>NW_005871372.1:816519-818979 GCF_000147115.1 Myotis lucifugus | reverse complement strand
CCACCCACCCACCCACCCACCCACTTATTCATCGACCCATCCTCCACCCATCTAGCCATCCATTTTACCCATCCACTCAATATTTATCAAGCGTAGACAATGTAATGGGCATTTGCTATGACTATCAATACTTGGTTCTCAGTAAGCGCCAAGACTGCATTTTCTGCTCCAATATAATTATGGAAGGTAAATTTGCTCTTGGGGTTTTTGTTAAGGTGAAACAAAATGCTGTGCTGAGTTTATATTGGCTTTGACTCTTATATAACTGTACACTTGGCATTGAAAATCTTATGCAACTTATTTGGGAAAAGACAGTCTAATGGTACAAGTTGCTGCATCATGAAAAAAAGATGGGCTGCAAAAAACAGTTTTGGTTTGGGCTTTGTTTTTCATTAGAATCTGTGAAATTGTTGAGCACAAGTTGTTGTTTTGCTTGGTCAGGTGCTGCTAGTCAACTAAAAATAAACATGTATATATGAACATCTTAGATTCTAAGAAAACTCAGATGTGAGTGCAATAATTTAATATACTTGCACTTTGTTATGCTCTACCACATTGAACTTTAGTAGAGTTTTTCTTTGAACACAGGTGGTCAAGTATGATGCTAAGAGGACAGGAACTGGAGACACACAGCCCTATTTCAAATCTCTTTCCTACTATTTAGTCGCTCTGTGGCCTCGTGAAAGTTCCTTACCCTCTCTGAGCCTTAGTTTTCAAAACAAAAATAGGACAAACAATGATACTTCCCTCATAATGTTTTTGTGAGGTTTAAATGAGATAATGCACACAAAGCAATTTCCCCACCATTTTGGTGGGCAGAGTTGGTACTTCTGGGGCACAGAAGTAGACTTATTCATATTCACGGAACGTGAGCAAGCTCCTCATGCTTTTGCTTCCTTCTATTATGTTTTCTCCTGCCACACCATCGGTACTCATTCTAGTAGATGAAATACATGTTTTCCCAGTTCTTCTTTTATACATTAATGCAGATCTGTGTGCCTAATTGATAAAATATTTAGAATACTTTTATATGTTTTGATTAATTTACATAAATGGTTTGGGCCCCCAAAACCTTACTTCCTCCATGCAACACTATCATTTGGACATCTCTTCATGTTGTCCTACATAAAGCTAATCCATGACATTCTGTGGCCTAGGAACCCTCGTGTGCATAGACTGCCACTTGCTTATCCATTCCCCTCCTGATGAAGAATAGGGACACCAAAGTCTTTGCTGTCACACACACACACACACACACACACACACACACACACACACACAATATAGCCCCAGACCTATGGGGTACATCCTTATACATGTGTCCTTATGGCCTCGTGGGAAAGTTTCTCTGGGCACATAGCCTGGCGGAGAGTGTGGGGCAGGTGAATAGTTAACTGCGCTGAGCACTGAGATTGCTACTTGGAACGGCCCTCTTGCTTACACTTCTCCCTAGCACTTGATGTCCACTGACTTGGTAATTTTGCCAATCTTAAGGGTGTAAGTGCTACATCATTGTTGGTTTAATTTGCTTGTCTCTGATTACTAATGAGGTTGAGTATCTCTTCACACTCCTATTAGCCATTAGTGTTTCCTCCTTAATTTTCTTTTCATAGGTATTATTCGTTTTTCTACTGGGTTTCCTTAAATTTTCTAGTTATTTTGTATGAGTTTCTCTAGATATCAGCACCACCAGGGTTTTAGATGTTGCAGATAACTTCTCACAGTCTATGAGGGCATTAAATGTGCAGATGATGTCCCTTTCTGAGCAGAAATCTCACTTTTAATGTAGTCGAACACTTCATGTTCCTTCTTTATGGCTGGCTTTTTTTTTTTTTTTAGATCGTGCTTAAAAACCTGCCCAATTCTAAAGTCACAAAGGTGTTCCCTCTATTTTCTTTGATTACTTTTATAATTTGTCATTCACATTCAGATGTGAAGGAAGGAATCCAATTTTACTTTTCCCATACAGTGAACCAATGTCCCCAACAAAATCTACCAAATAATTCGACCTTTCCCAATTGGGATACGACACCAGGTTTCCTATACATGTCGGAGTGTTTCTGGAGTGTCTATGCTGCTTTACTGATCTATTCATTTGTTCCTAAGGCTGCACTATACTTAAAGAAATCATGATGACTTAGGAATATGTCTTAATATTAAAGTAAATCCGTCCTCTACTTCCATTTTTTCAAAATTACCTTACATTGGCATGCCTTTCAAAAATTTTAAAATTTCTCTCTCTATATTAGAGTCAGTTTTCAAATTCCTCAAAAAAAATTCTGCTGGTATTCTGATTAGAACTACATTAAATCCATGTATTAATGTTGGGAGAAAATTAATATCCTTACAAAGTTAAGTTATTCTGTTCATGAACATGGTATTTGTCTTAATTTATCAGGTCTTTTTAATGGTCTTTATAGAGCTTTACTTAGTTCATGAGCCTCTAGTACCTTCATTTTT
>NW_005871372.1:771908-816419 GCF_000147115.1 Myotis lucifugus | reverse complement strand
GTACTTCCTGTTATTGTTGTAGCTATTATAAAAGGGGGGAGGATCATGGAGGGAAGGTGTCCAATTGCCTTTAGGAATCATCACAATGTGCTGGAACTAATATGGATGTGGAACCGGACACCTGTGTTCTGGTTCTGACTCCACCATGAGCCGAGTGACCTTGAACACATTTCTTGAACCTCTGGGCCTCTGATTCTTCTACAGCAGGAATAATGCTCATGTTACAAGTATTCTTGTAAATGATTAGTAAAATGAGATCACAAACTAGTAACACTCACAGCGACTGCACATAGATGCTCAGAGAGAGGTTCCTTTCCCTCCCTAGTAGAGAGGTGAAAAGTTAATCACACAACTGTACCATTTCTCCATGGAACAATCTTCTTTCATTTAACCTCTAGACTTTGCCCTTTCTATCCAAATGAATACAAAGAACAGGTATACACATAAAAATTTAAAAAAGAAAACTCTACCCTCCCTGCCTCCCCTTTACAAAGACACCTGTGCCGTTTCATCTCTAGAATAGGAACTCCTTGAGGCCAGGAACCACAGCAGGCATCATGGTTGACTCTACAACCCATTTCACAACGGTGGTTCATCCAAGCCAATAGACTCGGCGGACCGGCTGGACCCCACCAGTGCATGATTCGTGCACCGGACCTCTAGTGTCATAAAAAGTGATGTTCTTATTGAGTTTGTCAGTTTGAATAATGTTATGTACTGAAGTGTGCCCCTCTCCCAAATTCATAGGTTGAAGCCCTAATCCCCAATGTGACTATATTTGGAAATAGAACCTTTAAAGAGGTAATTAAAGTTGAGTGAGATCATAAGGTAGGACCCTAATCCAATAGACTGGCATCCTTATAAGAAGAGGAAGAGACACCAAGTGCGTGTGCACAGAGAAAAGACCAAGTGGAGACACAGTAAGGAAGCACCATCTGCCAGCCACGGAGAGAGGTCTCACCAGAACCAACCCTGCCAGTACCTTGATCTTGGACTTCCAGCCTCCAAAACTGTGAGAAAATAAGTTTGTGTTGTTCAAGCCAGCCAGTCTGTGGTGCTTTGTTAGGCAGCCATAGCAGACTAATACAAATGGGAATAGCTTTTATTTGAAGTTTAAGGCACTAGAGTAGATTTAAATCTTAAGTATTTGGCATAAGCCTGTGAATAATTGATCCTCGAGGAATGTATGGCAATGAACACGAATGTGAGAATCACACTGAATTTATAGAGTGAGTTCCAGAGTTTCATGTGCTCCAGTTTGTTTGAGCTTTCCAAAGGTCTTTGATTCAGGTATAGATTTACCATAATCTGCATCTTTCAGATGAGGAAACTGGGGCTCAAAGGGCGTAAATGATATGCTTGAATTTGAGTAAATAGATAAATGGTCCTGATGTGATAAGAACCTGGGGCTTTTCACTCCTATTTTCGTACATTTTCTAACATGCTCAGTCTCCAGTAGGCTGTGAGAAGCTTGGGGGTAGGAGCTACATCTTTCATATTTTTGTAACCATGAATCTCTAACAGAGAGTCTGTTTCTTAATGGTTGTCAATAAGTCTTAGGAGAAACACTTACATAAATGGCTTGTTATGCCTTGCAAGCAGCTCTCATGGGAAGGCAGGGGAAATTATATCTCTTTCCAAAGTATGCTAAGAATGTCCAGCAGTGGCTGTGTCCCATTTCAAAGGCAATCGTCATGGGTATGGTTTCACCCCTTTATCTTTATGTCCAGCACAGATCTAACAAGCCATGATGACCTTGCAAAGGTCATCTGCCTAGTGAATCCTTTTCAGACACAGAGGAAGGACTCAATCAAGAAGCACTCGGAAGAGGTGGTCGAGACCTGTCATTCTGGGTACCCCTGGGAGCAATTTGCACTCAACACATAAATCAGACTCAGGTCTGTCTAGTTACTACAAAGCCGTTAGTGCCATTTGCTTCTCTGTCAGCATAATGAATTATGACACATGGTCATTGGGTTTATCAATAATGTGCCTCATAAATCCAGTTAGCATTTTCTCCTGGGTGCAGCACCTTGAGAAGCGGCTTAAGTACCTTGAAAGTCCTTACCAAGCTCTGGCCTTGAACCTCAAGGAGGGTCTGAGACCCTTCAGACTCTTGACTGAGTATAACATTATCACTGTGATCTGAGCCCTTTGTGCCTGTCTGGAAGCGGTTCCAATGACAGATTGTAAAGCTTCGGTAAGGATCTCTCTCCCAGTGGGCCCTGTCATTCTTAGAAGGAGCCCAGTGTTATGGGAGTGATTCTATTTGTCACTGGTGTTTCTGTTTGCTCAGTGTCACTTTGGGGAATTACCCTTTATCTGTATTGCTGGGCCCTGATGGGGCTGTCAGTCATGGAACTCTACCCCCTGGCTACAGGTTGGTCCCTGACTTCCCCTGGTCAACCCAGCACCCCCTGCTGGGAATCTGACTCTTGAGCTAAGGCACAGAGGAGGGAGGTGATTGAAGCAAAGCCATTTACTTTGAAGGCTGTTGAGTTTCTGCTCCCCTTTTTGTAAAAAAATTTTTTTTCAGCTTTATTGAGGTATAATTGGCAAATAAAATTGTAAGCTATTTAAAGTGTGATGAGTTGATATACATATACATTGTGGAAGCACTTCTCCCATCCGGTAATTAACACATCCATCTACATATCTATATCCATATCTATATCTTTATGGTTCCCCTTAATTTCCATGACCTTCCAAGTACCCTTCTTGATAAATATTAGTTCTTGCTTGGGTATGTTAGGTTAGGTTTCTATTACTTGCTTTTATTTTATTTTTTTACATTTTTAATTGAATTTATTGGGTGACATTGGTTAATAAAAGCCTACATCTTTCAAGTGTACAAATCAATGACACATCATCTGCATACTGCATTATGCACTCACCCACCAAAATCACGTCTTTCTGCCACCATTTGTCCTCCCTTGCCCTCTTCCACCTCCCCCAACACTCCCTTCCCTCACTGTTATCTGTATCTATATATTTTTTTCTTAACTCTTTCACCTAGTCCCCCACCCCTCTCACCTTTGACAGCTGTCAGCCTGTTTTATGTATCTGTGCTGTTTCTAGTTTGTTGGTTAGATTTTTTGTTCATTGGATTCCACATATAAGTGAAACCATGTGATCTTTGTCTTTCTCTGACTGGCTTATTTCACTTAGCATAATATTCTTCAGGTATATCCATGCTGTGGCAAAAGGTAAGCGTTCCTTCTTTTTTATGACTGAGTAGTATTCCATTATGTAAATGTACCACAGCTTTTTTATCCATTCATCTACTGATGGACGCTTCAGTTGTTTCCAAATCTTGGCTATTGTAAATAACGCTGCTATGAACATAGGAGTGCATCTATTCTTTCTAATTAGTGTTTCAGGTTTCTTTGGATATATTCCCAGAAGTAGAATTGTTGGATCATAAGGTAGTTCCGTTTTTAATTTTTGGTGGAAACTCCATACTGTTTTCTACAGTGGCTGCATCAGTCTGCATTCCCACCAACAGTACATGAGGGTTTCCTTTTCTCCACATTCTCACCAGCACTTGCTGTTTGTTGATTTATTCATGATAGCCATCTGACAAGGGTGAGTGTTATCTCATTATGGTTGTAATTTGCATCTCTCTGATGATTAGTGACGTTAAGCATCTTTTCATATGTCTATTGGCCTTCTGTGTGTCCTCTTAGGAGAAGTGCCGATTCAAGTACTTTGCCCATTTTTTAATTGGATTGCTTGTTTTCTTGCAAGTTATATATTAATTTATATAACTTCTTTATAAATTTTGGAAACTAACCCTTTAAGAGTATCATTGGTGAATATGTTCCTCGATTCAGTGGGTTGTCTTTTCATTTGTTGGCAATTGCTTTTGTTGTGCAAAAGCTTTTTAGCTTGATGTAGTCCAATTTGCTTATTTTTTTCTGTTATTTCTCTTGCCTAAGGAGATATATTGACAAAAACATTGCTATGAGAAATGTCAGAGATTTTACTGCCTATGTTTTCTTCCAGGATTTTTATGGTTCTGAGACTTACATTTAAAGTCTTTAATCCATTTTGAGTTTATTCTTTTTTTTTAAAATATATTTTATTGATTTTTTACAGAGAGGAAGGGAGAGAGATAGAGAGCTAGAAACATCGATGAGAGAGAAACATCGATCAGCTGCCTCCTGCACATCTCCTACTGGGGATGTGCCCGCAACCCAGGTACATGCCCTTGACCGGAATCGAACCTGGGACCCCCCAGTCCGCAGGCCGACGCTCTATTCACTGAGCCAAACCGGTTTCGGCGAGTTTATTCTTGTGTATGGTGTAAGAAGGTGGTCTAGTTTCATTTTTTTTTTGCACCTATCTGTCCTATTTTCTCAACATTATTTAATGAAGAGACTGTCTTTACCCATTGCATGTTCTTGCCTCCTTTGTTAAATATTAATTGACCATATGGCATAGGTTTATTTCTGGGCTCTCTGTTCTGTTCCATTGATCTATATGCCCATTCTTGTGCCAATATCATGCTATTTTGATTACTATGGCCTTGTAGTATAGTTTGATATCAGGTAGTATGAAACTTCCAACTTTGTTCTTCTTTCTCCAGATTGCTGAGGCTATTTGGGGTCCATTTAAATTTTTGGTTCATATAAGTTTTTGGAATATTTGTTCTAGTTCTGTGAAATATGCCACTGATATTTTAATAGGAATTGTGTTGAACCTACAGATTGCTTTAGGTAGTATGGGCATTTTAATGATGTTAATTCTTCCTATCCATGAACATGATATATGCTTCCACTTACTTGTATCTTCCTCAATTTCTTTCTTCATTATCCTATAATTTTCTGAGTACAGGTCTTTTATTTCCTTGGTTAAATTTATTCCTAGGTACTTTATTTTGTTGTTGTTGCAATAGTAAATGGGATTGTTTCCTCAATTTCTCTTTCTGATAGTATATTATTGGTGTATAAAAATGCCACCAATTTCTGAATATTAATTTTGTATCCTGTTATTTTACTGAATTCATTGATTAGTTTTAGTAGGTTTTTTTTTTGGTGTGTGGAATCTTTAGGGTTATCTATATACAGTATCACATCATCTACAAATAATGACAGTTTTATTTCCTCTATTTCCAATATGGATGCCTTTTATTTCTTCTTCTTGTCTGATTGCTGTGGCTAGAACTTCTAGTACTATGTTGAGTAAGAGTGGTGAAAGCATACATGCCTGTCTTGTTCCTGATCTTATGAGAAATGCTTTTAGTTTTTGCCCATTGAGTACGATATTGGCTGTGGGTTTATCATATGTGGCCTCTCGTATGTTGTGGTATGTTCCCTCTATTTCCTCTTTGCCGAGAGTTTTTATCATAAATGGGTGCTGGATTTTATCAAATGCTTTTTCTGCATTTATTGATATCATGTGATTTTTATCCTTCATTTTGTTTATGTGGTATATCATGTTTTTGATTTGTAAATATTGTGCCAGCTTTGAATCCCAGGAATAAATCCCACTTGGTCATGGTGTATGATCATTTTAATGTATTTCTGGATCTGATTTGCTAATATTTTGTTGAGGATTTTAGCATCAATGTTCATCAGGGATATTGGCCTATAATTTTCTTTCTTTGTAGTGTCTTTATCTGGTTTGGAATTAGGATAATATTGGCTTTGTAAAATGAGCATGGAAGTCTTTCCTCCTCTTGAATTTTTTGGAATAGTTTGAGAAGGATAGTTCTTCTTTCAGTGTTTGGTGAAATTTGCCTAAAGCCATTCAGCCCAGGACTTTTGTTTGTTGGGAGTTTTTTTTTTTTTGTTTTTTTTTTTAAATTACAAATTGATTTCATTAGTTGTAATTGGTCTATTCAGATTTTTAAATTTTTCCTGATTCAGTTTTGGAAGATTGTCCATTTCTATTAGGAACTTACACAATTTTTGGCATATATTTTCTTACAGTTCTTTGTATTTTTGTGGAATTAGTTGTTACCTCTCCTGTTTCATTTCTGATTTTATTTATTTGGGTCATCACTTTTTTTATTGATGAGTCTGGTTAAAGGTTTGTCAAACTTGTTAATTTTTTCAAAGAACCAGCTCTTTGTTTCATTGATTTTTTTGTGTGTTTTGTTTGTTTTTTTAGTCTGTCATTTATTTCCACTCTAATCTATATTATTTTCTTCCTTCTACTTACTCTGGAATTTGTTGTTTTTCTAATTCTTTTAGGTGTAGGGGTTAAATTGCTTATTTGAGATTTTTCTTGCTTCTTGAGATAGGCTTGTAATATGAATTTTCCTCTAAGGACTGCTTTCTCTGTGTCCCATAGATTTTGGGTTGTTGTGGGTTCCTTTTCATTTGTCTCCAGGTAACTTTTGATCTCTTTCTTGATCTCATTGTTAACCCATTCATTGTTTATTAACATGTTATTCAGCTTCCATGTGTTTGAGTGTTTTCCAGTTTTTTAATTGTAATTGATTTCTAGTTTTATACCATTGTGGTCAGAGAAGATGTTTGATATGATTTCTATCTTCTTGAATTTATTAAGATTTATCTTGTGTCCTAACATGTGGCCTATTTTAGAGAATGTTCCATGTGTACTTGAGAAGAATGCATATTCTGCTGCTTTGGGATGAAATGTTTTATAAATATCCATTAAAATCCACCTAGTCCAATGTGTTGTTTAAGGTCTCTGTTGCCTTGTTAATTTTTTTGTCTGGAAAAATCTATCTATTGATGTCAGTGGGGTGTTAAAATCCCCAACTATGACTGCATTGCTGTCAATCTCTGCCTGAATGTCCACAAGATTTTCTATATATATTAGATGCTCCTATGTTGAGTATATATGTTTACAAGGGTTATATCTTATCCCTTTACTATTATATAATGCCCTCTTTGTCTCTTTTATGGCCTTTGTTTTGAAGTCTATTTTGTCTGATATAAGGATTGGTACCCCTGCTTTTTTAAAATTTTCATTTGCATGGACTATTTTTTCCATCCCTTCACTTCCAGTCTGTGTGTATGTTTTGTTCTGAGGTGAGTCTCTTATAGACAGCATATATATATATTTTCTTATTTTCTCATATTTTCTTATCTATTCAGCTACCCTATGTCTTTTGATTGGAGCATTTAAACCATTTACATTTAAAGTTATTATTGACTAGAGGCCCGGTCATGAAATTTGTGCAGTGCACGGGGTGGGGGTGGTCCCTCAGCCTGGCCTGTGCCCTCTCGCAGTCCGCAGTCTGGGAGCCCCACAATCAATTGCCCTGCAGAGGGTGGCCTGGGTCTCCCTCTGCAGGGCAATCATGGGGCGATGGCGGGGCTCCCCTAACCAATCGCATCACACCCGCCTTGGCTAGCCTGGCACCAGTGTGTGTCATAGCATGGTTGTCTGGACGGTCATTCTGTTGTTCGGCTGTTTGGTCAATTTGCATATTACACTTTTATTATTATAGATAGGTACTTATTTATTGCCATTTTATTCTTTATACCTATGTTCTACTCGTCCTTCCTTCCTTCCTTCCTTCCTTCCTTCCTTCCTTCCTTCCTTTCTTTCTTCCTTCTTTCCTTTCTTCCTTTCTTCCTTTCTTCTTAAAGAGGCTCTTTAACAGTTTTTTCAATACTGGATAAATTTTAAATACCTGTAAGTAGTTTTAAATACCTGATAGTTCATTTGATTATTTTTATTTTCTAAAATAAAATTACCTTTGTGGAATCTTTTAATAATGATAGTGTTGGTGATAAACATATTTCTTCATTATTAATATCATTTTATTGCCATAGAGAAATAGCAATAACAACTAATGTTATTGAAGACTTACTCTTTGTTGAGCTCAGTGTTAGGAGGCAATATGAGGCCAAGAGCTTGGGCTTTCCTGTGTTAAAATCTAGGCTCTGTCAGTTCCTGGCTATGTGACTTTGGGCAAGTTTTTTAACCTCTCTAAATATGTAGAATAATGATAGTACTTCACAGGGATATTATGCAACTTAAGTGAGTGACTATAAAAACATGGCTGGGGTAGAGTAAATACTCAACATGTTAACCCTTTATTGTTAAATGCTTTTGCTGAAAAAAGGAAATGAGGTCTCATTGAGCTGTTGAACTTGTCCAAGGCCACACAACTAAGGGCACAGTGGGAGCTGGGGTTAAAGAAACTCATTTCCCTGAATGCCCATCAAAGAGCCTGGCACATAGGAAATAGTCTCTAAACTGTAGCTACTATTACTTTTTCAGCTCATATTTGAGAGGAAGTGTGTGGAAATTATGCCCCAGGAAAAATTAAAAGCAGAAATTAGGCACCTTCTCTTTGCTCTCACTTTCTATGCCTTCCTTTCCCTTCTCCCTCCGGAGTCCCTATCAAGTCCCACTTTCAGATAATCCCTGCTCTACGCCAAGTGATAACTGAGCTATTAGCTGGTATTTTAGATAAACCCTTCCCAGGCCCATTTGCATTTCACTGGGGAATCCCTGAGACCCCAGTGGCTCCCTCATTCAAAGCATTTCCGGGGCTTTGATCTCTCCCTCTGGGAAACTCTGGAGATGTCCCTTTGAAAGCCTTCCTCATCTTGGCTGAGGCCTCATTAATTAACATCTTGCCTCAGCAGGATCAGTGTGCCTAACAGTGCTTTCCATTGATCATTTCTACTTCGGGTTAGAGGAGATGTAGGACTGCCCCAGCAGGGGGGAAGCAAGAATGTCAAGGGCAGGCCTTATGGAATTAGAATAGCGTGTGTGTGTGTGTGTGTGTGTGTGTGTGTGTGTGTGTGCACGCACATGCGCAATAAATAATTTATCTAGTCCCAGATGGTGCTATTAGTGTAGTATGATATTAACACTCATATTATTTAATTCTGTTCTTATAGCAGTCCTGAAAGTTTGGTGCCATATTCCCAATTTATGGACCCTGTAATATAGTGGGCGTCTGCTGTCTTTTCTTATCCGACCTTTTCCCCCTTCTTTTGCTATTAGCATACAGCTCAAGTAGAAATGATCCCCTGTCAGCTCCTTGTGCCTGAGAACTGGCCAGTTTGAACATCCTACCTCTCTGGCCTCTACAGTTGGTTCAGGGGTGCATGTATGAGGCCAATGAGAAGCTGACATGGAACTTCTGTTGGAGATTCAGGCACCCGCTTGTCTTTTTCTTTGGCTTGGTGAGCACAGGCTGTAGAATGCGAGCCTAGAGGAGAGAGAGGCATCCTAGCCTCCCCGAGAATAATACCGACTCCAAGGAAAGAGAGGTGGAAAGAGGAGACTAGATTCAGTTGTTATTGGAGTCTCTGAATCCAGACACCTCTCAAGCCAGAACATCCTTGGACGTCTCAGTTTGTGAATCAGCAAAGTCCCTTTTGCGCCTAGTCCAGCTTTGGTCTGGGTTTTTGTATCTTTTAATGGAAAGAATCCTGTGAGTCCGTTTTAGAGAGTGCTGTGGACCACACGTTTGTGTGCCCTCAAAGTTCATATGTTAATGCCCTAACCCCCGGTGATGGCATTTGAAGGTGGGGCCATAATTAGGGTAGATGAGGTCATAAAGATGGGGCTCTCATGATTGGATTAGTGTTCTTTTAAGAAGAGGAAGAGTGTAGATCTCTCTCTCTCTCTCTCTCTCTCTCTCTCTCTCTCTCTCCCCCCCCCCCCTTCTACTTGACTGTTTGAAGATGCAGGGAAAAGGCAGCTGTCTGCAAGCTAGGAAAGAGTTCTTACCAGGAACTGAATGGACTGGCACTTTGATCTTGGACTTCCTGGTGTCCAGACTATGATGAATAAATGTTTGTGTTTAAGCCACCTAATCTGTGGCGTTTTGTTATGGCCACCTGATCTGACTAAGACAAAGAGGATACATGCCTTGTGTAATTTACACAACTAGTGAGCAGTGGAGCAGGATTTGAACTCAGGTCTCACTGACCCCCAAGTCCATGATGCCTCAGTGGAAATAAGAGCTCTGCTGGAGGGCATGGATGGAGCGGATGTTGCCTTTAGTTTCAGCCGGAGGAGAAAGGTTGGGTTCTAAGTGGGCCCTATAGTGGGCCCAAGTGCAGGGAGGAAGCAGGTGGCTCTCAAAATGCAACTGAATTCACTTTACCGCTTGACTGAGTCAGTGTTGTTTGAACTTCAGTTGCCAAACTGAAAGAAAATAGTGATTTTTTTTAGTACTTACTATGTGGGAGGTACTATGCTGATCCCTTTGCAGGCAGCATCTCATTCAACTGTGAGAAACTCTAGGAAATATATATATATATATATATCTCCTATCTAATAATAGACAAACATGGTAATTGACCATACCTTCGCTACACCTCCCATTGGCTAATCAGCGTGATATGCAAATTAACCGCCAACAAAGATGGCGGCTAATTTGCATACTGCAGGGAGGGCGGGACAGCGCCATCCCGCCTGCCCCGCCTCCATCCGGGCCTGCTATCTGCAACACGGGGAGGTGGGTGTCCATGTGCAACTCAACCCAGGGCGGCCGGGTGGGGCAGCAGCAATCTGCCGCCCGTCCGGGCGTTCTGTGTGCAACCTGACCCGGGGCGGCCAGGTGGGGCAGCAGTGATTGGCCGGCCCGCCCAGGCGTCCCGTATGCGACCTGACCCGGGGAGGCTGGGCGGGGCAGCAGCGATCCGCTGGCCCGCCTGGGTGTCCCGTGTGCGACCCGACTCGGGGCAGCGCCCCAACCTCTGGATCGGCCCTGCCATGTGCACAACCCGGGGAATCGGGGCAGGCACCGAGGGATCGGGCCTGCCATCTGCCACCCGGGGAGCGGGCCTAAGCCAGCAGGTGGTTATCTCCTGAGGGGTCCCAGACTATGAGAGGGCACAAGTGGAGCTGAGGGACACCCCCCACCCCCTCCCCCGCCAGTACACAAATTTTTGTGCACCGGGCCTCTAGTATATATATATATATGTGTGTGTGTGTGTGTGTGTGTGTGTGTGTGTGTGTATTTTTACATATATTTTTATTGATTTCATAGAGGAAGAGATGGGGGGTTGAGATAGAAACATCAATGATGAGAGAGAAGCATTGATTGGCTGCCTCCTGTACACCCCACACTGGGATTAAGCCTGCAACCCGGGCATATTCCCTGACTGGGAATTGAACCATGACCTCCTGGTTCTTAGGTCGACGCTCAACCACTGAGCCACGCCAGCCGGGTGGAATTAGATATCATTATCTCCATTTGACCAGGTGTTGAAAATGAGGCCCAGAGTCACACAGATAGATGGTAGAGCTGGGATGGAACCTGTTATGAACAGAACTGTGTCTCCCCCCAATCATGTGTTGAAGCCCTAACCCCCCAGTGTGACTTGCTTGCATTTGGAGCTAGGAAGGTAATTAAGGTTAAATGAGGTCATAAAGGTGGGCCCCAATCTAATCGGACTAGTACCCTTGTAAGAAGAGGAAGAGACACCATAGATCACTCTCTGGCATGTGAGGACACAGCAAGAAGGTGGTTGTCTGCAAGCCAGTGTTGTAATGTACCCTGCAAATCACACAAGGATGCCTTAAGAAGTCGAATTAAGGAGCCACATTTATTTCAAAGCCGGGACTACGAGGGGGCAATGCTCTCCAAATCTCGTAGTCCCTCTTGGCTGAAACATCAGACTTATATAGGCAAATATCACAAAGGTATTGATTACATCTCGACGTTTGGAATGAGGAACCTGGTTTGCAAAAAGCAGTTTGTTACAGAAGCTTAGATTGAGCAAGTTAGTTACAAAGATTAATTATAGTTTCGGGTCTTGGGACCACTGAGTCAACGGAAACACATTATCTGGAGCCACTGAGTAATTGTGCTGTCCTGGTCTCCAGGTGCAGAGGAATGTGTTTCGAAAGACCAGTAAGATCACTATCAATGGGGGTATTCAAATCAATGGAGTATTCAATCGAATGGGATAACTTATGTAAGTTCAGAAAATCAAAATAACTTTTCTATTATTTTAGCAAGCAAATAATTACAAATCAGCATGGTTAAAATATTAAACAGCAATTTTTACCCCACCATGGTTGCTACCATGCTTCACCAGGAAGAGAACACTCACCTGAAACCCACCCTGATCTTGGACTTTTTGCCTTCAGAACTCAGAAAAAAATGAATTTCTGTTGTTTAAGCCCCCAGGTTGTGGCCCTTTGTTACAGCAGCCCGAGCTGACTAATAGAGAACCCAAGCCTGCTTGGGTCCAAATCTCATCTTTTTAACCCCCAAGCCAGCTGGTTAACTTTGAGCATACTTCCCACCCACCGGGCCCACAAATTAAACATGTGAAACAAGGACCCTTCAGACAGCGGCCGGAGGCTGGGCTGCCTCCTCAGTGGTGCCACACTTGGTCCTGGAGTCCAAAGCTGGAAGGCAGTGCAAGGCCATGTCCACTTGGCAGGATGGATCCAAACCTTTCCAGCGGGTGCAAACTAATGTCTTCGACCTGCCATCCTCTCTGTCCCATGGGCTGGAATCCAACTCACCAGAGAGCTCAGACTCACCAGAGAACACAATGGAACACGTTGCTGGGACAGCTTTATTTCTGTCTAAAAGGCCGCATTGAGAACTCGGCAGCAACTCTCCTTGCTGGAAAAGGGAAGCATAATGGCGTGATGGATTAGTTCCTTGCAATCCGGTGACAGACTGATGGATAAACGCAGTGACAGACCCCTCTGCAAGTCTCCTCCAAAGAAAAGGTCTTTGTCCTTTCAGACACTCCCTGAAAATGGGATGAAAATATGGCAGAAAGCCCCACTGTCTGGGTAACATGTGTTATTATTATTGTTATTATTGTTATTGCTGTTGTGTAAGAGTCAGGATTCAGGTGCTCATACCCAAACGTGGTGTAATGAGGGTGCCACAAGACTCAGATAATGTCTTCCTGCGTCTCTCCTGTTTTGTTAGCTGCTGGATTGGCAAAAAGAGTGAGTCACCAGGACTTAATAAGGTTTTGGTTATCATCTTCTGACTACCTCCCTTTGTGGCCTAAATAAACAACACTGCACAATCAATGTAGGAGACCTCTATTTTCCCCCCTAAAAAAGCCTTATTTTTCTGCCTTAAAAGTATGTTTTAATAGTTTGGATTTTTTTTTTAATTAATTCCAGAGAGTAAGGGAGAAGGAGAGAGAACTAGATGAGAATCACTGATCAGCTGCCTCCTGCTTGACTGGAATTGAACCTGGGACCCTTCAGTCCACAGGCCGATGCTCTATCCCAGCGGTTTTCAACGTGTGGGTCGCGACCCCTTTGGGAGTCGAACGACCCTTTCACAGGGGTCGCCTAAATACATCCTGTGTATCAGATATTTACATTAAGATTCATAACAGTAGCAAAATTACAGTTATGAAGTAGCAACGAAAATAATTTTATGGTTGGGGGTCACCACAACATGAGGAATTGTATTAAAGGGTCGCGGCATTAGGAAGGTTGAGAACCACTGCTCTATCCACTGAGCAAAACCGGCTAAGGCTGTCTGGAAAGTGTTTTAACTGAGATCCCAACTTAATTCTGTAAATCCCATTTTAATTCTGGATCCCAATTTAATTCTGTGAGGGATCATGCACCTTCGCAATTATGGTGGGAAAGGGGTATAGGAAGTGCCTTCGATGGTAAAGGCAAACCTGGACCTTTGAGTCAAGGGTTCTCGACCTGGGCCCCACATTGGGATCACTGGGGAGCTTTATTTTTTTTTAAAATTGTGTTTATTGTTGAAGGTATTATAGATGTCCCCCCCACCCCCCATTGAACCTCTCTACGAATCTCCTGCCTCTCCCCAGGCCTTCACTGCACTATTGTCTGTGTCCATGGGTTATGCATAAAGGCATATAAGTTCTTTGGTTAATCTGAAACTAATTTTATTTTAATCCTTACTGGAGGATATTTTTTTATTGATTTTTTTTTTTTGAGAGAGAGAGAGAGAGAGAGAGAGAGAGAGAGAGAGAGGTGAGAGAGAAACATTGATTGATTACCTCTCGTATGCCCCCTGACTGGAGATAGAACCTGAAACCTCAGTATGTACCCTGACTGGGAATTGAACCAGAAAACTTTTAGTGTGTGGAAAGTCACTCCAACCCACTGAGCCACCCAAACCCAGGAAAAGGCGGGGGTGGGTGTGGCCTCAGGACAGCTGGGTCCAAGGACTCCACACTGTCCATTCTCTTTTGCTCTTTTGTTTTTGCTTCTTCCTCCCCTTTAGATTCAAGCTCAGGACCAGCTTCTCCTAGAAGGCATTGCTTCAGCTGCTCTTGCAAACATTCTTACCCACAAAGAAAAAAGGTACTTTTATCACTAGTTTCAACTGGAAAACGTCCTGAGGAAAAACTCTGATTGAGTTTGTGTCATGTCCTCATGATGGGCCAGATTATTGTGGCCATAGGGGTGGGGCCTGTTACAGAAGGGCGGTGGGGGGTGTGATGCTGAGCCGACAAAAACAATAGCCTCTATGGTGATGAAAAGTCAGTTGTAATAAAAGTGACTGTAGTTATTCAATGAATATTTATCAAGCCTCTATTATGGGCCAGACATGGTTCAAGATACTACTTTATGTTATAAAATAAGAAATGGGCGTCACATTTAAAAAATATATTGAGGTAGAATTTACGTACAGGAAAATTTACCCTTTTTATTGGGATATAATTCACTGAGTGAAATCCAACCTGTTTAAGATATGTAATATTTCATGTCTCCTGGTGCTATTGTAAATGGTAGTTAAGTTTTGAAACTGGGACGTGTTGGCCCTTTGACTTGGTTCTTTTGTGAATTTTGACAAACACACACAGTCATGTAAACACCGTAATCAAGATATAGAACATTTCAATCATCTCCCCAAATTGTCACCTGTGTCTTTGTCGTCAGCCCCACCTTCCATTGCACTGGCAACCACTGACCTGCTTTCTGCCTCTGCAGTTTTGCCTTTTCCAGGATGTCATTTATAAGGAATCAGACAGCATGTGGCCTCCTTCCATTTAGCATTTGAGAAGCATGAAGTTATTGAATGTATCAATAGTTTCTTCCTTTTTATTGCTGAATCCATTGTATAGGTTTATAGCACAGTTTATCCATTCACCAGCTGAAGGATATTGAGGTTGCTTCCAAGTTGGGTGACTGTGAAAGTGTGGCCAGAATATCTGCACATGGGATTTTGTGTAAATGTGCATTTGTATTTCATTTGGTAAATGCCCAGGAGTTGGGCTGCTGAATCATATGATGAGTATATACCAGTGATGGCGAACCTATGGCACGCGTGTCAGAGGTGACACGTGAACTCGTTTTTTTGGTTGATTTTTCTTTGTTAAATGGCATTTAAATATATAAAACAAATATCAAAAATATAAGTCTTTGTTTTACTATGGTTGCAAATATCAAAAAATTTCTATATGTGACACGGCACCAGAGTTAAGTTAGGGTTTTTCAAAATGCTGACACGCCGAGCTCAAAAGGTTCGCCATCACTGGTATATACTGAACTTTGTAAGAAATTTCCAAAATGCTTTCTAACGTGGCCATACCATTTTGCATCCCCCCTTGCAATGTATGAGTGTGCCAGTTGCTCCACATCCTTTCCAGCATATGGTATTGTCAGTTAAAAACATCAAAACCTCTCTGATAGGTGGGCAGTGGTATCTCATTGTGGTTTTAGTTAATGACTAAAGATGCTGAGCTTCTTTTTTGGGGTGCTAATTGGCCATTCTCATATTTTTTTGGTGAAGTGTCTGTTCAAATCTTTTGCCTATTTTAAAAAAGATATATATTTTTATTGATTTCAGAGAGGAAGGGAGAGGGAGAGAGAGATAGAAATATCATTGATGAGAGAGATTCTGGCCAGCGTGGCTCAGTGGTTGAGCGTCAACCTGTGAAACAGGAGGTCACAGTTTGATTCCTGGTCAGGGCACATGCCCGGGTTGTGGGCTTGATCCCTAGTGTGGGGCGTGCCAGAGGCAGCCGATCAATGATTCTCTGTCAGCATTGGTGTTTTTATCTCTGTCTCCTCCCTTCCTCTCTGAGATCAATAAAAATATATTACAAAAAAAAAAAAGATGAGAGAGAATCATTGATTAACTGCCTCCTGGACGCCCCCTACTGGGGATGGAGCCTGCAACCTGGGCATGTACCCTGACCAGGAATGGAACTTTGACTTCCTGGTTCATAGGTCGACACTCAACCACTGAGCTACACTGGCCGGGCTCTTTTGCCTATTTTTAAAAACTGAATTGCTTTCTTTTTATTATTGAATTTCAAGTATGTTTTTTTTAAAAAATATATTCTGGATATAAGTCCAGATATAAGATATATATTTTGCATATGTTTTTCCCAGTCTATGGCTTGCCTTTTCAATTCTCTTAACTGCCTACTGAAGAGAAATTTTAAATTTTGGTCAAGTAAAATTTGTCAATTTTTTCCACTTATGGATTATGCTTTTGGTATCGTATCTAAAATATCTTTCTTTAACCCAAGGTTATGGAGGTTTTCTGCCATGTTTTCTTCTAGAAGTTTTATGAGTTTAGGTTTTATATTCAGGTCTATAATCCATTTTTGAGCTAATTACTGCAGATCATGTGGCACCTAGGTTGAACTTCATTATTTTGCTTATGGATGTCCAATCATTTGTTCCAGTGCCATTGAATTGCTTTTGCACCTTGTGAAAAATAAGTTGCCCATATTTGTGTGACTCTATTTCTGGATTCCCTATTCTGTTCTATCGATCTGTGCATTTATCTCTTCACCAATACCACACAGTCTTTAATACTGCAGGTTTATAGTAAGTCTTGAAATCAGGTAGTGTGCATTCTCCAACTTTGTTCATCTTAAAATTTATTTTATTTTACTATTCTAGTTCATATGCCTTCTTATATAAATTTAAGAATCAGGTTGTTGATTTCTACAAAAAATCCTACTGGGAGTTTGATTGGACTTGAATTGAATTCATACTTGTGAAGAATTGGCACCTTAACAATATTGAACCTTTCAGTCCATGAACACAGTATTTGTTTCCATTTATTCAAGTTATCTTTGATTTCTTTCATCAGTGTTTGTCAATTTCAGCATACAGATCTTGCACATATTTTTTTCCCTACATGTTTTCTGTCTTTTGATGCTATTTTAAATGCTCATAGGTTTTAAATTTCTCCCAACTTGTTTTTCAAAGTTATTTGGCTATGCGAGGGCCTTGGCTTTTTCATATGCAGTAGTCTCCCTATCAGTGGTTTCCCTTTTCGTGATGTTAGTTGCCTGCATCAACTGTGGTCTGAAAATATTAAATGGAAAATTCCAGAAGTAAACAATAAGTTCTACATGGCCCTTCATTCTGACTATTGTGATGAAATGTCAACCATCCTGCTCCATCCCACCCTGGACGTGAATCGTCCCTTTGTCCAGCGTCTCCACAAGGTAGATGCTCCCTGCCCATTAGTCACTTGGTAGCCGGCTTGCTTATCAGATTGACTGTCCTGGTATCACAATGCTTGTGTTCAAATAACCCTTATTTCACTTAATAATGCCACATTCACATAAAGTTCATGACAGTATATTATTACATATTCTATTTTATTATTAATTGTCAATTTCTTACTGTGCTTAATGTAGAAATTAAATGTTATAATAGGTATGTATATATAGGAAATAATAGAGTTTATATAAGGCTTCCGTTTCAGGCATCCTCTGGGGGTCTTGGCAAGAATCCTCTGTAGATAAGGGGAACCTCTGTGCATTTTAGTATCTGCTTTCTGAGAAAAAGGCTTCTGGAATTTTGATAGGAATGGTGTCAAATCTAGAGATCAGTTTGGAGGGAATTGCCACCTTTATCATATAGGTCTTCTCATCCTTGAACACGGGATGTCTCTCCAATTATTCAGCTACTTCTAAATTTTTGTCAGTACTGTTTTTGTAGTTTTCGATGTACAAGTCTTGCACTTCTTTGTTAAATTTATTCTTATCTTATTCTTTTTGTGCTACTGTGAATGGATTTGTCTTAATTTTATTTTCGGATTGCTCATTACTAGTGTATAGAATACAATTGATTTCTTTAAGCTAAAAAATGTTTCATCTATTTATTGATTTTTATATATTGATCTTCTGTTTCTTCTTGAGTGAGCTTTGGTAGCTTGTGTTTTTCTTTTCGTTTCTTTTTTAAATCCTCCCCGAGGATATTTTTTCCATCGATGTTTAGAGAGAGTGAAAGGGAGGGAGGAGGAGGGGAGAGAGAAACATCTGTGTGAGAGAGACACATTGACTGGTTGCCTGCTGCAGGAGTCCTGACCAGGGGCGGGCAGTGAACCTGCAATCAAAGTAGGTGTCCTTGACTGGAAATCAAACCCGCTAGCCTTTGGGCTGCAGACCTGTGCTTTAACCCCTGAGAAAACTCGCCAGGGCTGGTAGCTTGCAAGGGCTTTGTCCAGTTCATCTAAGTGGTTGAATATGTTGGTATAAAGCTGTTCATATTTCCTGATTATCATCTTCATATTCACAGTATCTGTAGTGCTGTCATCCCTTTAATTCTTGCTGTTGATAGGTTATATCTTGTCTCTTTTTTCCCTTGGTCATTTTGGCTAAGGGTTAATTGAATTTATTGATTTTTTAAAAGAACAACTTTTGGTTTCATGATTTTTCCCTACTATTTTTGTTTCAATTTTATTGATTTTCACTTATCTTTAGTATTTCCTTCTTTCTTCTTGCCTTGGGTATATTTTATTTTTTCCTAGTTTCTTAAGGTATAAACTGAGGCATGATTTGAGACCTTTCTTATGATCACAGAACAAACTTTGCTTCTTTTCAGCTTGAAAAAGTTTGCTTTATTAACTAGAATAATCTTGTTGAATGATCCATGTAGACTTGAAAAGAATGTGTATTCTGTCGTTGTTGAATAGAATATTCTATTCAAGTCAATTAGATCAACGTGGTTGATTGTTGTGTTTATTCTTACTGATTTCCTGTCTACTGTTGTATCAATAACTGAGAGAATAATTGAAAAGTCTCCAAGTGCAATTGTGGATTTGTCTGTTCTCCCTTCAGTTCCACTAGTTTTTGCCTTGTGTTTTGAAGCTCTTTTGTTATGTAACATACACATAATAAATATACAGATTTCAATAGCATTTGCAGAGTATATGCTTTTTCATTCTTTACCTTTAACCCATCTATGCTTTTACATTTAAAGTGGGTTCCTTGTAAACAACATAAAGTGTGATCTTGCTTTTTAAAACTCAATCTGTTAATCTTTGTCTCATAATGTGTGTGCTTAGACCATTTACATTTAATGTCATTTAGGGTACAGACGAGTGCTGGAGTGAAGAAAGGAGCTCTCTAAAAGACAGCTAGCAGTGAAGCAGAGTGATTCTCATATCGGCTATGGTTGGATTAAAATCTAACATCTTACTGGTTGGGAGTTAGTCTTGGTGTTGTGCTATCTTTCTATGACACTCAAAGCTTCTGCAGATTCTCAAAATGGTCTCTGGGGAGCTGTGGTGAACCAAGGGGGAAGGGCTTCTTCCATTCCTGGAGAGTGGTGGTGCCAGTGGGTCTCCAAGAGGCCAGCTGTGCCCAGCTCCTTGCATTCTCGTCTGGATGTCAGCAACAGGAGCAACAATAGGGCAGAATGACAAGGTGGCAACTTACTCAACAAAACCCTTGATGAACATGATCTCATTAATGTGGTGAATACAGCTCCAGTGCCCAGATGAGGAAACTGAAGATCAGAGAGACTTCTAAGTGTCCGGACCAAGATTCCCCAGTGGCAGAGCAAAGGTTTCAGCCCAGGTGTGTCTGGTGCAGACTTTAAATCCTTAATCACTATGTGAAAGGTTATAAGTAAATAATTTGAAGGCATACACTATAGATCTCAATCCACATTTTTGTCAATGGATAGGTTGAAAGATGTAATGAAAATTTCAGCCTTGTGCAAGTCTGTCCCTTCAAGGTAAGACAATAAGAATTTGATATTATTTTGGTTGCCTTCATTAGAAATCCAGTAATTTGTGGGAGACAAGGAAACACAATAGAGTTGAAGACTATCAACTCCTACTGATGAATTGGCCAGGAAATGAACCTGCTAATTTGCCCATTTCTTGGGTTTTTGGAGAAGTAGTGGAGAAAGAAGCTCTCTAAATGAAGATTGCTAGTGGTGATGCAGAGTGATTCTGACATCTGCTAACTGGATAAGTACACTTACTCCACCAGCTCATCGCTGTACTCTGGTTCTACCCTGTGGAATCCCCTTTTAGCCAATCTTGATCAAATAATGAACCCATTGCAGAAATAAATGATGAGAAAGCACATCCACTGCTACCTCCCTAACTCAGAAAAATCAGGCTTTCTTCTGTTCTACACTGGTTCCTGTCATGCATAATATAGCAAATTAATTAGTGAATCTGGCGGCATTTTGCTAATACAATTTCTCTCCTTTGCTTGAGGTGAATTATGTTCATGCTTCAGTCACTTGAATATTCCTCTTCCATGTTTGATGGAATTATGTTATCAGGTGATAATTATATTGCGCACTATCTGATTCTAATTAAACCAGAAAATAGTGACATTGTAATCGAGGAGAATGTTTCAGCGTCTGCACGCCTCGCCCCCCTTGCCGCTACATCCCATTTTTAAAGCTTTCCGAGCTGTGCTTGTGCTGTTTTCTGATGCTTACATCATCTCACTCCTCTCCAGACACAATGCCTTCTTGGGCCTGCTCTATCTAATATGTAATTTGTGTAAATTGAGTCCTGGAAAGACATAATGTTTACACTTGCCTTATTTTTTTTTTATCAGATGCTCCACGAACAGTAAGGACTGTGATTATTTCAGGTGATATCAAAAAAGAAAATGTGTCGTTTTGTTAAAACCATCCACAGAACTTGAAAAAAAAATCCCCTTGTCTGAGAGAAGAGAAACTAAATGTTAGAGGGGAAGGGAGACCTGTGCTATAGAGATGAATGAGGGAAGTGGTGCAAAGTAGGGGTTAAGATCATGGCCTTCAAGGGGCCTCAAGAGTTTGGTTCGAATTCAGATTCTGTCTTCAAACTGGCATAATCCTCTCTCCTTACCACAATAATACGTGCTCGGTGAACCTGATGTCCAGAGAGGTTTATTGACTTGTCAAAGGTCTACTGATGAAGAAGTAAGAAAGCCAGGGCTGGGTACGTCCACTCCTCCCACGCCATGTTAAAAGCCGTGATTCTGCCAGGGGAGAGCGAAGGGGACCCTGAGACTCTAATTACAGTACGTCCCTGGACCCAATCTTTTCTCATGAGGATAAAGATGTCCTTTTGAGTTAGACGATAGTCACCCTCCATGAAGCTTGGGGACAGGGATGACAGGGAGAGGTTTGCAAAGCCTGAGACAGCTCTGTGGTGAAATAGGCGTCATGCTGCGAATGAAAGGCACTTTAATAGTGGCCTGAAAAACACACAGCACACTGCCTTCAACTTAGGAGGCCCAAGTGCAAGGTCAGGCCAGCGGGGTCTGCAGGCTTTTTGGTCTTTTGTCCTGTTCGTCAGGTGGTAGAGCTGGGAGGGCTCACTGCTGAATGGGCTCGCTCCTATGGGATGATGCTTCTCAGACCACAGGTCCGCTCGTTTTAAAGGTTGTTTTTCTTTAGGAGAAACAGACCCCTACTTTGCAGAAGCAAATTGTATAATTCAGATTGAGCCCGGCCTGCTTTCCCACTGATTTTATCTTCCTTGATGAAGGCCACTTGGCCTCAACCGCCTTGTTAGGAATTATTTCCCGCCTGTAGGCACAGCGGAAAGCCCGCCGCGGCCCAGTGGGGAAGCTGGACGCCTCAGGACCTCTGGGAGGCTGTCAAAAAAGGGTTGATTTTTCAGGCTGCTTGTAGGACCCAGAAAATGGAAGAGAAACTGTTTTTCTTTGTAGAATTTCCGCTGCAGGAGGGGCAAGGCCAAGTAGGCGACAGAGATGCTTAGCATATATTTACTGAATACCTACTGTATTCCGGGTCATATTCTGGGTGCCGGGGTGAGAACAGTCAATGAAGTGGGCAAAAGGCTTGGCGCTAGGGTAATCGGGAATATGCATTTAATAAAGTGCAGTAGAAAGAGCCCTGGAGTTGGAGTCCCACCCCTGTTTTTTTTTTTATGACTTTATATTCTAGTGGGAAGAGATAGATGCTAAACAACAACAAAAAACAAAGTATATAGCAGCGGTTCTCAACCTGTGGGTCGCGACCCCTTTGGGGGTCGAACGACCCTTTCACAGGGGTCGCCTAAGACCATCGGAAAACACATATATAATTACATATTGTTTTTGTGATTAATCACTATGCTTTAATTATGTTCAATTTGTAACAATGAAATTGGGGGTCACCACAACATGAGGAACTGTATTAAAGGGTCGCGGCATTAGGAAGGTTGAGAACCACTGGTATATAGCATATAGGAAGGTGATTAATTCAATGGAGAAAATTATGCAAGGGGAGGAGATAAGGAAAGCAGAGAGGGAGTGGTGGGAGTTAGGAATTAATTTAATTAAAATTTAAATATAATTGAGAAATAAAATTGTGAAAATTTGAAATGTACAACATGATGATTTGACATATGTATACATTATAAAAGAATTCTTGCCATTGAGTTAATTAACACATCAATAACCTCACATATTTACCCTCCCCCCTTTTTTTTGGTGAGAACATTTAAGTTATACTTTCTTAGCATATTTCAATTCTATCATACAGTGTTATCAACTACAGTCACTATGTTTTACATTAGACCCTCAGCCATTCTTCATCTTAGAGCTAAAAGATTGTACCCTTTTACCAACTTCTCCCTATCCAGCCCCCAACCCCCTGGCCCTAGCAACCACTTTTCTATTCCATTTCTATGAGTTTGACTTTACTTAAAAAAATTTCATATATAAGTGATACCATGCTGTATTTGTTTTTCTCTGTCTGACTTATTTCACTTAGCATAATGCCCTCCAGTTTTATCCATGTTGTGGCGAATGGCAGGATTTCCCTCTTTTTTGAAGGCTGAATAACATTCCATTCTATATACATACACCATATTTTCTCTATTCATTCATCTGATGAACACTTAGGTTGTTTCTGTGCCTTGGCTATTGTGAATAAGCTACAATAAACATGGGTCTACACATATCTCTTCAAGATAATGGTTTCATTTCCTTTGGGTATGTACCCAGAAGTGGGATTGCTGGATCTTATGATAGTTCTGGTTTTAATTTCTTGAGGAATCAAGGAGATTTTGATTTTTAAACAGAGTGATCAGGGAAGGTCTTCTGAAGAAGGGGAGTTTTGAATAAAAACTTGAAGAAGCAAGAGAGTGAGCCATGTGGATATCGGTGGGAAAAACATTGCAGGAAGAAAACAGCAAGTGCAGAGTTCTTGAGGTGGATGTGTACATGGGTGTTTGAGTCAGAGCAAGGAGGCCAGTGAGACTGGGCCAGAGGGAACGAGAGGGAGAGTGGTGGGAAATGAGGTCATCTTAAACGATTTTTATTTAACTGATGACTTAGAGAAGGGAGGAAGTGGTTAGAGGTAATCAATTAGCAAGGACTTACTAGGTATGTGGCATCAGACTAGGTGTTCTGCTGGACACCAAAACAAGGATGGTGACCCTCCATGACCTAATAGTCTAATTAAAGATTTAATATTCCATCACATAGAAGCTTAGAGAACAGTGAAACCCAGGTGTGCTACGTATGGATTTCTGAAGGGAGAGAGAAAATTCTAGAGTATTGCAAGAAAGAAAAGGCTCTGAACGCAGACTGCCTGCAAGTGAATCACAGCTTCATCACTTAGTAGTGGGGTAATCTTGGGCAAGTCACTCCATTCTCCAGGCTCAGTTTTTACATCGTGATGATGGAATCTACATTGCAGGGTCACCTGAGAAGTTAAGACAGCACATGTAACATGCTTAGCAAATACCACTCATGAACATAGTAAGTCCTCAGTAAATATTAGCTGGCATTGTTATTGTTATCATCATCATTATTATTTTTAATCCTCACCAGAGGAAGATGTGTTTTTATTGACTTTTAGAGAGAGAGTGAGAGAGAAATATCTATCAAATGCCTCCCCTACGCACCCTGACTGAGGATCAAACCTGAAAACCAGGTACCGGGAATCGAACCTGCAACCCTTTGGTGCACAGGATGACGCTCCAACCACCTGGGCCACCAGCCAGAGCTCATCATCATCATCATTAATTGGAGTCCTCGGGGAAGTGTTCTTCAAGGCTTGTAACTGGAGTTAGTTCAGTCCTCAGTGTAAGATGCAAAACCAAAGGCAGGGAGGACAGTGGTCATATTTGACCGGCTGGAGTCGTGGCAATAAAAATGACAAGCGATTGAGCATTTGCACCTCGCACCTCACTTAGGACTCATTGCAGTCCTGTAAAGTAGGAATTTGGGTTGTTCTCATTTTGTCACTGAGGAAGTGAAAGCTCATAGAAGTGATGTGATTTGCTAAAGGTCACACAGCTAGTAGAGGCAGATAGGGGACCCAGTCCAAGGGAATTGCCACTCTACCGCCTATTGCCTAATGAATTTCTCTTAGATGGTGTTTGTAGGGTTTGGGTGAGACTGAGATGGCTTTATGTGCCTAGGGGCATCATAAGGAAGAGTGGTCTAGCGGGTAAGAAATAAAAGGGTAGCTGAAACTGGTTTGGCTCGGTGGATAGAGCGTCAGCCTGCAGACTGAAAGGTCCCAGGTTCGATTCCGGTCA
This sequence comes from Myotis lucifugus, assembly GCF_000147115.1. Lineage (NCBI taxonomy): Eukaryota > Metazoa > Chordata > Mammalia > Chiroptera > Vespertilionidae > Myotis > Myotis lucifugus. The sequence goes on along the minus strand of NW_005871372.1, from coordinate 791,791 downwards.
AGGGCATGTACCTTGGTTGCGGGCACATCCCCAGTAGGAGGTGTGCAGGAGGCAGCTGGTCGATGTTTCTCTCTCATTGATGTTTCTAACTCTCTATCCCTCTCCCTTCCTCTCTGTAAAAAACCAATAAAAAATATTTAAAAAAAAAGAAATAAAAGGGTGATGGTTGTGCCTTTATGAAGAGTATATTGAGGTAGGATCATTCTTGCTCTTTTAAAAAATTTTTATTGTTTAAAGTATTACATATGTCTCCCCCCCCCTCGATTGACCTGCACCCCCTCATTCTTGCTCTTATGATCTCTTAGAAACAAAGACTGGGTTCTTTTCTGGCTTGAGAAGGAAGATTATGGGCGGGGCACACCATCCCCTAAAATGTTTAAACAAGGCATCGCTTTCTATTTTCTTTTTATTCATACCTAGGCAACAACAAGGCACTTCCCACAAAAGGAGAATGAATTTTTCTTGATAAAAGCCGACTTTCTGTTTTCAGGACAAGAACATTTGTAGGTACCTTGGCTGTGATGTGGGATTGGTGGGCATCTGGACTGAGCCCAAGAACATCCGCACAGGGAGGTAAAGCTGCCTGGGTACTTGGAGTGAGAGGCCTGGGCAATACGGCTCAGGGAACAGATGTCCTGAACCAGGTTGTGAATTTCCAGAGCCCAGGGGTTAGAACAACTTGACATTCATTTTAAGGTGGATTATGTTGTTTTATATTCTGTTTTTTTTTCTTTTTTAATCCTCACCTGAGGATATGTTTTTATTGATTTTTTTTTTGAGAGAGAGAAACATTGATGTGAGAGAGAAACATTGATTGACTGCCTCCTATAGCGTCCCAACTGAGGATCGAACAACAACCTAGGTATATACCCTGATTGGGAATTGAACCTGCAACCCTTTGATGTATGGGATGACACTTCAACTAACTGAGCCACCTAGCAAGGGCTTGCATTCTGTTTTCACTAATACTTTTCATGTATAGAATATCTTTTTTGTTTTTTTTTTGTTTGTTTGTTGTTTTTTTTTTATTAAATCTTTATTGTTCAGATTGTTACATTTGTTCCTCTTTTTTCCCCCCATAACTGCCCTCCTTCCAGCTCCCACCCCACCCTCCGCCCTCACTCCCCACCCACTGTGTTCATCCATAGGTGCACGATTTTTGTCCAGTCTCTTCCCGCATCTCCCACACCCCTTTTCCCCCCAAGAATTGTCAGTCCATTCCCTTTCTATGTCCCTGATTCTATTATAATCACCAGTTCATTCTGTACATCAGGTTATTTATTCACTTGATTCTTAGATTCATTTGTTGATAGATGCATATTTGTTGTTCATAATTTGTATCTTTACCTTTTTCTTCTTCTTCCTCTTCTTAAAGGATACCTTTCAGCATTTCATATAATACTGGTTTGGTGGTGATGAACTCCTTTAGCTTTTCCTTATCTGTGAAGCTCTTTATCTGACCTTCAATTCTGAATGATAGCTTTGCTGGATAAAGTAATCTTGGTTGTAGGTTCTTGCTATTCATCACTTTGAATATTTCTTGCCACTCCCTTCTGGCCTGCAAAGTTTCTGTTGAGAAATCAGCTGACAGTCGTATGGGTATTCCCTTGTAGGTAACTGAGTTTCTTTCTCTTGCTGCTTTTAAGATTCTCTCTTTGTCTTTTGCTCTTGACATTTTAATTATGATGTGTCTTGGTGTGGTCCTCTTTGGATTCCTTTTGTTTGGGGTTCTCTGCGCTTCCTGGACTTGGAAGTCTATTTCTTTCACCAGGTGGGGGAAGTTTTCTGTCATTATTTTTTCAAATAGGTTTTCAATATCTTGCTCTCTCTCATCTTCTGGTACCCCTATAATTCTGATGTTGGTGCGTTTGAAGCTGTCCCAGAGGCTCCTTACACTATCTTCGTATTTTTGGGTTCTTTTTTCATTTTGCTTTTCCGGTTGGGTGTTTCTCGCTTCTTCGAATTTCAAATCTTTGACTTGACTCTTGCGCTCCTCTGGTTTGCTGTTGGGAGTCTGTATAATATTCTTTATTTCAGTCAGTGTATGCTTACTTTCTAGATGGTCCTTTATCACACCATCGAGGGTCTCATTAGATTTCCTGTACAACTCATCAAGTTTATTGACAGACTCTAGAAGCCTCTTGAGAGACCTCAAAAGTGTGGTTCTGAACTCAATATCCTCCCTTGATAGTTTTGTCCTGTTTCTTTGTCTCCGCATTTTTTACGCTTTTTTGGTACACCCCCTAGTGGTCTTTGTGCGCAATCTTGTTGTAGTTAAGCCTTGATTGTTATAGTTAATACTAGAGGGATTTGACCTCCAGGCCGACTGGCTGTGCTAATCTAGCCTTTGCCTGAGGCTATCCGGCAAATGGCTCTGTGCAGGGCTTGGGCGGGGCGGGTCCCACGGGATCAACAGGGCGGAGGAGGGAGCAGTTATGGCTGCTCTTAGTCCGTCCCCAGGGGCTCTGCCTCTCTGTCCCAGCAACAGCTGCAAACCTCGGAGGGACCGTAGCCAGACAGTCCTGCTTCTCCCGTTTGAGTCTGGGTCCCTAGAGACTCGCCCGGATCTGGAGCTCTGAGTCTGAGGCTCCCTCCGGATTGAAACAGACAACCGCGCCCTCAGCCACCAGCCCGCGCCGCGCGCACTCCGCACCTTAGTATTTTACTTCAGCACTGCGCCTCCTCTGATTCTCGGTTCCTCCTAGTTATAGAACTTCCATTCAGCCAGCCTTCCTGTGGTTCTGGATGATGTCCGTTCCGTCTTTTAGTTGTATTTTTGAAGTGGTTGTTCGAGGCAGCAAACTCCCGCGTTAACCTATGCCGCCATCTTGGTTTCTCCCTGTACTTTTCTTTAATACATTTCCACCTTTGCTATACCAAAAAAAGAAAAAAAAAAGAATATACACAAAGGAATGAAGAGTACTGGAAAAGGTAACTACATAGATAAATATGTAGGAAATTTTCTCTTATTTAAATATCTTTAAAAGGCAATTGACTATTTAGAAAATCATAACAATGTAATATGAGGGTTATAACATAAGTAAAAACATAATGTATGATGATAACAGTATAAAGTTTGGGAGGAGATAAATAGAAGTATACTCTAATAAGGTTTTTATATAACATGTGAAGTAGAATTATATCACTTGAAGGTAGAATGTGATATGTTAATGATGTATATTATAACTTATGCAACTATTACAATAAAACAACAAAAGATAACATGGAATCAATCTGAGAGAAGTAAAAAAAAAAGGAGCAAAAATAAAACAAACAACATATAGGATGATAGATTTAAGTCCAACAATATCAATTGTTATGCCCAGATTTCAGGATCCCCAAGAAACCAACAGGGAGCCAGCAGTCCGATGCAAAAGCATAAGAATCTGTATTTCAAGCTAGCTTGAGCTCCCCATCCACCAGACTCGCCGACACAATGGCAGGCCAAGTGGCTGAGAGAGCTAGAATATCTTTAATGAACACTTTTCTTCATGATATTTTGAATATCTCTCCCTCTCCAATGATTGAATTTATTGAGCACTTACTGGGCGATGAGTGCTGTACTTGGTACTGAATATGGAAAATGAGGTTCCTGTACTCTAATAGCTTACATTTTGGAGGACAGCACAATACCAAGAATATTTTTAGGTGCTTGTTATATACTTCAGTGTTTTTAGAGCGATAAACATGAGTCATGGATTTTAAATAAGACAAGTTCAATTTTGTCACTATACTATTGTTCAAAACAATTTGCTCAATCAATGGATCAGCATTTCCTTCAATGATTCTGGGATAATGAAGAAAAGTGGGTGAAAATCTTCTATAATAATAAAAGCATAATATGCTAATTAGACCGGACATCCTTTCGGAAGACCTTCTGGACGAAGCCCGGGCTTCGAGGGAAGCCCGGGTCCCGGGTGCCAGAGGGAAGCCAGTGCCAACAGCTGGGAGAAGGAAGGCCTACTCTTGCCCAGATTTCATGCATCGGGCCTCTAGTATTATATAAAATATTAGGCATTAGGCATCTTGGACTCTCCCTGAAAATAAGATATTTTAAATTTAGGATCAGGAGTTCCTAGACCATACTCTAGGGAGAATCTTGAGAAAGACAAAAGGAATTTACTATTGTCTGACTGTGTGATCTTGGGTAGCTATCTGTACCTCAGTTTCTTCATTTAGAAAATGATGGAGTTGGTCTGGATATTTATAATAAAATTCCTTTCAGCTCTAAGATTTTATGGCTTTGGTCTAGAATGGAAATTAATGTGAAAATGAATTTTGATAGATATTGCCCTAACTGCCATTAAAATAACTATTTTCTACAAATACACCCATACTATTTTGGTATTTCATCTTTGATAAGTGAAAAATGCTATGTGATGTTTTGTATTTTATTTCTTTAATTAATTGGAGAGTCTGGGTGGGTTTTCATATATATTAAATTTGAATGGTTATTCTTTTTCTTAAATAATTATATGATTTTATGATCCAGATAAGACACTGTAAAGTTACCTTGCCATCAAGTTCTTGGATGATTTATTGAAGGCATTATTATTATTATCATTATTATTTTCAGTGAGATAAAGTCCACTATTAAAAAAAGAAGGAAGCTTCATGGAGGGGAAAAAAGGCTTAACTTTTCAGAAATTGCTTTAACTTATCAGAAAAAACTATAAACATAACTCTTAGGCAAAGCTGCTAAAATAAATGGAAACTAAAACTTCTAGACATAAAACAAAGCTGCAGCTACTTGTGATTCCTACACAAGTATGACCAATTTGATCAAGAATCTGAATTGATTCTTAGTTTTTTTCTGACTGACTTATTTTGCTTAGCATAATACTCTTAAGGTCCATCCATGTTGTCACAAATAGCAATATGGCTGAGTAGTACTCCATAATATGTATGTACCACATCTTTTTTATCTAATCATCCATTAAAGGAAACTTTGGTTGTCTCCAAAGACCCATATGATTTCACTCATATGTGGGATATAAAAATGAAACTCATAGACAGACAATATGGTGGTTACCAGAGGGAAGGGGTTGGGGGATGCTAGTAGAGGTTAAAAGGGGACAAATATATGGTGATAGAAGATGGTTTGACTGTGAGTAGTGGGCACACAATGCAATATATAGATCATGTGTCATAGAAATGTACACTTGAAACCTATATGATCTTATTAACCAATGTCACCCTAATAAATTTTTTTAAATCCTCACCTGAAGATATTTTCCCATAAGTTTTTTAGAGAGAGTGGAGGGAAGGGGGAGAGATAGAGAGACAGAAACATTGATGTGAGAGAGACAACCGATTGGTTGCCTCCTGCATGTGCCTGGACCAGGGCTGGGGATTGAGCCTGCAACTGAGATATGTGCCTTTGACTGGAATTGAACCCGGGACCCTTCAGTTTGCAGGCTGATGCTTTTTCCACTGAATCAAACTGGCTAGGGCACGCCAATAAATTTAATCCTAACTAATAAAGAGGGAATATGCTAATTGACCCTCATGCTGTCGCAAAGATGGTGGCGCCCACAGCCAATAAGGAGGGAATATGCTAATTAACTTCCCCGCCCTCAAAGATGGTGGCACCCACAGCCACAAGATGGCGGCACCCAGTCCCCTCAGCCCCGCTGGGGCGGCAGGCATGCTGCAAGACCCCGGCTGCTCCGTGTGCCTGCCTCCGGAGACCCCCAGTCCCCTCAGCCCCCCAGCCGCCTAGGGCCGGCCCAAGGAGCAGGCAAGCCTCGGATGGCGGCTGCCCAGCCACCCAGGGTCGGCCGAGGCTCAGGTAATCAGGGCCGTCCAAGGCTTGTGCTGCCGGCAGTGGCAGCAGTAGAGATGTGATGGGGCGTCGCCTTCCCCTGATCGTCGGGTCGCCTCCCGCCCCTGAGGGCTCCCGGACTGTGAGAGGGGCAGGCCGGGCTGAGGGACCCCCCCCCCCCTTCAGTGCATGAATTTTCATGCACCAGGCCTCTAGTAATAAATAAAAGCAAAAGAGAAGAACTGAATTGAAATTCACCAATGTCATTCATTCATTGACTGTAATTATTTTCCTTTCAAAATTTTAATGCCAACTTTTTTATGCTCTAGAGAATGAATATGTTCACTTTAAACATGTATTTGTAAATGAAAGTGTCTTTTTTTGGGGGGGGGATAAATTATCCATTTACTGAAAAAGTTAATGGCTTCCTTTTTTTATTACATGACTAGAGGCCCGGTGCACGAAATCTGTGCACAGGTAGGGTCCCGAGGCCTGGCCAGCATTCAGGGCTGATCAGGTTCCCTGCCTCTCCGCCTCCTCCTTCCCTTACTCCCTCAGTGCCCTGCCGCCACTGCTGATTGCCCACCATGTTCTGTGCCGCCTCCTGGTGGTCAGTGCACATCATAGCGAGTGATCGAATGCCCTTATCTCCCAGTCGAACTCCTGAGGGGACACTTTGCATATTATCCTTTAATATATATAGATAGGGCTGTCTAAATGCCAGTGTTGATGTCTGTTGATTCAAAATGCTTTTCCCTAATGCTGGTTGGTTAGTGCACTCTTGGTAATCAAACTCATAATGCCATCTAAACATTTTTCAAAATTCAAAAAATTTTTAATACATCTTTTATTTCATTAGTAACAACAACTTTCTCCTTACCTTTGGTTAGGGATATTAAAAGTGACATTCCAAAGAGTTTGGTTTTCAGGGCTTCTGGATGGAGTTTAAATCCAAATCTTGCCACTTACTGCTTGCATGACTTTCTGCATGCTATTTAATATGAGCCCCATTTCATCAACTGTAAATTGGGAATAATAATAAAAGTTATCTCAGAGTTTATTGACAGAATTAGCTGAAATAATGCATGATAATGCATGTAAAGTACTTAGATTATTACCTAGAAACTTATTAATAAGTAATAACTGTTATTTACTATTATTTCAATCCATTCTTGCCCTAGAAAGCTACTTTGCAACAATAACAACAGTAATAATGATAATTAGAAGTGTCTTTCTGTTTTTCCTGTGAATCATTGGTATTGTTCTAATACTACTTAAACTCGAGCTTGCATCAAAATTACTTTGAGGGCTTGTTAAGACAGATTTCTGGGCCCCATCCCAAGAGTTTCTGATTCAGTAGGTGTCTGGGAAGGATTTGCCTTTCTAACATTCCTAGGTGATGCTGATGCTAGTGGTCCAGGGTCTACACTTGGAGAATCACTGTTCTAAGCATCCTACTAGCAACATCTTATTTGGTCCTTATCATAACAGTCTGGGAGGCAGCCTCTCTCTCTCTCTCTCTCTTTTTTTTTTCCAGCTGTTTTTTTTCATAGTGTGTGAATATTTTTTAATATATTTTATTGATTTTTTTACAGAGAGGAAGGGAGAAGGATAGAGAGTTAGAAACATTGATGAGAGAGAAACATTGATCAGCTGCCTCCTGCACACTCCCTACTGGGGATGTGCCCGCAACCAAGGTACATGCCCTTGACCGGAATCGAACCTGGGACCCTTGAGTCCGCAGGCTGATGTTCTATCCACTGAGCCAAACCGGTTAGGGCGGCAGCCTCTCTTATGATCCCACTTTAACAGGTGAGGACATAGGGATAGGTTAACAGTTTGCCCAAGGTCACACAGCTCAGAAGTGCTAAAGCCTGTTCTCAACCTCTTTCTTCCTGTGATTACTTATGTGAAGCTCTAAACCAGGGGTGGGGAATGTCCGGCCTGCAGGCCATTTAAGGTCTGCAAAATCATTTGATCTGGCCCTGCCAAGGATTTAGGGGTGAGTTAACTAAATGTTTGACCAAATATAGTAGGCTAATTGTTAAGTTCATACTTAAAAAAATATATATATATTGCAGAGAGGAAGGGAGAGGGAGAGATAGAAACATCAATGATGAGAATCATTGATCAGCTGCCTCCTGCATGCCCCCTACTGGGGATCGAGCCCACAACCTGGGCATGTGCCCTTGACCGGAATCGAACCTGGGACCCTGCAGTCCACAGGCCGACGCTCTATCCACTGAGCCAAACTAGTTAGGGCTAAGTTGATACTTTTGTATGGCTTGTGAATGATGTTATAAATATCCAAGTGGCCCTTGGCAGAAAAACAGTCCCCGCCCCACCTCCCCCATTGATCTCCTTTTTCTTCTACATCATGCCCTCGCTTCCTTACCCTTCCCAACTCAAAATGATTGCCAATAATCATAATTGCCCCCTTGTGTGTACTCTGGACTCCTCAGTCCCTTTCTTGCATCATATGCCTGATAAAGTCATAATCCTGGTTAAATTCAACTCTCTGCCTACTCTGGACCTGCCCTTGAGAAGCTGAACATGGCTGAAGAAATACACAAAACTTCATCAGCCTTGCCATGCATCTCAAATGGGCCCTTAACACTGCCAGGCAACCACATTGCACTTTCCTACTCCATTCACTCTCCTACTTTCCTTTTTTAAAACTTTATTGTGTTGCGGTAAAAACATTCAACATGAGATATATACTGTTACTACAATTTTAAGAGTACAATGCAGTATTGTTAACTATAGGTGAAATGTTGTGCAGATCTCTAGAATTTATTCATCTTGCATAATTGAGATTTTATGTCTGTTGATTAGTTCCCCATTTCCCTCTCCCCCAGCCCCTGGCACCCATCATTCCACTTTCTTACTCCATGAGTTTGACCATTTTAGATTCCTCATATAAGTGGAATCATGTCATATTTGTCCTTCTGTGATTGGCTTATTTCACTGAGCACAGTGTCCTTAAGGTTTATCCATGTTGTTTCATACTGCAGAATTTCCTTCTTTTTCAAGGCTGAATAATATTCCATTGTGTGTCTATACCAATATTTTTTATTCATCCGCCAACTGGAAACAATGGTCAGGTTGTTTCCACATCCTGACTATTGTGAACAGTGCTGCATGAAACATTGAAATGCTGGTATCTTCTGAGATCCTGATTTCAACCCTTTTGGGTAAATACCCAGGGGTGGGATTTGTGAGTCATATGGTAATTATATTTTTAAGGAAAATAGGATAATCTATTTTTGAGGAATCTCCATACTGTTTTCCATAGCACCTTCCACTTTCTTAAACAACCATTTTACACCTCTTTTCTCTTCTCAAATGTCATCTCCTCTCAGCTGATAACCAGGCCTCTTACCTCACTGGGAAAAGTGGAGCAGTCAGAAGTGAGCTCACACTGACTCCCACAACCTCATCTCCCCATGTTCCAGCATCTGCATTCACCCACTCTGACTTCCTACACGTGCTCACAGGTGCACTGTTTGTGCTGTTGTCTAGACACATTCCCTCCACTAATGTACTAGTTCCCATCTCCCTTTGACTATTTAAGTACATCACTCCATCAATTCTTCCTTCTCCTCCTACATCATTATTTTTCTCCTTTGTGGATAATTCTCATCATTATGTAACATACTATTTTTTCTTCCATCTTAAAAAACACCCTTGGAACTGGGCTCCTTAGAGAAATGACTGATTCTAGGGCTTGGGCAGGAAATTTACAAGATGAGACTGTAACATCTTGTAGTGACAGAAAGTAAAGATGTGCTAAGAAAGAAAGAAGGAAAGAGACAAACAAACTACCTGGTAATGAGGGGAGTATGTATGTCGGAGGGATAAAAGAGCCAACTGAAAGAGCTCCCAAAGGCCAAATCTGGAACAATTTGAGCAAGAAAATAAAGTATCGTATTATAACTCAGAGTATAAGATAAATATTCATGAATTCATGCTGATATAAATTAATAATTGAATAAGTAAATTAATGGAGAAGAGACAAATCTTCCATAAAGAATTCCAAATAATTTATGTAAATACTCTACCCTTAAAGGGGTGAAGCATAACTCCTCATTTTTAAAATGTAGGCTGTACACAGTGATTTTCGTCCAAAGAGTACAGCATGGAAAGGAAAAAAAATAACTTTATAGTGAAGAAATGAGACACACACGTTGATAGTATGTAACTTGACATGAGGTGATGAGAATAGCCCTTTACCTCCGTGGTCTTCCCTAAAACACAGTACTTCAGCCTAATCATGAGAAAAACAACAGGCAAATCCAAAGTGAGGGAAATTTTACAAACCACCCAACTAATAATCATAAAAACCATCAAGGTCATAAAAAAGAAGGGGAGCCTAAGGGATATGACCACTAAATGTCACGTGGTCTCCTGGATGGAATCCTGGAACAGAAAAAGGATATTATAGGAAAGTTAAGGAAATCTGAATAAACTACTGATTTAAGTAAATAATGCTGTATCAATGTTGGCTCGTGAATATTGACAAATGTGCCATATTAATATAAGACGTTAATAATAGGGATACTGGGTATGGGATATCTGAGAACCCTGTATTATCTTCACAATAATTCTATAAATCTAAAACTATTCTAAAATAACAAACAAACAAACACAAGCATCTTTTTTTTTCTTGACCCCACGTTCTCTACCAGCTACCACTTCATTTCTTCCCTTTGTATCAAAACTGAGAAGATATTTATATACTAGTCTTCCCTATTTTCAGTTCTTCCCCTTCCATTTAAAAAAATCTTACTCGAATCAGGCTCTAGCCTCCAGCAATCCAGTGAAAAGGCTTTGGTGAAGGTTCACCAGTGACTTCCATGTTGACCTTCATGTTGCTAAAGCCAATGGTTGTTTAACCTGTTAACCACACTTGACATAATTGATCACACTCTTCTATCTTGACTTCTAGGTTAAACCTTTCCCCTGGTTGCCTCTTACTTCACTCACTGCTCGTTCTCAGTATTCTTGGCTGGTTCCTAAACCTTTAATATTGGAAGGCGGTGAGCTCGGTTCTCTTCTGTTGTTCATCTATAATTCTCTGCCTTGATGAGCTCCTGTAGCCTCATGGCTTTGGGTATCATCTTTATGCTGGAAACTCTGACTTATTTCCCAAGTGTGGACTTCTCTCCTGAACTCCAGCATTATACATCTACACTTCAACACATGTTCAAAACCAAATGTCTGATCTCTCTCCCCACCCAAACCTGCTCTAGCCTTCCCCATGTTGGTTGAAGGCAACTCCATTCTTCCAAATGATCAGATAAAAAATCTCGCTGTCCTTTACACCCATGCCCAATCTTGCAGGAAATCCTGGTTGGCTCTTCCTTCAAAATACAGGGTGTCCCCCCAAAATGTATACACATTTTAACAGCTGATAGCTCAATTTTGAAAATGAAGTGTATTTTAATAAACATTGCCTTTATAATTATTCAAAGTGTGTATATACATTTTTGGGGATACCTTATATATCCAAATTTCAACCACTTTCCACCTCCATTGGTCTTGGACACTATCATCCATCACTAGCTGTGTGTGAGTGGGTGGAGGGTAGGGATGGGAAGAGGATCAAGGTGGGCAGCTGGAGACCTGGTGTTTATTGGTTCCCTGGCTTAGGTTCTGGCAGCACAGGTGTGTTCAGTTTATGACGATTCATTGAAGTGTACTCTTAAGATTCATGCACTTTTCTGTATGCATGTTATACTTCAACAAGAAGTCCAAAGGGTACATGTATATAATAGAATATTATTCAGCCAAGAGAAAGAAAGACATCCTGCCATTTGTGACAAAATGGATGGACCTGGAGGATGTTATGCTAAGTGAGATATGTCAGACACAAAAAGACAAATACTGTATGGTCTCACTTATACCAGGGGTGTGCAAAAGTAGGTTCTAGTTGTTCACATAAATATATAATACAAGAATAAATAATAATAATACAAGAATAAACTCTATGTTTTGTGTATTCACAATGGTAAACCTATTTTTGCCCAACCCTGTACACTAATGTAGCATCTAAAAAAAACTGAGCTCGTAGAAACAGAGTAGGATTGTGGTTACCAGGGACTGAGGTGGGGGTGAGGGGACTGGGGAGATGTTGTATAAGGGTACAAACTTGCAACTAGTAGATCAATAAGTCCTGGAGATCTAACATACAGAATAGTGAATATAGATAACAACACCGTATTATAAACTTCAAAGTCATTAAGAGACTAGATCTTAATTGTTCTCACCATAAATAAGAGATTATAACTGATTATTATGTGACATGATATTGCAATATATAAATGTATCAAATCAACATGTTGTACACCTTAAACCTACTTAATGCTGCATGTCAATTATATCTCAACCAGAGGCCCAGTGCACAAAATTCATGCACTTGGTGCGGGGGCGGGGGGGGGGGGGGGGTCCCTCGGCCCGGATTGTGAGAGGGCACAGGCCAGGCTGAGGGACCCCACTGGTGTGTGATCGGTACTGGGGAGGGACGCGGGAGGTTGGCCAGCCGGGGAGGGACCGTGGGAGGGCTCCAGGGTGTGTCTGGCCTGTCTCGCTCAGTCTTGATTGGCCGGACCCCAGCAGCAAGCTAACCTACCGGTCAGAGTGTCTGCCCCCTGGTGATCAGTGCATGTCATAGCGACTGGTCGACCGATCAACTATCTGCCCCCTGGTGGTCAGTGCACATCATAACGAGCAGTTGAATGGCCTTAGCATAGCATTAGCATATTATGCTTTGATTGGTTGAATGGCCGACTGGGTGACCAGATACTTAGCATATTAGGCTTTTATATATAGGATTAAAATAATGCCAGAAGGGGAAAAAACGTTCCAAAAGAAAAAGTTAATTCCATGAGTTAACTCATTGATAAAGCAGGGACAAAAGACTTGTCCTTAAAACACTGGTTCTCATCCAAGGGAGATTTTATTTTCCTTCCTCCCCTGCCCCCACACTTGGCAATATCTGGAGACATTTTTAGTGGTCACATCTTGGGGGCTGCAATTGGCATCTAGCGGGTAAAGGCCAGGGATGCTGCTAAACACCTTGCAATGCATAAATAGCCCACAGTAAAAAATTATCAGCCGAAAATGTCAGTAGCTCTGAGGTCGAGAAATCCTGTTTTAAAAGAACCCAGGTGAGAAACGCCAGGATCCCCTGCACATTCATTTCACCCACCACAGCCTCTGCTGACACAGAATTTACTTGATTCGGACAATGTTTCCTTTCCCAGGGGGCGCGTCTGGGAGCAGGAGCGAATTTCATTTGCTCCCTCGTAAATCTCTGAAACAGAAAACAGTCTCAATATTCATCTCTCCCCCCCAAGTCTTCGGAGCCCTCCAAAGTGGGCCATGGCAGCTAGCTCCCAGCAAATTCCCCAGACGCAATTTAAATGTCATTTCAGGGCTGGGAGTAGGGCATGCGTATTTAAGATGTAAATTGTTTGGGTCGGGCCTAAATCTTTTATGGATTTTACTGGATGAGAAAAATGAGTCACTACTTTTTGATAAAGTTCGCTTTCCCTCCGTATTATTAACAAACGCAGCCAAGTGAACCAGACTGCGAGGGAATAAGGATGCTTGTTTGGGGGACGATATTAGATTCGGCTCCATTCCCAGTATGCTGTATTTATGGTTCAAAAACCAAGGAACAGGTAGGAGATTTGTCCTAGGTCAGTGTGTCCCTGCTGGCAAAAGCACTGGTGCATACCAAATGCTTCTGGGTGGGGGTGGGGAGGTGGGGAGTGTGGAAGTGAAATTCAATACTCTAACCTTAGGTGGAGAATCAGGTACCTTGATAGCTGATTATATAGCAACTAGAGGCCCTGTGCATGAAATTTGTGCACGGGTGGGAGGGCCCTCAGCCTGGTCTGCGCCCTCTCACAATCCAGGACCCCTCGAGGGATGTAGCAGTGTGCCAAGCAGCAGGTGTCCAGGGAGGAGCCCATACTGGGGCTGGTGCCTCGCTGCTCACGCTCATCCTGGCCTGCTGTGCCTACTGTTGCCGCTGCTGCTCAGTAATGCTGCGGTAATGCTGCTGTGGAGTTGGGAGGAGCTCCCACCACCGCAGCTGCACATGCCTGCCGTGAGCCCGGCTTCTGTCTAAGTAGCGCTCCCCCTATGGGAGCATACTGACCACCAGGGGGAAGCTCCTGCGTTGAGCGTCTGCCCCCTGGTGGTCAGTGTGAATCATAGCAACCAGTTGACCGGTCATTCCGGTTCCGGTCGTTCCGTCGTAACAGTCGCTTAGGCTTTTATCTATATACTAGAAGCCCGTTGCACGAAGATTCGCTCAATAGGCCTTCCTTCCCCTGGTTGCTGGCACCGGTTTTCCTCCAGCACCCGGGACCCAGGCCTTTGGTCCAGCCGCAGCGAGGCTTGGCTTCTCCGCTGCAGCTACTGCGGAGAATCCAAGCCTCTTCAGTCTTCAGTCTTCACTCTGGCTGGAACCTTCAGTCTTCGCTCCGTGCCTGTGTATGCAAATTAACCGCCATCTTTGTTGGGTTAATTTGCATAGTTGCTCTGATTGGCTGGTGGGTGTAGCGGGGTGACACAAATTTGCATGTTTCTCTTTTATTAGTGTAGATAGATATTGAAATTACTGACTCTAACTCCAGAGATTAAACTTTTCTCATTCTCCAGTTAGAATCCCAGGGATGGGTAATATTTCACAGACAAAGAAAATGGTGCAAATGGGAGGGGGATACTTAATAACTTCAAATGGACTTCAGAAGAATATCTGTTTTAAGCTTTTGGGGAGAAGTGATGCTCCCTACATCTCACTCCCATCCCGTGCCCAGAAATTAATTTTGCACGTTAATGTGAAAGCAACCTCCCTCTTCTCTGAATGTTGCTTTTGACTTTGACAGGTATCTAAAAGGCTGTTATTAGACAAATATTCATTAACTAATAAGCTAGTTCTTAGGCAAAGCATGCATTTTTTTGTCATCTCATGGGAAAATTATAGAGAGCCATAATTAAGAAGAAAATCACTAATTGTAAGGCACAGAATTTGTTTGCTAAGAATAGTCATTAAGGGGCAACAGAAGCATTAGCAACTCCAATATCAGAAAACAACTATTAAAATGCAAGTGGAATTGAGGTATTGCACCAGATATAATAATGGCTTTACATTTTCAGGTCTATAATTGTGGTTTGACTGGAGGTATTGTGGGTATTTTTTTTTTTAAGGAGCAATATACAGTGGGTATAAATACTTAAAGTAGCACAGCTTTTGATTTCAAATTTCAGCCTCAAGTTTTAATCTCTAGAGAACATTACCACTGGAGGAGTTACTCAACTACACTGTCAATGCTGTTATTGCTGCAGGATGGTGATGAATTGGGCAAAACCAGGACAAAGAGTAATGTTTTTGTGGCCCAGACAGTTCAGGAGAGCAGTTTTGCATGCAGAGTGCCCAGGGTCTGACATCAGCATGGAGTTTGCTCATCACCGCCTGATAAATTGTCCTTCTAGAGAATAACTTGCATTATTTTTGCTTCCTGGCAAATATACTCCTTGGAGAAAATTTAGAAAAAGCAGAAACTTGCAATGAAGGAATTTTAAATTCTCCTTAATTTCACCAATCAGAGATAGCCAATGCTAACATTTTGGTGTCTTTTCCTGTCTTTTTATTGCATTTTAAACTTGTATTGAATCGTAACAATTACATGATAAAGTACACACATTTTAAGTGTCCAACGTATAATGAATTTGCATTTATACATCAACATAACCACTACCTGGATCAAGATAAATAACGTTTCTAGCAGCCCTCCCCCCACCTCCCTGCCTCCCCAGACCCAGGGTACCATGGTTCTGGTCACTTTCATAACAGATTCCATGACTTTGACCTTAATATAAATGGACTCATATGGACTATCTTCCATGAGTCTTGCCTCTTTTAACCAACATTTTATTTGTGAGATTTATCCATCTGGTTATAGTGTCTAGCTATACCCTTTGTCATTGCTGTGTGATACCCTATTCTATTCTATCCAGCAATTTATTTATCCACTGGTGAACATGTGAATTGTTTCGTTTTTAGCTAGTATGAATAAAGAACAGACATTCTTGGAAATGTCTTTTGGCTGGTTAAGCCCTCATTACTCTTGGATTACTGTCCTTTTTTGTGTGTGCATGTGTGTTGATTATATTTTATTTTTATTTTTTGTGTTGATTATATTGTATAGGAAATTGAACTCACAGAGCATCTATTTCTTTATCTTTATTTCTATCTCCATCTCTAGCATCTGTATCTGTATCTCTATCATCTCCATCTTCATCTTCATCTCTAGCTCTAACTCTACCTCTACCTCTACTTCTACCTCTACCTCTACCTCTACCTCTATCTCCTTATTGGAGTCCAGTGTCTCCACTGGATAGACCTGCCTTCTGTTAGCAGCCTGGACATGCTCAGACATTGGATAGGGGCAGCCTGTCTGGGCGAAGCAACATGACCGTGCATGCAGGATAATTCTTTCAATTCTTTAGGTATATACATAGCCTCTTTTCTCCATTTTCAAACTCAGCATGTCCCCAGCCAGCTTATCCTGGGATGTAGCCCTAGTTACTGGCCTGGCACCTGAGGAAGGAGGTTGGAGCAGTCCTGACAGGGAGCACCTGTTGTCTTGTCAGGGCGAAGCTTTGGTAGCATCTTCCAGCACCGTGGGGCTCTTACGAGGGGAGAGCAGACATCTCTGCAGACTCCGAGAGTCTGGGGGTTTACAGAACCCATATCCCCCATATCCTCATGGACATCCATCCAGACATCTCCTTCCCATGTTTCAGGATCCCAGCTTCTCGCCTCCAGGCCCCTGACCTTTGCGTGACAGACCTCCCTGGCTGAGCACGCAAACATCTCTGGAGCTCTGCCTCTCTATAACCGTCAGGCCACCAGTCTGCTGCTCAGCTGTCTGCTCTCCCCTGGAAGTAGGAAAGGCCTTTTTTGTTGGCTGCTGCAGAGGTGCTCAGGTCTCGCACTTGGCCGCTGACTGTGTTAACAGGCCCCAGTTGCTTGTGATTTTTCTGCAGGGCATCAATACACCTTGTAGCAACCGGCCAGCTCTGCTGAATATAAGCATCACCAGCCCCATTTCTCCAACCACGATATCACTACACTTGCTACAGCATTTCCTTTCACTAGGATATTTTCCCAGATCACCATCACCGAAATTTTTAGCAAGTCAGCCACCAGCTTTTTTTAATTTTAATTTTATTTTTAAGTATATTTTTATTGATTTTTTTACAGAGAGGAAGGAAGAGGGATAGAGAGTTAGAAACATCGGTGAGAGAGAAGCATCAATCAGCTGCCTCCTGCACACCCCCTACTGGGGATGTGCCCGCAACCAAGGTACATGCCCTTGACCGGAATCGAATCTGGGACCCTTCAGTCCCCAGGCTGACACTCTATCCACTGAGCCAAACCGGTTACGGCAACCACCAGCTTTTTTTTTTTTTAAATATTTTTATTGATTTCAGATACAAAGGGAGAGGGAGAGAGAATTATTGATTGGCTGCTTACTGCACGCCCCCTACTGGGGATCGAGCCTAAAACCCAGGCATGTGCCCTGACTGGGAATCAAACCTGGGCCCTCTTGGTCTATGGGATGACACTCAATCCACTGAGCCACCACAGCTGGGCTTAGCCACCAGCTTTTTTTTTTTTTTTAAATATATTTTTATTGATTTCAGAGAGGAAGTGAAAGGGAGAGAGAGATAGAAACATTAATGATGACAGAGAATCACTGATTGGCCGCCTCCTGCACACCCCCCACCAGGGATTGAGCCCACAACCCAGGCATGTGCCCTTGACCGGAATCAAATCCGGGACCCTTCAGTCCACAGGCCAACGCTCTATCCACTGAGCCAAATTAGCCAGGGCTTAGCCACCAGCTTTTGACAGAGACTATCTATGCCTACCTATCAACCAGGTGACCATCTTCTTCACCTGCCAGCAGCAGGTGAGCCAGGCTCAAAGCCCTATCTATTTTTTTTTTTTTTTGGTTAATCCTCACCCGAGGATATTTTTCCATTGATTTTTAGAGTGGAAGGGAGGAAGTGAGAAAGAGAGAGGAAAGTATCTATGTGAGACACATCAATTGGTTGCTTCCCACATGCGCCTAGGAATTGAGCCTGCAACTGAGGTACATGCTCTTGACCAGAAATAAATCTGGGATCCTTCAGTCTGTGGGCTGACACTACCCACTGAGCCAAACCTGCTAGGCCTCAAGTCTGTGTCTTACTGCCTGTTCTCCCAATCTACTTCTGGCCTAATTAGTGTTAGTTCCAGTCCTCTGAGAAGCAGAAATCGAGGCAGGATCCAGGATTTTATTAGTGTACATGCTTGTGAAAGGGAAAGGTGAAGGAGCCAGAGAAGGCTAAGGGAGCCCTCGGGCTACAGTGCAAGTAGGACCCCCGGTAAACAGTTATCCTGAATTTACACTGGACTTTTGGAGAAAGAGATGCAGAGAGGTCAAGAGCTCCC
The DNA here is from genome assembly GCF_000147115.1 of Myotis lucifugus. Taxonomy (NCBI): domain Eukaryota; kingdom Metazoa; phylum Chordata; class Mammalia; order Chiroptera; family Vespertilionidae; genus Myotis; species Myotis lucifugus. Next base: position 773,510 of record NW_005871372.1, on the reverse strand, counting down.
AAGGGGCACACAGTAGGAGTGTCAGTGTGGAGTAGAGGGAAGTACCCGATATTGGAGCCAAGGGACCTGGGGTTGGATCCTGGCTCTGCAGGTGCATAGCTGAACCCCTCTGAGCCTCCATCTTAAAAAGTTGCAGCAACCGGGCGTAGGCATTTACTCCTTTTCAGCTGCCTGTTTTTCATCCCCCTTTCCTCACAAAGCCCAACCTGCCTTTGGGGCAGTTACTATCTCTTTTCTGCTTATGTTAGTTTCTGTTGCTTGCAACCAAAGACCCCCAACTGATAAACAGCTATGGTCTAAGATTGTTTGTGTGTGTGTGTGTGTGTGTGTGTGTGTGTGTGTGTGTGTGTGTGTGTGTGTGTTTAAATGAGAATTGATGAGAGTGCATATTAGCTTAATCAGAGTCTAGAAGGGCTGGAATTGGGGTGGAGGAAAATCTTGATTTCCAATTTTCTTCCTTTTCTTCCATCCTAGAACTCTGCCTCCTTATTTCTGCCAGCAACTCTCCTGTTCCTCCAGCAGCAATTTTTACTCACAAAATGCTTTATAAGCATGGTATAATTATCCACACTGATATGCTGTGCTGTAGAATTCCTTTGGAGAACAGACAATATGAATTGCAGGGAGCTGGAAATTAACTTATCATCTGTTTTGAAGAGATGTGGGGGGTGGGGGTGGGGCTTTTTGATTGTGGCTCAAAGACTGATTCTAATTGCTGTTTTAGCTGATGTTCCCTTTAGTTCTTTATCTTTTTTTCTATTTCTTTTCTACATAACTTGGGCAATGGCATATTTAACTCCACCCCCAATATATATACTCAAACATTTAAAATGTGTAAATAAACTCATGAAGCTGGGTGATTTTGGAGAAACCCAACAAGTCCAGTTTCACTTAAAATATCGAGACTGAAGTGTCCTCTGGTAAGGGTAGTGCTTGAAAAAATATGAATAATTTTCTTCAATACTAACCACTTATTTTCTTCTGAACACAAAAATGCATCTAAAATACAGTGGTTAGTTAAGAAAATGGGCGTCAGAGTTAGAGCTTGGTTTAAAATCCTGGATCTGCCACTTACAAACTGTCACTGTAGGAAAATTAGCTTCTTCAACAGTAAGATGGAATAAAAATGCTATTAGCCTAGGCTTACCTTACTTCATGCCTCAGACTTCAGACAAAGCCTTCTGGGAGCTTTCCCTCCACGGGACTCCCCACCTCAGCCTAGATTGGATTTTCTTATGAGACACATTCACAGAATGAAGCTCCTTCCCTCAGAGTGCCAATTGCAGTTGGTGGGTACACTCTTTTATTAGACTACTAGAGGCCTGGTGCATGAAATTCAGCTCAGCCTGCACACTCTCCAATCTGGGACCCCTCAAGGGATGTCTAACTGCTGGTTTAGGTCCAATCCCGATGGGCAGTTGGACATCCCTCTCACAATCCAGGACTGCTGGCTCCCAACCACTCGTCTGCCTGCCTGCCTGATTGCCCCTAACCGCTCCTGCCTGCCAGCCTGATCACCCCCTAACCACTCCCCTGCCAGCCTGATCGACGCCTAACTGCTCCCCTGCAAGCCCGATTGCCCTCAACTGCCCTCCCCTGCAG
>NW_005871372.1:770024-771597 GCF_000147115.1 Myotis lucifugus | reverse complement strand
GGCGCACTGACCACCTCTCGGTCCCTTTCCCCGGCCAGCAGGCTCGTGATCATTCAATGGCAAACAGGGAACCAGGGTTGGGTGGTGGGGGATGTGGGTGGTGCCAGGCCAAGGCCCCCACCCTGCCGGTTGCCCCACACACAGAGGGTGATCCGTGGCAAGGGTGGGGCCAGCGAGCGGGTGGGAACAGCCGACCTCTCGGTCCCTTCCCCGGGCCATCAGGCTCTAATCGAACGATGGCGAATGGGGAACCAGAGGTGGGTGGTGGGGGGCGGGGGCGCGGTAGGGGGAGAGGGGGCAGCTGCAGGCAGCTGGGGAAGATGGCCCTGATTGCAGGCCAGGCCTAGGGACTGTACCCGCGCACGAATTTTGTCTGCCAGGCCTCTAGTTATATACATTAACAGGGAAATGATACCTGGAATTTCCACTCAAAGTCCATTGGTCAGAATCAGTCACATGACTCCTGTAGTAGTCAGCTGAGGCTACAGCAAAATACCATAGACAGAGTGGCTTAAACAACAGAAAATTATTATTAATATTTTTAAGCAACCTGGAAAGCATAGTTAACATCCATCAGAATGAAAAGTTGAGACCTCTGGCTATGCCAGGTATGAATACTTGAGCTTCTATTTGATAGGGATTGGAAGGAGGGGGAGCCAGAGTCACGAGAGGGTGGTCTTGGAGTTCAGAGAAGTAACTCCAAATGGTGTCGTGGTTGTCAGCCCTGGGTGGAGATGGGCCTTCTCTGGGTGTGAGCCATGTTCTTAAACATTTTCTAAAAAGCCACATTTTACAAATGAGAGATTGAGAGAAGGCAAGAGACTTGTGCCAAGTCACACAGCAGATGGCTGATAGAACTCTCAACTCCTGACTCTTAGGTCTGAGTGTCAGTCAAACACCTCTTGATGCACCTCCCACTACCTGTCACCCTGCTCATGGGGAAGAGGGATCCTTGAAGCCCCAGCAGGATCCCAGCGCTTCAGGGCTGTGTCTGCCTCTGCTCACCTGCTGGGGTGGACAGAACCAAGGCATTTGTGTCAGAGGGCTGGGCAGCCTATAAAATTATTGTGCTGTCTGTCCTGACAATGATGTCAGAGAGAAGGCGGCCCTTTCTGGGAAAGACTGGCCTGGGGTGGGTTGCCATGTGGCAGGCCAGACCTACAGGCTGCCTTTCCCTCGCTCAGCGCTTTTTGAGCCGGATGCCAGGTGGCTGAGTCAGCCCTGGATTTGGTGCAAGACCCTGAGGCATGGGGCTTGGCCAGTCCACAGCGCATCTGGCCTCTTTCCTGTTCTGAGTGAGACCGAGAAATAAAGAGAACACAGAGCTATAGAGAGAACTTGAGGCGAAAGACACCAAGAGCTAGAGAGCCAGAGGAAGATAGAGATAACTGAGTTCAAGAGGGACAGGGAGAAGGAGCAGCAGGGAAACATCTGTGAGAAAGACAACAGAGGAAACAGAGACAGAAGGAAAAGAAATAGAGACGAAGGAATAACAGAGATGCGGGGTGAGAGCGAGTGTGACACAGAGAGGGAGAAATAGCGCGGTCACACACAAATGACAGGGTGGGGATGT
>NW_005871372.1:727692-769924 GCF_000147115.1 Myotis lucifugus | reverse complement strand
AATCAGGAGAAGATGGTTTGGAGTGTGGTGGGGTTGGGGGAGGGGGAGAAGGTCCAGTGATGGCGAACCTATGACACGCGTGTCAGAGGTGACATGCGAACTCATTTATTTGGTTGATTTTTCTTTGTTAAATGGCATTTAAATATATAAACTAAATATCAAAAATATAAGTCTTTGTTTTACTATTGTTGCAAAGATCAAAAAATTTCTATATGTGACACGGCACCAGTGTTAAGTTAGGGTTTTTCAAAATGCTGACACGCTGAGCTCAAAAGGTTCGCCATCACTGTCAGAGCCTTTTCCTGCGTCTATGGCTGTTTATTAAGAGGGGAGTGGAAAGGCAGACTCTGGGACTCCCTCTGGGGGCACTCCTTCCCGCTACCCTCCACTCCACCCCTACAGGTCACTGCCTCTGAGCCTGGTTTATTGCTCCCAAATCTGGGGCCACGAGGAGTCTCTGCCTGGACCCTCCTGTGGAAGCTCCCATCTAAATCCTGAACTTGGCCTCCAGCCAAGGCAGCTGGACAGGAGGACCAGTGGGAGGACAGACCTTGATTTGTACCATGGTGGCTTTTAACATGTGGCGGGGGGCTTTTTTTCTTTTTCTTTTTCCTGAAAGTGGCAGGGAGATCCCTTCCTGCTACCTAGGGATTTGTCTTGGCCTTGTTCCTTCCCACTAAAGAAACACTTAAAAACACCCCCCCAGAAACGCCTAATTCAACTCTGGCTATTTGAACCAGAGCTAAAGAGCTCAACAGGCCTTGGGCGTGGATAATGCATCCTCATCAAGTTGTGCTATTTGCATGACAGAGCTTCTCCTACAGTCTCCACTAACCTGCCTTTTCCTCCACCCACCCTCCAGCATTCTCACAGCTTCCATTGTCCTGTTTTTCTCCTGCCTCAGGGCCCCTGCTTTCTGTGCTCTCTGTGTGCCTCTCTGTTTCTCCCCATCATCTATCTATCTATCTATCTATCTATCTATCTATCTATCTATCTATCTATGTATCTATCTATCTATCATCTATCCATCCACCCAGCAATCCATCTGTCTTCCATGTCAATGTTCCTAAGACAGAAGATCAGATTGGAGGGCTTTTTAGGTCTGGTCACCTGGAAACAGGTCCTCAAGTGGAGATTTGCTGCAGGAATTTGGGGGCGGGGGCCGGCACAGCCTTTAGGATCAGCACCATGGAGGAGTGAAGAAAATAAGACTGGGCAGAGGAGAAGTTGAACTGCAATGCAGTCTGAACAAAGGCCTCCGGGGATCCCAGGGACGCTTTGGAGCTGGGATGTGGGCATTCAGAGCTGTTTTCTTCAGGCAAATCGGGCACGCCTTTATACCCTGACACTGACCCATCGCTGGATGTGGGCCGCCTTTTGGGGGTGACAAGACCTTGGGTGAGGTGGCTCCCTTTCACTGAAGTTGATTCTCAGCAAGTCAGCTGAGATCCATTAGCTGCCAGCTTTCCCTCCCCCTGGGGCAATGAGCGCCTCAGTGTTCCAAGTTATTCCTGCTATTTAAGACCTGTTGACGGAGCTGTTAAAGAGCACATACCTAAAGAGACTCTGAAGCTCATTTCCAAATAGGATGATCATTTCCTCTCTGCTCTACAAGCAATTCCCCTGGATGTCATCCTCCCCCAAAGCATCAGCAATTTGGACACAGAGCAAGCGACTAGAATGCAGGTCAGTCTACAGCCCTCTGAACAACAGTAGTTCTTTGCAGCCAACCATCACTTAGTATTCCTCTGAAGTTTTCTTGTGGACAATTATTTGGTCTCTCTTTCCTCTCTAGCAATTTCTCCCCATGCAGTTAAAACAGAGGTGGGACGCACATATGCTACATAGACCAATATAGCTCCATCCGTCAAACCACACTCTCCCCGCCGGAGCTAAGCTGTAGCAGGGCGCCCACCCCCTCCCTCCCCCTCATTGACTTCCAAATTCAGCCTCCTGGGAGGGTGCTTTGACTGGCTTTCCACGTTCAGCCTCTCAACCTTAATTTAATGCTTCTTGGGTGGCGAGAACTTGTGTTTCCCACCTACTAGTTGGCATCTGGATGATATTCTCATCCTGGGGAATGTAGGTGCATTAATGTCAAACCTTTGTACATAGCATTTGGGTTGTCAAAAGCGATACATGTGCTGTTCTCAGTCCTGAGGAGAGACCCTTCACCTACTCCAGGACTGCATTGGCATGTGGAAGGGTTCGGTAGTGCCCCCTTCCAAGATCATTAGCCACAGGATTTGCTCTGCTACACCCAGCAGGCCAAGGGCCCTGGCTGGGAAGAGCTGGTGGATGCTAAGAGCAGGGGTGGGGCGGGGATTCAGAGTGTGCTTAGCTTTGCCCAGGCAGCCTGGTGTGAGGTCTTGGAGCAAAGCTTCCTTACCTTCTCCTTCCAAGACTGAGCCAAAGCGTCTATTCTTGGAGCAGATAACTTGTCATCACTGAGTTGGCAAATGCTTATAATTGGTTTTTCACACATCCTTCCTGGACAGGAGACAGATTTTGTTATAATTAAAGTTTAAATGCAGGTTTATGATAAACCACCCGCCCGGGTAGGGCTGGCTCTGCAGAGCAGCGTGTGACAGGGAGAGGCACGTTTTCTCTTCCACATCTTAGCCCCACACTCTGTTCTTTGTAACCAACAGGGATCATTCACTGTGAGTTACCCAACTTACATTAGGTGAGCCAGATGTCCCAGGGGTCAGCAGCTTTTTGATACAAACAAGGTCACTTTAAGATGAATGTCCAGGTGACGCAGGCTGGCCGCTTTTACTGCCTCTTGCTGGACCCCCACTCGTTTCTAGGGGTCCCTAGGGACGTCTCATGCTTATGAGAAACACTCCCACTCAGGTTCTTCCATCCAAGTGTGCCTCCTACAGACCCCCTGAGGGCACTGCCGCTCCGCTGTACTGCAGCTGAGGTCTCCATGGCAAGTCTGACGCCCTGCTGCTCTTCCGGGGGCGGTGGGCACCATGGGTTCTTTACAAAGGTGCCACGGTCCCTGCAGTGTGCTGCGTGTGCCCTCTGCGCCATGGGGAAAACATCCCTCTGCCCAGCCTGTCATTGAACTTGGTCATTTGGCCCTCAGAGCAGTTCTGCTTGTGCCCAGAGCCTCACAGACAACTGTCAGTTTCTCTTCTGCCATCAGGGCTCAAGCCATTGAGACCCAGACCAGCATCACTTCTCAGGCCTCAGACCTCACGAGAACTTGACTAAAAGGATCACAGGGCCCGTGTGCTTGTGGCCGAGAAGACCCTGCAGCCCGGTTAGAAGGAAGGGGCACAAGGGGAGGCTGCATCATGAAACAGCTGCTAAAAGGCAGATGCAGCGACTCACCCTCAGGAACACCCATCAGTCAAGCTCTCCACGCTGTTTTCCTAGTGATGGTGTATAAGCCACACATGGTGCAGGGAATGGAATCAGTTCGTGCCAAATCAACTACTGCAGAAACAATGCCATCATGGGCAATAATGAAATGACCAAGCAGCAACAGACGGAGAGGAAGCATTCCAGTTATGCCAGGGAGCTGTTAGCGACATAAATGGTTTTGGGTCTTAGCTGGTCAAACCAAACCCGACTGCACTAGCCACAGAGCAACAAGAATGCCACCCTTCACCCAGAAACCCCAGCCGAGCCACCCCACTGTCCATCAGTAGGCCTTCTGGAAGCATAGGGGACAGGGCAGCGATTTCAAAGCATCATCCTCCGCTCAGCATCCGAGAGCCTCGTTTGTTCACTGATGTCTTGTAAATTGGAACCAGGGAATCCGATGAATTTTTCTTTCGCTTTTGAGTTTCCTTTATTATTGGAACATTTTAGCAGGCTGTGTATATGTTTTATTTACACAAAAATCACAATCTTTCACACAGAGAGCAGATGGCCTGAAAGCTGGGGATTGGGCCGGAGCGTGTCTCATAACCGGCGCTGACAGAGCCTTGCCGGGGATGTCCAGGAACTCGAATCTAATTGCAGGGTTGGTCTCTCCAATTCTGTATAACTATATGTTTCTTTGTCTGCAATTTTTCTCCCTTAGATTTAATGCTTCTCCTTGAGCTCCTGTCAAATAGGAATCTTGAGTGGAGTAACCGAGACTGAGTTTTAAGACAACAGCTTTCCTGGAATAGTGTCGGTCTCTGTAGCCACAGCTCGCTGGAGCCTCCTGTTGAGGAGCCATATGTAGCATCACGTGACTCTCCATGTAGCCACAGGTGACCAGTCAGGGACTGGCACTTGAGCCAAAAGCAGCCTATGATGTGGCCTCGTGTGAGAATCCTGTCTCTACGTTGGGTTATGTATGATTCATTAGCCCCATTAAGTTCTCTTTCTGAAAGATTTGAATAGGAGACATGCTCAGAGGGATAGAGGGAGTTGGTGCAAGTAGGGAACTTGTCTGTTTTCTTTACTGATTTATCACCATTGTCTATGACGGTCTATGGCATGACACCCAGTTTACATTTGATAAATAAATCAAATACATGTACCCACATGTAGAAGGATTTTTTTTTGTAAAATGAATCTATCTACTAGTATCTCCCTCTATTTTACCTTTTTCTCCTGCCCCAGGTCTCTAGGTTCCTCTACTCCACCTCCTTTTAATTATAATTTTAAATATACTTTTAAAGAAAGAGCAGTTTTAGGTTCACAGCAAAAGTGAGCAGAAGGCATGGAGCTTTCCCATATATTCCCTGCCCTCCTCCCCACATGCACAGCCTCCTCCACCCTCAACACCCCCCACTGCAGTGGTGCATTTGTCACAATTGATGAACCTACACCAGTGATGATGAACCTATGACACGCGTGTCAGAGGTGACATGCAAACTCATTTTTTTGGTGGATTTTTCTTTGTTAAATGGCATTTAAATATAAAATAAATATCAAAAATATAAGTCTTTGTTTTACTATGGTTGCAAATATCAAAAAATTTCTATATGTGACACGGCACCAGAATTAAGTTAGGGTTTTTCAACATGCTGACACGCCGAGCTCAAAAGGTTCGCCATCACTGACCTACACGGACTCATCATTATCACCGAATGTCCAAAGTTTACATTAGGGTTCACTCTTGGGGCTGTGCATCCCATGGGTTTCTGCAGTGAAATATGTGAAGGTTCATGCTAAGTGGGATGTGGGATAAATGAGGGGTATAAATAACCTCACGTCCGTTCAAGTCCAGTTTTGCTGCCAAATGAATTTGTGCCAAAATTAATGGAAAAAAAATTGGCTTCTGGGCTTTTTTGGAATTCAGGGACCTGTGTAATCATCATAATTTCTATTACCAGTTTCTACATGAAACTGTGCTTCTACATTTCCATGTGTTTATTTAATCCTTCAAGGAGTCTTTTGTTCCACTTACTTATGCATTCATTGGTTGATTCTTGTATGTGCCCCAATCAGGGATCGAACCTGCAATCTTGATGTATAGGGATGATGCTCTAACCAACTGAGCTACCCAGCCAAGGCCCTTCAAGGAATCTTTTGAACTCTTAGCTCTCCTGCCTTGACATGCTCTGTTTTACTTCTCCCTCTCATCTCTGTCTCTATTCTTTACCCACTTTTGGATTTTTCTGTCTCTTTCTGGGGTTCACACATCACTGACATAAAACCAGTTTTTATTTTCTTTGTGTGTTTTTTTCCCTCTGTTACATTCTCTCTAGTTTCTCATCTCCCCTTCCTCTCCTCTGTGCATTTCAGACAGTCTCCCTCCTGCCTCTCTCAGGTAAGTGTCATCTTCTATCTGCCGTTTTCTTTCTGTCCCTTTGTTCATTGTTAGTGGCCCTTGGCTCTCACCCTGACTGCCATACCATCCCCCTCCTTTAATTCCTTCATCTCCTCCACGCATCCCTCTTTGTCCACTCTTTATTTTACAATGCCAATAATGTCATTATGATAATTTATTAAGTTCTCACTGTGTACTAAGTACTTTACATGGATCATTTAATTTTATCCCTACAGCACATCATGAGGTAGGGACTCTCTCAATTCTCATATTTCAATGAGAAAATTTGGTCGAGAGATAAAGCAACTTGCTCAAGTAGCCAAGTAGCAGAAATGGAATTCAAACCCTTTGCATGAAACCTTTGCACTTAATCCTTGTCGCATTAAGCTCATTCCAAAGCTCATGATTTCAATCATGATGCCTGCATTTCCTCCATTGCAGAGGATATTAGCAACCCAGTTATCATTTCTCTTTCTCTATTCTTATAGGTTCTTTTAAAAAAATATATACTTATTGATTTCAGAGAGGAAGGGAGAGGGAGAAAGAGAAATATCAATGATGAGAGAGAACCATTGATTGGCTGCCTCCTGTACGCCCCCCCCACCGCCCCCAGGGATTGAGCCCCCAACGCAGGCATGTGTCCTGACCAGGTATCGAACTGTGACCTCCTGGTTCATAGATCAACGCTCAACCACTGAGCCACCACGGCTGGGCTATTCTTGTATATTCTCATTATGAATCTACATAATAAGAATACCTGCCTCCTTTTTGGTGTGCCATTTACTTGATGGCTAATCTAGATTTGTCTCTTTCTGTGGTTGAGTTCTTCATCCTTTACCTTTTCCTGGTGACACATTGAGATTATTTCATAATCCCCACATACTTAAGCTGGACTCTAGGAACAGTCTCAATTTCAAGTATTTCCACCCCCACAAACCACGGGAGTGTCCTGGAGATAGATGCTGGACAGCAGCAATAGCATCTGTTTCCTCCCTTCCCATAGGCCTGCCTCTGAACACACCATTCAGAGTCACACCTTGGCAAAATGGCTTTCTATGGTGGACCTTTCCAGGTACCTGTGACTAACTGAACTGATGATTATTATATTAGTCAGACTAGGCCACGCTATGCTGCAGTCAAAGAAAGCCCATGTTTCTGATTTAAGACAACACAGTTGTGTGTCTCTTTCACATCACAGCAGGAGGTGGTTCTGGCAGCTCTCCCTGACTTCTCTCCTTGAACAGTGACTCAAGGGTCTGGGACGCTTCAATCCTGCAACTCCACCACCTCAAAGTTCTTTACTTCCAGCAACTTGGATGAGAGAGGGGTGTGGCAAATTCAGACTATTACACACAAGAGTAGTCATTATCATCTTCATTTTTCAGATAAGGAGACATGTTTATTGCCCAGGGTTTTCCAGGTTAGTAAGTGGTAGATTCCAGACTAATATCACAGCCCTGACTCTTCTTTCTACTATATATGTTTTGTAACTAGAGATATTTTATCTATGTTAATGCTTCCTGTCTTAATTCATTCATTCATTGTAAGTTGTTAGAATTTCTTATTGTTTTTTTCCTGACAATTTCCCCCCAAATTCCAAGGAGGACTCTCATTGGCTGTTCTAGGGCCACATGTCTGTCCTCAAACCAATCGCTGTGGCCTGGACAATGAATGCTGTGTTCTGATTGGTCAGGTCTGTGTCAGGTCTGTTCTGATTGGTCAGGTCTAATTCTAGAGTGGAGGAAATGGAGTATTGGGCACTTTCACCCTTATAATAGGTAATGGGAACAGTGGGGAACCACCCCCCTATATAAATCCAGAGTGTGTTACTAAAAGAAAAGGCAGTAGATGTCAGGTAGGCAACTAAAGATAAGATCCACCTAGTTGAGCAACTGAAGAAGGAAATGTACATAGAATTAGTGAGTAGGGAAATAATTTAATGGGCACATGAACCAGACCTGACCAATCAGAACACTGCCTTGTCCCACCATAGTCATTATTTCAAGGATAAACATGTGGCCCAGCTCAACCAATGAGAGCCCTTCCTGAAGAAAATGAATGAATAAATTATGCTTCTTTGGTGGAGGATAAGGAATCCTTCCAAATGATTAAAAGTGAATTAAAGGCAACTTGACGATACAGTGATGATAAATGTCCATTGCATAGTTTCAGGGTAGGGTTCATCTTGCTTAGGGTGAATTTTCAAGGACCCAGAAACTTGTTGATGCAGAAACAATCATGATTTTCCTGGGCCCCTTTGACTACTCTCAATCCCATTGAAGTGAGGGCAGCCTTAGGCTGTCAGCCTGTTTACCCCCAGCAAAAGCAACTCAGTGAGGAGAGAGTGGTCCCTTCCTCCCCACCTGCCAAGCTCTACCCTGTTCCTTTAATTTCCATGGCTTCACTCTCCTCCTTAGAAAATGCTTTCCCATAGGTAAGGCTGAAAACCAGCCAGGAGGCCGGCCCATCAGCATTCCCTTCCCTGGACAAAGTGACTTGTGCAGCCCGGGGCCTGGAGCTGGTTTATCTCTCCCTGAGTCAATGAGATTTTGTCTACAGGCCTTTCTGCTATGTTCCTCCAGAGAGAAGGAAACTGCCTTTAAGTAATTGCTGAAGAAGGCATAAACCAGGGAAATTTGATTTGAGTATGCAATTTGAATCGGGAAATGCTTGTATAAATAACCGAGGCAGCTGAATGTGGCAGGTTTGTGCTCTATAGGTCTTTTTTTTTTTTAATCTCAGGGTCTTCAGAAAAGAAGTTCTGCTGCAGCAGCTTAAACCATCCCTGGGCTTTCACGCTGGTCCTGTGCTAGTTTGGCAACATCAACTGCCAGTCTGGAGCTGGTGACTTGAACTTGCCTAATTAATCTATATTGTCAGAAAGTGGCTGGGGCGGGGGGTGGTGGGGGTGGAGCGGGGAGGGGAGGGAGAGGGGGGACTTGAACTCCCCAAACAATGTTCTTTACTCTAAAGCAGAGACACTGTCTTAAAAAACAAAGAGATTTTGAACTAGGAAGCAGTGTGGAGTCATCGAGTCCAACCTCACCAAGGAGAGAGTTAGGAGCCAGAAATGTCACAGTCAGCTTTTCCTGCAGCAGCAAACCCCCCAAAATCCCAGAGATCAAATTTTCTGGCTTATGTTCCATCAAAGCTGCAGGTCGCGCATGGGTCTCCTGGGCTGGGGTGGCCTGGCCTCGCTCCACAGGACTTCTCAAGGCACAGCTACCCTCAGGGGCATGCCGCTGTCCTGGTGGTGACAGAGGCTCAGGAGGAGCAGACCAAACCAAGGAGTATGTCCATACCTCCTGCTTGGATGCGGTGTGTGTCACATCTGCTCACATGCTATTGGTCCAAACGGGCCCCCTGGTTGCCAAGCCCAATGACAATAGGGTGAGGATTATATTTACCTGGTGGGAAGCATGACAAGAGAGCAGGGTACAAATCCTTGTGGGCAAACAATGCAGTCCTTCACCAGAAGGTGTAGAAATCCTTGCAGTGAGGGAAGGCTAAGATGAAATTTCAAAATGGAGAAAGTCTCTGAGGTTTCCTGAATTCACGTATTCGTTCCATGATGTCATTTATTTGGATTAATGGCTAAATTTACCCAGTGATATAAGCTTACTGTCTATTTGTCACCCCAGCTTCCTCCCTCATCTCTACTTATCCCATGCATTGATCGCCCAAATCCTTGTCGTTTCCTTCCCAAATATGCCTCGAGAGTCCAGCCTTTCTTTCCAGGCCTCCTTTCTCACACCTTCTGCTTCTGGACTTTTTCTTCCAATCAGAGCAATCCTGCTCACTTCACATCTAGGTCACTTCCTCGCCTAAAGTCCTCCCATAGATATAAGGATAAAATGCCACACTTCTTCATGTCACCTGTATAGACTCAGTTTCTGCTACTGCTCAGGCCTGCGTTCGGTATTTTGCTATCTAAGACTGACCTGCCAGTTTGCAGATGAGCCAGGTTAACAGGGAAGCAGGACTCTGGACATGCCCACATCACCACTGGGCAAGAGCGGAGGAAGAACTGATTGCAGGTTCCAGGGAAACCCAGCCTGGATCCCAGACGCTCTATTTGGAGGGGAATGAGGTGAGACCCAATTCTTCCATAAGGCCCAGCAGCATATTGAGCTCCTCACCTCCCAACACCATGGGACCAGTAAATATTACCCATCACCGCCTGTTCCTTAAGCCCCATTGAGCAGTCCCAGGACTCTGTTATGGTTTAAGTATGGCTCACCCACTCCCAGATATTGGAGAGTTGACTCTTGGTTTTGTTTTTATCGTGATTTGGGATGTTCCTGGCTGTCTCTCCTCCATCACCTTATTGATGGAATTAGCCAGAAGTTTCCCTCCCTTGAGGTGACTCTGCCTTTGCACATGCTCAGTAGTTCTTGGTGGCTGCATTGAATTTTACTTGTTAACCTGGAACACTCCTATTCAATGTTTTGCATTTAGCTCTTAGCACATCTTCATTGAAAGCTCCGTCCTCCCTGGAGAATTATTGATGTCCTCTCCTGAGCTCTGATAGGGCCCTGCACATTATCATCCTCATTCATCCAGCTACCTAATAGTTGCTGAGGGTTTACTCTGTGCTAGACACTGTACAAGCCATTGGATGGACAACTATGAATTAAACAGACAAAGCTGCTTCTGTCAGGAAACCCGTTGACTAGTGGAAATATGACATCCAATGAACGCTCCAGATGGTTATCAATGGAGTGAGTGATGTGCAAGAAATAAATGAGGGGATGAGGTAGAGAGTAACTGGAAGAAGTCACTTAGACCATGAAGTGAGGAAACACCTCCTCGAGGAAGTAACATTTCAAGTGAGGCCGGAAAGATGAGAAGGAGCTAGGGTTGTGAATAGATGGAGAAAGAGCAAGTGCAAAGGGAACAGCAAGGGCAAAGTCTTGGAGGCAAGAAGGTGCTTGATGAGCCTAGATCTTGGCCGGAAGTCAGGAGTGTCGTCTGGGATGGGTTATGGGGAGTGCAGGAGAGAGCAGGAGGAAACCTGGAGGCCATATCAGGGATTCTGGACTCTAGTCTAAGAGCAATGGGAAGACGGTAAAGGGTTTTAAGCAGAGGATTGGCATGATGTGATTCTCCATTTAAAAAGATCCCTCTGGATGGTCTTTGGATTAAAAACATTTTAAAAATAATGCAATAACTCAGGCAATAACTCAGGCAAGAGCTGGTGCCTTGGACCAGGGTAATGGCCATGTGCCTGCAAAAGAGTGGATGGAGTCAAGAGCTGTTTTGAACCAACAGGAATAGGGTCTAACAGAAAGGGGAATCAAGGATTACTCCACAACATTTGTTATGAATAACTGGACAGGTGGAGAGGCCTTTTACTGAAATGTGGAAGATGGGGGAGGAGCCTGGGGTTGGATAAACCACAGCTCTGTCATAGACAGGGTAAGTTGGAGACACCCATTGGTGGGCCAAGCTGTCCATCTTCCACTACACTGTGCTGTCTTTCCAGTGTTGAGCACAGTGCTCGACACATAGCTAGTGGCCCAAATGCATTTGTTGAATGGGAGGATCTAAGTGATTTGCTTAAAAGCTACAGTGATGAATGGCTTCTAGAACAACAGGCGATCCAAAGTCCATAGCAATGGCTAATTAAACCATTCTAATCTGATGTCCAAAATATTGTATGCTAGGGACCCCCCTTCTCTTCCCATTAATTGAACAGGCCCTGTCGTTTTTGCTCTTGTAGTTCATTGTTCTTCAAGTGTAATTAGCCCTTGTGTTTTGACAATAAACGAGGCTCTGGTACTTTGATAAATGGCTTGTTTCTGGGGAACGAGTATTTGTGAATACAAAACCTGGTCTTCTCCCCCTTTTCTCCCACTTCTTTCTCTTCCTCCTACTTCAGGCAGCCTTGGCCTACACTGTCACCTTCAGGAAAGCAATGTTTCTTAGAAAAGGATAACAACACAAAAATAGTAGTTATTTATTGAATTCCTATTACATGGCAGGCAAATACATTGTTATGTGATACAACGATCTTGAAAAGTAATTTTAAAAAATCCTTATGTTCCAGCTGAGTAAATCAAACAAAGCTCATAGAGAGTTGAAATCTCACAGTTACCAGGAGGCTGAATTGAGATTGAATGTGCTCAGTTTCAGTTTTGCAAGATGAAAACATCCTAGAGATCTGTTGCACAACAACATGAACACAGGTGATCCAAAGTCTGTAGCAATGGACACACTTAAGACTACTGATCTGTGCACTTAAAAATGGTTATGATGGGAAATTTAATGTTATGTGTTATTTCTCTCTCTCTCTCTCTCTCTCACACACACACACACACACACACACACACACACACACACACTGTCTGAGGTAGACTTAGAACTTGAACCCATGTCTTTAGGATCCAATGGAGTTAAGCCTGAGAGAGAACATTGTCTGCTTTTGGTAGGGGCCGGGCTGTACCTTTGTCTCAGGTTGGGTATGTTTCTTTGCCTTAGCATCTTTGAGAAGTAAAAGGCTGCTTTGCCAGACCTCAGGGGAATGAGGCGAGTGGGTGGACCTGCCAGAGAGTGCCTATTCCAAAGTGCTTTCATCTCCCTTGGGATGGAGGCTCCGAATGGCTTTGTGAGGTAACTTGGGTGGTCATATCAGCCCCACATGGAGAAACCGATTCAGTATGATTAATGGAGTTCAAAGTCACTTCAGGTATTGGTGATGGAGAGGAGAGTAGGAATTCCTATGCGGGGTCCTGACTTAGTGAAGTGGGTGGTATAGCACATTTTTAAGGTTAGAACCCAAGAAAGAGGTGAAAAACTTGGATGCTTTCTTTATTTTTATTTTATCTAAAGAGTTTACTAGACACCAAAATGCACAGTTTTCTTGAGTGGTCCAGCCCTGACCCCTGATCCCAGTGTCCATTAGTGACCTCAAACTTGGGCTCCCTTGCAGGCCTTGGCCACCAGAGCTGGGGGGCACGCACTTCCTCCAGGCCGTGGGCCCTCTGAGCCCTCTCCTTTAGCAGTAGATTTTCCTTTTTCATGCTTGAACTCCAGAGGCCCCCAAGGGCTCCTGCCTTAATTAAAATTTAAATTCACAAATCATTTCTTAAACTGTCTCATAGGCAGCCAAATAATCACAATCATTAGCGGGTGGTCGAGTTGCTTCTGCTTTAATGCTTTTTGAGACATCAGCTTAGTCCCATTTGGTTCCTACTGTCTTCTACCACAAATCTTGCCCAGAGAACTCTGCATAAACATCTTTGTTTTTGTGTGTGTCCCTGGTTCAGAGTGCACAGACGTGTCCTGCTCTGTCCCGGTCCTGTGTCCTGGAACTTGCTTGTGCCCTGGGGGTATTGTTGGGGAGCATCCTCATTTGGACCTGCCCAGTCAATGACCAGGGCAGGTCTCGAGGCAAAGGCATGAAGACCCATCACAAGGTCGAGCAGGCTTCTCTCTGAGCCATCCCTGGACCTTGGCAATGGGATGAGCCCTTTAGTCTGGCCACTGCTCTTTGGAACTTGCAGCTGATCCTCACCACTATCCTTGCTTTAGTTCAGGGTTTCTCAGCTTCTGCACTATTGACATTTTGGACCGGACAGTTTTTTGTTGTGGGGAGACTGTCCTGTGCGTTGTAGGATGTCTGACAGCATGCCAGTACAACCCCCGGTTATAACAACCAGAAGTGTCTCAAGACACGGTCAAATATCCCCTGGGGGAAACGTTGCCCAATTGAGAGCCACTGCCCTAGTCTATTAGCCTCTCTAGGGCCAATACCCTGAATTCAGATTCCCTTTCCCTATCGTTCCTTCTCCATATCTCCAAATTCAGACATTTTTAAAAGGCCTCTCACTACTAAACAAGCTTATGCTACTGCTTTCCTCTATGACAGGGATTTAGATCCTGACAATAATGATGCAGACCTTGGAAACCAAAAGAGCCCAGTTATTCTTCACAGAGGGTGGGGTTGGTGGTTTGCCAAATCCCTTTCATTCCTTCTGGAGAAATCATCACTACCTACCAGCAAGGGTGGCTGGCCAGAGACTTGGACCTGGGCTGCCTGTCTCCATAGCCCACGCTCCTGACTACACTGCTTCCCTGCCTCCCACTTTGACTTGTTACACGGGATGACAGTGAGCTGAATGGTGGCAGGAGGCTGTGGTCCTGGTTCATTAACCAGCTGTGTCTTCTTGGGTTGTCACTCTTCCTCTCCGGGCCTGGTAAGGCCAAAGTGATGAGTTAGATGACCTTTACAACTATTTTCTGATGACTGCCCCAAAGAAGGGAGTCCTTACTATATGGAGGCAGTCACCCAGCTAACAAACACGAGTTCTAGGCCTATACTGAGTTAAGGGGCCCTGCAGGTGAGGAAGAGAGAGCTCTGCAGCGAAGGATCTCCTAGTCTGGAGCTGGAAACAGACACCTAATAGGGACAACAATAACTTACTGTTCCCAGAGTAAAGGTACAAGCAAAGTGGGTTGTAGCTCAGTGGAGGAGGTGAGAAATTATTTCAGCATGGGGTCAAGACTAATTTCTGGAGTAGTTCTTTTCTCAGGGCCATGGGAATTGGGAAAGTCTACTGTCATAGGATCCATCTTTTCCAGTTACCTATTGATATATCTATAACAAACTTTAAACTTAATGGCTTATAGCAATAGCTATTTTATTACATTCACAAATTCTGTGGGTGAAGACGTGGGATAGGAAATGCTTGGGGCTACCTTGTTTGGGGTCTCCACTGGGAAGGTTTGGGGAGCTGTGATGACTCAAATGGGTGAAACCTTGGATCATCTGGAGGCTTCTTCACTCACAGGTCTGTCACTTGCTTTGGCTGAGATTGTCGACTGGAGTGCCTACATGTGGACTCTCCCAGTGTCTTGAGCTTCCTTTCAATATGGCGGCCCCAGGACAGTCAGACTTCTTTTATGGTGGCTTATGGCTCCAAGAGTAAGAGGAAGCTGCCAGGTGGAAGCTTCACGGCTTTTGATGACCTAGCCTTGGAAGCCACATAGCACCTCCTCTGCCTACTTTATAAATTGAGGCAGTCATGCGCCCACTTGGACTCAAAGGGAGGGGACACAGACCCGGCCTCTTGATGGCAGGAGCATCAACACGTTTGCAGCCAGGTTGTAAACCTGCCACATCGGCCTGATTCCCATGTTCAGAGGTCTGAATTTCTCCAGATCTTTAGAGAATCCCACCTCCAAAAATCTCTCCAGGTGTATTTACACCAAAAGCCTACTTCAATTAATCAATTCGAATGCTCCAATTACTCAGCCTATATTTTCAGACACTCTAATAAGCACCACAAATGAACAGGAGTTAAACTCATGGTGCATCACCCTCCACTATTAGAAAGACCATCCTTGATTTCCCAAACAGCTTTCGCCTTTGTGAAATGAACTTCCCTCTCTCGCTTCTGTTTAGCACGGGGAAATGTTTTCCTGGGGGAGGGAAGCGGGGTTGAGGCAGGTGGGAAGGCTTCTCAGGAAATGTAGCAATCGTAATACAAAGGCAAATTTTAAATAAAAACTGGAGCCTTTTTGGCATGTCCCCTTTTCGTGTTGGGCAAGATCTGGTTCTTGTCCAGACTTTGGCATCAAACAACTCAGGCCTCAGTTTACTCATCTGTAGACTGTGAGGCCTGGGTTTGATTCTAAGGACTCTTCCAGCTCCAAAAATATCTGTGATTATAGGAGTATTTGTTAAGAGCAATTTTCTAACATCCATACCCAGAGGGAGCACCCATGTAATAATTGTATTCATTTGAATAACTTGCCTTCAAGAAATACTGTCGCACTCCTAGTAACCAGACCTTTTTCTCTGCATTTACATAAATACATGGATATATTTTTACATAAGAGGTATTTCACTGTAGGTTTTCTTATGCAATTTCCTTTTTCTCTCATCACTATAATATATACTGAAAAGCTTCCACATCAGTACATAAAATTAAGCTTAATTTTTCCCCACTGCTACATAATATTCCACCATATGGATACATTATAAATTAAGTAGAGCCCCCTTGATGTAAATGCAGGTTCCTTCCATTCTTTTGTCTTTATTAGCAATGCTGCAACAATGACATATATATTTTTTTCTCCTCTGCAGGTATATCTATAGGATAAATTTTTAGAAGCGAATTTGCTGGGTCAAAGATTATGAGCTTTTGTAATTTTGATCGATATTGATAAATATCTCATCATAGAGATTATACCAATTTATTCTTCCGTCAATAATCAATGAGTCTTTTTCTCTTTTACAAGATATGATCAAACTTTATAATTCTTGCCACTCTGATAGGAGAAAATGGCATCGTGTGTAGTTTTAAGTGGCATTTCTCTGGGGGAAAAGCTAACATCTTTTCTCATCAGTAAGACTCCTTTGCATCTCCTTATAGACTTTGAAAGTAGATGAACTTACATTTTTAACAAGTATTATTAGACTTGTCTGATGGACCCACTAAATGACATCGCTCTGGCCTCCTCTTTATACCAGTGTCTTTGCCGTACATTTTGTTATCATTATGGTTTTTGTCATTAAAAAAAAAAGGAACTTGTGGTCTTTCTAGAAAATGTCAAACATTGGCCTGTTTCATCATTTATTGGCATCAGCTCTTTCTACTGATGGTGATGGTGACAAAACCTCTTCTTTTCCGGATTTCGTTCATCCTTGCTTTCCGAGGTTTAGATACAGAATGGGAGGTGGGTTAGG
Source organism: Myotis lucifugus (assembly GCF_000147115.1). Taxonomy (NCBI): domain Eukaryota; kingdom Metazoa; phylum Chordata; class Mammalia; order Chiroptera; family Vespertilionidae; genus Myotis; species Myotis lucifugus. The sequence goes on along the minus strand of NW_005871372.1, from coordinate 753,509 downwards.
TGTGGCTCTAATCAGAAACCTTGTGTTTTGAGGTTCATGGTCCCTGCCTGGCCAGGGTCAAAATTTTAGAAGCTACTTAGTTTGTCACATGGCCTCAGGATCCAGTACCAACTAGCTAAAACCCTAGGGAGAGGATTTGTACAATTAGCCAGATTCCAGCATTTGCCATGCACCAGGTTGCATGTTATGGATGCAAAAATGAATTCATAAGCTGTAGCCCTTACAACAGATTTCTCTCTGGTGCCTAGGTATGTGCACAGTTAACCAGTTCCCTGGCTATATCTGTACCGCTCTCTCTCTCCAGCAAGTGTTTGAAAAGATGAGGTTTGCACAGTCCTTACAAACCCTGGACCCATCAGGTTTGGAACTTGAAAAGGAGTTAGAGTCAAAGAAATGCCTCCCAGCAGCATATATGATGTCCAAATGGCTCAAGCTCTTTACTGTGGAGTTGAATCATCCATGTATTTTCAACTTAATCTAATTCAAGTCTTTATGTTCAGCAAAGAACATGCAATGTAAAGGGCTCAGACAATTCCACTTCCTGGCACAGGAGAGCACGAGACTGGAGGACTGGCGTTCCTGTTCCACCATCAGGCTCAGTTTTCCATGTGACCCTCGTACCGGGAACACCTCTCTGAGCCACATGGGATTCTGGTATTTAAAGATATGTGTCTTTCATACAACGTGGGCACTAACCACAAGGTAAAGGGCTGGTGGGGTTGGCCTTATGCGAAACCTAGCGTATGTTGTATTGAATGGTCTCCTGAAGGGATTCCGAGTTATTTTCGTTATGCCCCCTGTACTTACCCTGTTGGGTTTCAAACAGAACACCCAAATAGGAAGCAAAACAACTTTGTTCACGTTTCTCAAAAACAGTGAAGGAGACACAAAACCCAGCTCACAGCGACCTCTTTCACCATTCCTGCGTGACTCCTCAGCACCCTCTCCCCGCACCGCCCTGCCCAGCTCTCCCACCCTCCCTCTCCCACCCCACTCTGATTCTTTCACTAGTAAGGTGATCTGAATCTCTCGCTAGCAAAAGAGGAATCATTCCTGTTTCTGAAGGCCTATGAGATGGACGGGCAGGAATTGCATTTGTAATTATAGGGTCCTCTTTGTGTTCAGGGATGAATGTGTGCCCCCCACCCGCCCTAACCACGTTGGAGTCCTAAGCTCTCGTATTTCAGCATGTGATCCTATGTGGAGATGGGGTCTTCACAGAGGCAACCAATTTAAATTAGGTCATTACAGTGGGCCCCCATCCAATACCACTGGCATCCTCATAAAAAGAGGACATTTGGACACACACACACGCTCAGAAGAAAGACGATATGAAAGACATGGAGAGAAGACAGCCATCTGCACAGCTGAGATGCAACCAGTCCTTCCCACATCTTGATCTCAGACTTCCAGCCTTTAAAACGTCGAAAAAATAATTTTCTGTTGTTTAAGCCACCCAGTTTATGGTACTTCTCATGGCAGCCCTAAGACACTAATACGCTTTGGAAGCGGGGAGGGGTAGGCTCCCCGCTTAGGATGCCTGTCCCAGCCCTATCCCACCCATTCAAATTCACACAGAAAGACAGTCCGTTCACAAACATGGGTAGGTTAGCTGCTCTCGGTCCAGAGTTACTTGTGATGCTACCCACAGCTTATCGGAGGAGTGTGGGAACACGGGTGTGGGTGATCTGGGAGACTTGAAAGCAGAGGAGAACGGGGTGGGTCTGAATTTTGGGTGGATCGTGGCAGCAGCAGTGAGGTGGAAGATAGATTGAAAGAGTATAATAAAAGGAGAACCATTCAAAAGCTTTTCCATGCAGCAACCGCAGGCATGGAGAGTTGGGATGGGTTTGAAAAATATGTAGGAGTGAGGATAGTAATATTGGTAAGTGGGATGGGGGTGAAGAGAGGGAGAGATGGATGACCGCTATCTTTCTAGCTTGGGTTTCTGAATGCATATATGGTGGCACCGCCAATGGAAAAGGACTAGGGGAGAATTTATTAGTTTGCTTGCATGCCACCTCATTCCAGGAAGAGCTTAAGTTGTCTTGCACAAATACTGAGTTTGCCGTAATAAAGATAAGCAGATGCGGAGAGCGAAGCAAGGAGCAATTGAAAGCAGGAAGGACAGGGGGAAGCCAAGAGCCAGGTTAGCACATAGATCCTCACCCGAAGGTTCTAAACATTCGCCGGAGATGGGCTGTCCGTCCTGCTTTAGGCCGACGAACGCCGCTGTTCACACTTGTCAGTTTCATCGATGTTGTCCTTTTCTCCCGAGAACCCCGAGTCTGAGAATTCAGCTTGGTGAAAATCTGGCCTTTGGGTTCTGGGTGTCAGAGGCACCAGGGATCCGGGAAGAAGGAGATGGAATATTTGGAGGATCCCTACAGAGGAAAAGTGTGGGGGGTTCAAAAATGGGAGGCCTCCCCTGACTCACCCTGGGGCAGAGTGGCCACTGGGCACGGAGCTCAGAGACTGCCCGAGGAGACGGAGTGCCTGTGGTGTGATCTGACTGTGTAAAATCTGTTTATTTGGGAAGATGACATAGACATGTCCTATGCCCTCCATGATGCCACTTGACTGATTTACATGGCATCTTGTTTCTGCTACATGAGCATGCAGGTAATAGAAGCAATCTGGCAGCTTAAGTCTCATTACTGTCATTTCCAAGATGGCAGATGGTTTGGAACAAGGACACCTTCTCTGCCAGATAATCAAGCGTGAATGCATCCCCATCCAGGCGCATTTCTATTATCCTGTCAGGATCATACTTATGCCCAAAGCACCAGTCTGACAGCTCTTAGGTTGGGACCAGGAATGGTTGTCCTCACGCCCTCCTTCCTGGAGCACCTGCCTTTTGCCAAAAAGTGAGCAGGGTGTCCAACAGGTTTAGTTCCTTCTGCCTGTGGGTACCTTTCTCTACTGAGGAAGGGCCAGGAGAGGGGCTTTTGAGAGTGAGTTCTATAAAGTGGCTCTTGGCAGTCATATTTACTTCACCTTTATGGGGCTAATTTGCCAGTCTTTGCAGCTCACAAGTGTGTGTGTGTGTGCATGTGTGTGTACATGTGTGTGTGCATGTACATGTGAACTTTTGGAGTTTGCTTTGTGTCCAGTGAATATCTATGGCTGCTGTCTGCCCACATCCCTTCCCTCTTCTCCAGTAAAATCCCCCTGACTTCCCCTTGGAGGGTCACCTTCTCTTCCTGTCAGTCCAGAGGTGGGGACATGACCCAGATCACCGCCTTCCATCTTCTTGCCTGCCCTGTTTGGTACGGGAATGGGCACATGACTTCATCCAGGCCACTTTTGTGAAACTATGGAGGAAAGCTGCTTTCCTTTCTCCTAGGGCTACTGACCTAGTGCCATTGAAACCTAAAGCTGCTGGCCACCCTCTCATCACCACCTGGAAATGCACAGCTAGAGTTGGAACCACACAGTGGCAAGGAGACGTGCGCTTTGGAAAGAAAGCCTAGATCCAGCCATAAGTGGACTCCTTAGAGCTGTAAATCAATAATTCATTACAGTCATGGTCATTTTGCTTATGCCAGTTTTATTTCGGTCACTCGCAACTGCAAGTATTGTACTCTCTGTGCTTGCCTGTCTCTAGACAGGATCTTGCCTGGCTGTTGGCAATACTGTGGAGTTGATAACTTTTCCTTTCGCAGGATCATTCTTCCTGTACCTTCACCATACCCCAGGTCACTGGTGTTGGCTTTGATGTCAGAGAATCTGGCTGTGAATTGTAGTCCTGCCAAACCAATTGGTTTTGTATAAGTGACTTAACCTCTCAGAACCTCAGTTTCTTTATCTGTAGTGCACGGGAAATAACACAGCCTCATAAGATCTCTGCAACTGTGACAGTAACGTGAGCGAGCAGCCATGGATTTGCTCCCAGCAGTCCAATGCAGCAAACGTCAAAATACTTCCTTTGTTCTAAATCAAGTCGAATCTGGCTTTAGGCCCCCACTAGCTAGAGCAGTGGTTCTCAACCTTCTGGCCCTTTAAATACAGTTCCTCATGTTGTGACCCAAGCATAAGATTATTTCCGTTGCTACTTCATAACTGTAATGTTGCTACTGTTATGAATCCTAATGTAAATATCTGATATGCAGGATGGTCTTAGGCGACCCCTGTGAAAGGTTCATTCGACTGCCAAAGGGGTCTCGACCCACAGGTTGAGAACCGCTGAGCTAGAGTGTTGAGATATTTAAAGACAAGTGTGTTTAGGAGCATTCCCTGCCAATCCCAAGATCTATGAAATCTAGGGAACCTATGTTGTGACTTAAAAATGAGGGAGGGGCCTGGATCTGAGTCCTGGGGGCCACCAGTCAGTGACGCTCCTCAGCTCCACGATGCCACCGCACTGCTCCCAGCCTGCTTTGCTCCCAGCCTTTGTCCTCTCCAAGGACCAGGTATGCTTCTCACTGCTACTGTGTCCTTTTAGCCAGGGATGCGGACCACAGGATTCAGTGCTGTCAAAGTCTCCACACCTTGTCCAATTTCCCCTGAATTTCACAGGAGTCTGTGGTCAAACAGGATTCAGGTTCCATCACGTGTGAAAATCTCAAACTTCCACACCTTCTTGTTATGGAGAAGCCAATTCTTGGTCTACCTCTTCACCGCGAATGCCCCCACCAGCCTGTTTTCCCTCCCCAATCATGAACTTCCGCCGCCTAAACAAAACTTGGATGAGGGGTGCCTTCTGGGTGTTGCATAATTTATGATTTTGGTCCCTTGGTTGAGATGCTAGTTGTCTCCAGTGTCAAGTCTCCTTCTTTCACACCAATGAAATGTTTAGCTGCACAGGTAGATGTCCAGAATAAGGCTGACTTTTACCAGCCTCCCATGCAGCTGACGGGGGAGCTATATAGCTAAGTTCTGACCAAAGGCAACAAGGTGGAAAGGGTGGATGAAAGCTTCTGGGAACATTCTGTAAGAGACAGTTCATGTCTGCCTTCTCCTCCGTCCTACTTTTCCTTCCTTTGCCCCTTCCTCTTCCTCCACCTTTTTCTCCTCCCTTCCTCCCTCCCTTCCTTCCTTCCTTCCTTCCTTCCTTCCTTCCTTCCTTCCTTCCTTCCTTCTCCCTCCCTCCCTCCCTCCCTCCCTTTCTCCCTCCCTCCTTCCTTTCTTCTTTCCTTCCTTCCTTCCTTCCTTCCTTCCTTCCTTCCTTCCTTCCTTCCTTCCTTCCTTCCTTCCTCCTCCTCATCCTTCTCATCCTCATCCTCATCCTCATCCTCATCCTCATCCCTGTCCTCCTCCTCTCTTTCTCCTTCCCTTTTTCCATTATTCTGCCTGGAATGTGTGTGTGTGTGTGTGTGTGTGTGTGTGTGTGTGTGTCGGGGGGGGGGGGTGTTGCCATCTTGAACCAAGAGCATGATGGTCATATCCTAAAAGATGTCAGAACAGTGAGTTGGGAGGGGACTGAACTCTCAATTATTGAAGAGACACAGAGGAGGAAACTCCCTCTCCTTTGGCTCAATGTCATGATGATTGCAGCTTCAATCTTGTGACCATCAAGGGACAAGCTCAGAGGTCAAGGCCACTGCCGGGCATGACGAGAGCTAAAGGAAGGAGAGATCTGGGTCCCCAATGACATCGCTCACCCTAGACCCTCCCACCCCCAGACTTCTTGTTTTGTGAGCTGAGATCGTTTGCCCACGTTTAAGCCACTTTTTCTTGGGTGTTTTATTACTCGAAGGCACCCTAACGGATGGGACACGAAGGAGCGGAGTCCCACAGGCTTGGCTCCTTGTTTGCAAGAGGAGGCAAGGGAAATCCCTCTTGGTCTTTTGAGCAGCCTTCAGCAATGAGAACAATACACAAACAGATACCACACTAAATTATTCCCCCATATGTAGAAAGCACAGCATGGAACCTGACACATTTAAGCAGTCCGTAAAAGGTAGCTATTTTTCTTTTTCTCATTAGCATAATGCCTCAATAAATGTTAGTTTCCGATCCTATCTCCTTGAGTGTCTCTCCCTGTGCGGCTAAGTTCCCCAGTACCTTCCCATTTATCTCCCTTCTCCCTATTAAACCTGGCTCTTGAAAAGACTGTCAACTCACTCTCATTGAGGTGTCAGTGACAGATAAGGCTTAATGTATGACCTCATTCCCCAAACACTATCCGCTTGCCTGCGAGATTTACATTTAATAGAGGATTAAAGCCTTAAGCCAAAGGAATGAATCTTTAATGGTGAAATCTGAGGCACCAGAAAGCTTATGAAAAATGCAGATTGAAGGGGAGGGGTCTCCCGGGTGATCCCCATGTTCTCAGGGGTCCCCATAACGTTCTCCAAAGGCTCCCAGATCTGACAACATCACACTACGCAGCAATTCACAGTCAATGGTTGGCGAACAGCAGATTGTTGATGAAACTGAACCAGAGTGTGTGTGTGGGGGGCGGGGGGGAGTTGTGAAATCAAAGGCAAGAGAAGGGAGTGCCTCAGCTCCGAAGGGGCTTGTGTGTCATGGGTGAGGACAGCTGCCTGACTGTGTGGCCAACTTCCCTGGCACTGGTGCTGTGTGGAGCCACATTTGCTTTGAAAAAACTTTTTTTAAAAAGTTAATTTATTGGGGTAACATTGTTGTGGTACATTTACACAATGGAATACTCCTCGGCCGTAAAGAAAGAAGGAAATCGTACCCTTTGTGACAGCATGGATGGACCTGGAGAGCATTATGCTAAGTGAATAAGCCAGTCAGAGAAAGACAAGTACCATCTGATTTCACTTATATTTGAAATCTAATGAACAAAATAAACAAACAAAATAGAAACAGACTCATAGATACAGAGAATAGTCTGAGAGATGTCAGAGGAGAGGGGGTTGGGGGGCTGGGAGAAAAAGGGCTTAAGAAAAACCTGGTAGACAAGACAATAGTATGGTGATTACCAGTGAGAAAGGGGGCTGGGGGCGGTAGGAGAAGGTAAAGGGATAAATGGTGATGGAAGGAGACTTGACTTTGGGTGGTGAAAACACGACAGAATATACAAATGATGTACCACAGAATTGTACACCTGAAACCCATATAATTTCATTTGCTACATTCGCTGTTTGATGCTGCAGTTTCTTGCTTCCTCTTGACATCAGGGACTGTATCAAGTTATCTTTCTTCCCTTCTGTGAATCCCTGCTCTGCCCCATTTCTGCGCTCCGGTTTTCTCTCCCAGCCTCATTCTCATCTCAACTTTTCTCTCTGCTTGTGCTGACCACCAACTGCCTTTCTGGCCAGGCCTCTCCAGTTCTGTGAGCTTGGGGTCGCTCCTCCCCGCAGGTCTGCCTCCGCCACTGAGTCTCTGGGCAGCTCAGCGGGGCCTCCAGCCCTGCAGTGACAGGCTGCCTTCCTGGTCAGAGCTGGGGTTTCCTCTCTGAGCTGCAGTCTGCACTCAGTTTCCCTCTTGATGGCTCCCCTTGGATGTCTCACTGAGGCTTAAACTCAACACAGGTGCCAAATTCTTCATCTGTGCCCCTAGATTCCTCTTCACTGTCTCCATCCTGGAGATTAAGCCCTTTGAACCTCAACTTTGGCTGCGTTAGATTGGGGCGGGGAGGGAGGAAGGAAAAGGGAGGGGGCAGGAGGGAGGAGGGGCTGCAGTGTTTGTTCTCAGACCCCCTTCCTGAAAGGAGCATCCAACTTCCACCAGAAGCCTGTCCCTTTCAAGGTGGGCTTCTCTGCCTGACTCCCTCTCCCCCTCCTGGTCCCTGCAGTTCTGTGGTAACTGCTTCGCCACCGCTGCCTCCTAGGTCACTGCTCTCACCCTCGTGATGGTGCCCTTGCATTAGCTGTGTCAGCATCACCTGGGAACTTATTAGAAAAGCAAATTTGGGGGCCACACCCCAGTCCTTATGAAGTGGAAATTCGGGTGGGGCCCAGGAGTCTGCATTTTGACCAGCCCTCTGGGCGACTCTGAGGCATGCTGACGCTTGAGAACCACTGCCTTCACCCCTCCACACTTGTCATTAATAGCACACTCTTCAGATTAGGCTCAGTTGAGTGTTTCCTCTGTTTCCTCTTGAGATTCTAACAGAATAATAAAAAGTGACCCGCTTCTTTACTCTCAGCACTTACCAGCCTGTCTAGCACATTGTGGGTGCTCAATAAAGGCTCGTTTCAGTGCAAGTTTTTTCTTCTTAGTTTTGTACTTTTCCCAACATGCCATCCACCTAGTCATCCGCGCACCCACCAGGCACCACCACACAGGTACTGGGGAGATAAAGCCCAATGCAGAACAGACAGCGTTTGGTGTGAGTTAGAGGTACAGTGTCAGCTCTCTGAGCTTCAGTGATGAGGATCTGTGTCCTGAGGATCATAGTATCTGCTCCTTGGAGCTGCTGGAAGGACTGAGTGCGGCGTGCACAGAGAGTTGTTAGCGCCTGACACCAATGCGATTCAATCAGTTATAGTGTTATTTATCGTGATCACAAGAGGTAAATGATAATATAACTTAAACAGAGGGAAGAATAGAGCTTTCTAGAACCACTCCAGACCACGAAGCTGGGGGAGCATGTTGTGAGGTAAAGGATCCCCAAGGTATATTGTAAACTGCTTGGAGTCACAAGTAGGAAGTGTTTCTCTATGGCCCAGCTATTATTCTCGCCCTTGTGTGACAGTGTGACATTTTCCCTCTTCAAGGCTACTCTTTAGTTTCATTTTGACCTGGTTTTATTCCTGTTTAAAGGCTGAGCACAAGGTAGGAACCTGATCATTTATTCTGGGTCAAGAAACCCTTCGTCTCTGCATTTATTTCTTTCCCTAGAAAATGAATATAATGTTATTGTTGTCAGTGGTTCAAAATATCTATGGTCATTGGTGTTGTTTTTTAAATCAAAGGATAGAAGAACATAGAACAAAATACATACTAGTTGAAATAAACCACTCAGAGATAGTACTTTTAATGTTTTGGAGAGCCTTCTTTTGGCTGTATCATTATACAATTATCTAAAATTTTTATCTAGCTTTTCAATTTTATATAAATGGGGTCATTTTACTAGTATTTAGTCAACCCACTTTTCCAAAGCAACCGTCTCCAGCAGCTCTGGGAAATTTTCATGGAGAGATGCTCTCTGACCACCAGATGGCGCTGGCTCTGAATTTATCAGAATTTCCCATCCCCGGTGCCTGGTGCGGAAGTGAAGGGCCATTGTCCCAGGTCCCGGGTCCTGGTCCTTCCCTCACTTTAGCTGAAGATGGATTGATTTTGTCTTCAGCGACACCTGGGGAGGACAAAATCCACGCCCGCATTCCAACATGGAGCAAATCTTTCTCCCGTGTGTCCCCACCGCACCTTGCAACGCTCTTGGCTGGACCACGTCCTGACTTGCGTGTTAGTTAAGTTTGAGCCCTTCTTCATCTCCTCCTTGCGCAGACTCCTGTCCCTAAATAGATTGCGAGCTCCCTACAGGAAGACACTGAGCCCCTTGACCCAGAGCTTTGTGCAAGAAGGCAGTCAATATCTGTTGAGTTTAAGTTTCAGTTAAGAATAATTTGGAAAATAGAGGTTAGAAAGAAAAAAAGTATGCGTTTTAAAGCAAATGAAAGTACAAAGAGAACACTGGACTGAGAGAAAATCTGACTTCTAGGCTTGGATTGGGTTAAACTAACTGGCTGGCTGACCTTGGACAAGTCAGTTGACCTCTCTGAGGTCAAGTCAAGTGTATGAGGATGAGATTGGAGAGAATGATCCCTAATTCCCCTTCAGCCCCGACATGTTTGAATCCAGAAGCTTCTCTAGTTTTACTTATTTTTTTTCCCTTGGGTCAATCTGCACTTAGGAGTCACTCTGGGTGCTCGGGGGAAGCCTGGAGAATCTGGTCCAGGGTGTCCAGAGCAGGGCACGGCCTGAGCCCCAGTCCGCAGCCTGCCCACCTTGCAGGGCCGTCAGCGCCAGCCACACCGCACAACCTATACATCAGTGTTAGATTCCCTTCCGCGTGCTAATTGACACAGGGTGAAAAATACCCAGCCAAGGGAGCAGCGAATGCTTTTGCATCCAGCCGGAATGGGCTGCAAACGGGGAGAAACTGCTGTAAAAGTTAACTGAGATTGAAAGCTGGCCGTTTGTGTCTGGTAGGGTGAGTGTTTCCTGTTACAGACAACCGGGTCTGATGGACGTGTGAGTGGTGGGGCTGGGGCGGGAGGGCGGCCCAGGGTTCCACATCCGAAGCCTTTCAGGCATCTGGGGTCCCGATCCGTGAAGAACCAAGACAGGACAAATAGAGATTGAGAGGACAGAGGGGGGCTGCTGTTGTCACCCCCAAACTACAGTGACCATCAGAGCCCCTTCTCAGTCGGAGGTCTGTTGAGAATTATTTTCTCATAACGCTCTAGCACTGGGCAGAGGGGAGTGTGGAGTCCTAGTCGTGGCTTTAGAACAGTGCTTCCCACCTGGGGGAACAGGGATTCTCCCCCCCCAACCCCCCAGGGCCTCAGGCAACATCTTTGCCTGTCATAACTGGATGGGAGGAGGGGTGACACTAGCATCTTGTGAATAGAGGCGGGGGATGCTGCTGAACATCCCTTATATAGAGGACAGCCCTCACAAATACTGATCCCGCCTAAAATGTCAACTGTGCTGAGAATTGTGTCAAAACTGGCCGAGTGATGTCTCCAGGCCCACTGCTTTGTTAAGCTATATTACTGATTTTGCATGGTGTGGTAGATGGCTGGCAAAAGTGGCCCCAATTCTCCAACCTCCCTGCCCTGCCCACTGCAACATGACTGTGTGTCTCCTGCTATGGAGACGTGGAGTCTACATTCCCAGCCCTCGAGTTGGGACTTGCTTTGGCTAACAGAATGCTGCAGAAGTGATAGCTCAGAGGCCGTGCACAGCTCTGAAAAAAAAATATATATTTTCAATGTTTTATATATATAAATTTTTAATATGCTATAGATACATATGTAAAATTTTATTTTATTTTATGTTTTGGAGCCCGGCTTTGCCTGAGCTACTCTGCTGGAAGAAAGACCTCATGGAGAACAGCCAAAGTGCCCTATTTTATGGCCAGTCAATTCCACAAATGTGAGAGCCCTGACCCACAGCTGACCAGACCATGGACCCCGGCTGAGATAAGAAGAGCCACCCCTTGACCCACAGTCTCATGGGCAACCATCCATTCTTACTGTTTTAACCCATTGAGTTTTCAGGGTGGTTTGTTAGGCGGCAATAGATAGCTGATACACATGGGCTTCAACTCCGATTCAATTCACGGTGAACTCTGAGGGCCATGGGGAACGTCTCAAGATTTGTCTCCTTTCCTAAAAGATGACATTTTCTTTTTTGTTAGAAAATGTCGACTGTGCTGAGAATTGTGTCAAAACTGGCCGAGTAATGTCTTTGCTGTTAATCCTCACTGGGGGATATTTTTCCACTGTGTTTTTTGTTGTTGTTGTTTTTTTTTTTAGAAAGAGTGGGAGGGAGAGACAGAGAGAGAGAGAAACATCGATGTGAGAGAGATACATCAATTGGTTGCCTCTGCACATGCTCCTCCACCAGGGCTTTGCGACCAAGGTATGTGTCCTTGACCAGAATTGAATCTGGGACCCTTTAGTCTTCGGGCTGATGCTCTATCCACTGAGCAAAACCGGCTAGAGCCAAGGTGACATTTTCTTAAGTCAGATAGCTTTCCATGGCTCAAGACGAGCATAACTGCATCTTTGGTATCCAGTTCATGGAGATGAGCAAGGTGTACGTGGAAACAGGTCTGCTTAAGGTCAGTTTTACCCACCTGTGTCACGGCAAGCCGGAGGAACCAACTCGGACATAAACAACTGTCAAAGGGCGTTTGTGTAAAGGAGGCTGGGAAGCTGCTGAATAGAGTCCGCAGGGACATCAGGAGTCAGGGCCCCTCCAGAGATCTCAGCAGCCTGAGTATTGGCGATTCTCCTGGAACGCTGCCGAGGGTGACCTCGGTGTTCTAACCACCCCCCACCCCTCTGCGTTAGCGCTCAAGATGTGAATGCCAGGACCGGAGAGCCTGTCCGACTTCCTGGTGTCACCTGCCCTGTCGATAGAGAGGTGGTATCATTAGATGGCAGATCGGCATCAGAGAGAAGCAAGATGCCCTCGGCCTTGGTCCTCCCCCCCGCCCCGGCCCATAACGTTACAGACTGGGACAGGGGGAGGAAGTACGTTCTGGACTTTTGTGTATGGTCTGCACGTTCAGGATGTCTCATCATGGCCATGTTTTCAGGATCTATTTGGTGTCAGAACGTTAAAAATCAAACTTAGCGGTGCTGCTGACTCCCACGTAACCTTCCCTGGTGACTCTCGCCTTGTCATATGGGTGTTAGAATTTGGGGCGATGTGTGAGGAGTGGTTGGGGGAGTGAGAAGGGAGATGATTTCACTTTGACACACTCTGTAGAGACCTCATTTGAGCCTGATTTGGGCCAGGACATTTTCTGCCACTTACGCCATAGCAGATGCCACGTGTCAATAAAACCTCCCAAGATGCTCTTGGTCAGACAGTAAGTTTCTGCTGTTGTCACCCCAAGACCCCCCAAATGTCCCAGCTATAGAGACAGATAAGTTCCCGATTTCCTGTCTGTAAATTAGGAAGGCTGAACAAAAGCAGTGGTTTCCAACTTTTCTTTTCATCTTCTTGAACCCTTATATCGAAGCTCGGCACATCCGACAGGTCAGTGTGAGCCTTTCTCCTGGAAACAGTTGCGTGTGTGTGTTGGGGGCAGGTAGGAGGAGGAGTGGGCAGACTGGAGCCCTGCCCACACCTGGCTTCCCCTCTGCTCCCTTGTGGCTCAGGAGACAGCTCCACGGACCCTCCTGGGTCTAGGGACCTCTTTTTAAAAATATACATATATTTTTATTGATGTCAGAGAGGAAGGGAGAGGGAGGGAGAGATAGAAACATCAATGATGAGAGAGAATCATTGATCGGCTGCCTCCTGCTCGCCCTACATTGGTGATCAAGCTGGCAATCTGGGCATGTGCCCTGACCTGGAATTGAATTGTGACCTCCTGGTTCCTGGTTCATAGGTTGACAGTCAACCACTGAGCAACACTGGCTGAGCTAGCGACCCCTTTGTGCAATTGTGGGGCCAGTGAGCACTGAGGCCTCTCCAGGCTTTGAGTACAGTTCTCTGGGAGCGGACTGGAGAGACAGAAGATCAATGTGATGAGGAGGCTGTAGAGATGGCGGGTCCTAGACCAAGATCCTGAAACAATGGAACTGTAGGCAATTCAGTATTTCCACCAAAGCTGAGAGTGTGTCCTAGGGAGACCTTAGGAGTTGGGATGTGAAAGAGGAACAGTCTCAGGTTCGAGTCCTCTCCGTTCTGCCAGATGGTAGTGGGCGAGTCCCTTCCTGACTCTCTGAGCGTCAGTATCCTCATCGGCAAACCAGGGAAAAACAGTGCTTGCATCCTGAGTAATCACCCATGCTTGGCAGGGAGCTCAGGAAGCGTTAGCTCTTAGGACTGTTAATGTTATTGTTGTCAGCTGGGCAATTGGTGGTGGGGCCAGAGCTCAGAATCTTTGCTGTTTCCTCTCCACACACTGCCTCCTGCAAAAGGGAGGTGGACAGAGGGGGTGCCTCCCGCCCACACTCGGGGTTGCTCTCCATGTTCTCTCCACCGAAGCTGGGGATTTTATCCCCTTTCCCTCTCTTGCATTGGGCTGTTTTCTTTTCCTTTCGTGCCCTGGCAAGAATACCAGGAGAGAAATTAAAGCAAAAAGGGCTAAACTAGCTGTGACAGGAGAACAGAGAGTGTGATAATGATACATAACGCTAAAAGCACTAAGTGGGCAAAACTGGTGCGCCAGAAGTGAGTAAAACCAAGATAAATTCGTCCCTTGAGAGATATAACACGTAACTCAAATGACAGGAGCAGCAGGGGTCTGAGATCCCCTGGAAGAGCAGTTTGCACTCATGTGGAGCAGAGCCTCTGCCCAGCGTGGGTAATTCCCGCGTGCTGGGGGCCGCCACTGCCAGCCTCTGGGCACAGCTGGCCGAGCAGGGCTCCTGCTGGTACCGGGTGCACGTAACCCATGCTGTCGGCAGTAGAGAACCGAGGGCCAACCCCAGCCGCACTACGGGATGTAGGGAGAATTGGATGCATACCCAGAAGGCCTGGATTTTAGTTCTGCCTCCATCCTTTTATGCTGTGTGACCTTGATCAAGGTACTTCACCTCTCTGAATTCCAATTTTCTCTTGTGTCTGCTGTTGTGGGAAGTTTAGAAGTCCATTCAGCAGGCTGGCTTCTCAGGTGTGTGTTTTACCATTCTGTTAAAAGACTGGTTTCAAAGTGGGGTTCCTGGAAGGAACAGCAGCGGCATCCCCGGGGAACTTGTTAGAAATGCAACTTCCTGTCCACACCCCAGACCTACTGAGTCAGAAGCTCTGGGGGTGGCACCCGGCAATCTGTGTTTTAACGAGCCTTCCGATGCATGCTAAAGTTTGAGAACCACCCCTGTATAAATGTGGACCCTAGCCGGTTTTGCTCAGTGGATAGAGCATCAGCCTGTGGACTGAAAGGTCCCAGGTTTGGTTCTAGTCAAGGGCATGTACCTTGCTTGCAGACTCCTCCCTGGCTTGAGCCCTGGTTAGGGCTCATGCAGGAGGCAACCAGTCGATGTTTCTCTCACATTGATATTTCTCTGTCTTTCCCTCTCTCTTCTACTCTCTCTAAAATCAGTGGAAAAATATTCTTGGGTGAGGATTAAGAAAAAAAGAAAGAAAAAGTGGGCCCTCCCTTGTATTCTTGTTCCCTCATATTCTTTACTAACCTAACTCATTAGTAAGGATGGCAGAGACTCAATGTCTGGGGGGCCAGCTGGACTCCAGGCAGTTCCTGGGATTGGTATGAGAGTCCTTATTCCAGGAGACATTTGAGGGATGCTGGGGGTGAGGGGGAGGGAGGTCTCTGCACCTCCCAGGGGGTTCTCTGCAGGTGTGTGTGGTCCCTTCATCCCAGACCCAACAGACTTTCCTCCAGTTCATCACCCTTTGCTCCTTTCACTTTTCCCTCTCCCCTGACTCAAGAAATGTCAGGAGGCAGGAACTTTTCTGTCCCTATAACAATTTTTCTATGCCATGATATCTGTTAGAGGGTGGACTTTTTAATATATTTTTTTATTGATTTCAGAGAGGAAGGGAGAGGGAGAGATAGAAACATCAATGATGAGAGAGAATCATTGATTGGCTGCCTCCTGCATGCCCCTTACTGGGGATTGAGCCTGCAACCCCCGGCATGTGCCCTTGACCAGAATCAAAGCCGGGACCCTTCAGTCTGCAGGCTGATGCTCCATCCACTGAGCCAAACCAGCTAGGGCTAGAGGTGGACTTTTGAAGCTGAAAAGCCCACGTTTTGCAACTCACATATGAGGCATTTGGAGTTTAAATGCTTCTCTGTGCTTTTCTGCCACCCCTTCCCTAAATAAATAGATGTCATAAAACCTAGTTGTTGCTAGAGTGGGCGAAGAGAGAGGAGTAATGGGAAACATGGAGGAAAGAGCTCAGGCGGTGATTTCAAAGGGAGGGCTTGCCACATACACTTGTAAGATAGAGGGGCAGCCCCACTGAGCACCGCTGGGAAACTTATTCTTTATTTAGGAAACCCTACATTTGTTGGAAGGCAGGGACCCACGTTAAGAATTTCTATCCTTTTCCCCATTTCCATCAAAGCACATCCCATCTTGTAAACACCCCGGGTCTCTCTTCCTTCTGACTCTACAGAACTTAGCTACCTGAGTGATCCATTTCCATCTTTGGTGATACCCGTCTGAGTACTCCTTGATGAGAATCTGCTTTGTGCCTATTTTAAAACCTTATTATGCTTTCAACGTGGGTTTTAGTAAGTACATTCTGAGACGCGTGGATGTTGTGGTTTCTCACTTTAAGTGTGATCTCACTGTTATGTGTCTAGCGGGGCAGGGATTAAAAGGCATCACAAGTAGCCCAGCTTCCATCTGGTTAGAGATGTAAAGAAGATTTGAGGAGGCCATTCTTGCATGTGTAAAAATCCACGTTCAGCAGGGCTGAGAGAGGGGTCAGGTGGATATTTCAATTTTACACTTGTATGAGGCATTAGCATTGATAAACTGCATCAATATATATTACACATTAAGTTGTAGTTTCAGCAGGTAACTAATAAGAGGGATTGATCAGATTTAAGGACCAGTCAGAAAGTAACCAAATAGTAGTAGAGTGTATGTCTTTGAATGATGCCTTCAATTGCATATGATCTGTAGTTAAGAAATCTTGTTGAGGATTATATTTAACTTTTTAACAAATGTTCTATTTTATTTCATATAGAAAAACTATATTAGAGCAGAGTAGTGGTTTAAGATCTAATTAATACCACTTTCTAACTGCTCCACAGGAAAATGTTCTAGAGGGTTTCTGTGTACAGATTTACCAATACGATGAGGCTAGAGCCAAAGCTATTGACTGAAGTATGAAGAGGTCATCAAACTGGTTCTGAAGATGACTTCAGCTTCAGTTTTCCCCTGGCTCTCTGTTTAGTCTTGACCAATGGGCAGACAGAACAATTCTAGTTCTAGTTCTGTGTCTAGGTCTAGGTCTAGGAGTAGGTCTGGGTCTAGGTCTAGGTCTAGATTTAAGACTAAGTTTAAGTCTAGGTCTAGGTCTAGGAGTAGGTCTAGGTCTTGGTCTAGATCTCGGTCTAGATCTGGGTCTAGGACTAGGCATAGGTCTGGGTCTAGATCTAGGTCTAGATTTAAGACTAAGTCTGGGGCTAGGTATGGGTGTAGGAGTAGGTCTGGGTCTAGCTCTAGGTCTAGTCTAGGAGTAGGTCTAGGTCTGTGTCTAGGACTAAGTCTGGGGCTAGGTCTGGGTGTAGGAGTGGGTATGGGCCTAGGTCTGAGTCCAGATATAGGTCTAGGTCTAGATCCGGGCATGTCTGGGTCTTGGTCTATGTCTAGGTTTAGGTCTAGCTGAGCCTAGTTCTAGGCTTAGTTCTAGTCACTGAATTGACTTGCCCTTCTTGCTTAGCAGAGAAATGGTATTTACTCCTTTACTGGGAGGCTGTGCTTTTACCTAGCAGGAAGAGGATAAAGAGACAGAGGAGAGGACAGCCTAGAGCTAACGTGGCTTTTGCTGGCATCAGAAATGCCAAGTCAGGCCCCAGACTGACTTCAGATCTTTAGACCTGCTTCCATTAGAGGCACACATTACTGAGTCCTACAGACACACCCACTGACTCCTTTCATGGCTGTCACTTCTGAGAATGATGAAAGGTTTGCCCCTTATCCTCCAAGCTCTGCCCAAGTGACTGCTTGGCAGTTTACAGCTGAACTCGGACATCAAATAGTCAGTTACATCCCTCTTGTCAGATAATGAACAGCGTGGATGCCACTCTGGAGGGTGATTGGGATTTAGCTACCATGGGAACTCTGCCTTCATTGCTGCACGGGATGACAGCGAGGAGGCCCAAATAGCGGGGTGCATCTCTGAATCCATTCTTTCCTGGCTTGGCAGGCCTGTTTGTGGTGCTGGGTTCTGTCAGCCCCTCTCTCAGGACTTGCCCGGAAATCCAGACCAATAGAGATTGATGAAGAAAGGATTATTGGCCAGAAGAGGTTCCTCAGTCATGGTGAAGATGGGGAGAGATACACAGTGGTACTGCATTGGAACCTTCTCCAGGACACATGCTTCCCACCTTGGACCTGCAGAGATGGCTTTTTAGTGGGGAATGGGAGAAAAAGCAATGGAGTCAGGAGGTCTCTGCTCTGCTATTGACATCCACCTAGTTTTTGAACCCAAAACCCAACCCCTGAAATGACTCTTTTCTGGTAAAATACCATTCATTAGGATGGAACCTATGTTCATGCTGTCCCTTTTGATTCCTGGTTAATGTATTCTTTGCCATCCTGATTCATGGGTTTCAGAACTCGTTGGAGCAAGGAATAGAAAACCCAGCTCAAATTGGCTCAAGCTCTAAACAGGATATTTGCTGGCTTATGTAACTGATCTAGTTTTAGGCGCTGCTGGTTTGGGGGACTCAAACCGTGTTATCAGGACTCAGTTTCTTGCCACATCTCAGCTCGGCTTTTCCTCTGTGTTAACCCCATTTTCAGTAGGTTCCCTCCTCCTTATGGCCAAGTGGCTGCTGGAGCTCAGCTTGTGCCCTCAAAGCTTCCAGTTCAGTGAGACAGAGAGCCTGTCTTCTCCCAGCATTCTCCAGTTCTCCCTGTTTCACTGGCTTTGCAAAGGTCATGGGAAGCTCCTGATTTGGGACTAGGTCAAAGGTTCCCACCTCTGTAGGAGGTGAAGCTTCACTTGAGTTATTTAAGATAAAAGAGGGGGAGGGTTGGTCCCCAATGAAAAGTGGGGGGTGTTGCCAGAAGAGAGAATGAATGGATGCAATGGTACCTATACTATCTCACCTGCCAAAACCTGGCCTGAAGGTTGACAAAGACTCTCTCTTTGACTAAACTTGAGTCAGCCTCCTCTGTGCCACTTTCTCAACTAGGCCTTTGGGCTTCTGTCGCTGAACCCCCGCCCTCAATATCTGATGACCCTTGATATCTGATCACATTTCTTATCCCCAGGGATCCCCAGGTGATATCTGATCACCATGGCCTGCCTCCCCCAAGAATCCTGTCAGGTTGGTTTAGCCAGAAACCCACTTTACTTCTGATGCTTCCTCTATGTAATGCATTCTGATGCTTCCTCTATGTAATGTTCCATCCAGTGACATCCCCCACCCTGTTCCTTGGCTGTGAGTCCCCACTTGTTTATGGTGCACTCAGAATTGAGCTGGTTCTACACAGAGGCCTCTTTTCTCCTATTGCCATAGTCCTGAATGAAATCTGTTTTGACCACTTTCATGACGGTCCAGCTCTGACTTTTCTTTGACAAGGCTCCTCAATGAGGAGGTTTCTAAGACACAGGTTAAGTGGCATGTTGTGAGTTCTTAAAATCATCTGGAATTCATAAGAGGTTTTTATTTTTAAAACTAGAGGCCCGGTGCACAAAAATTTGTGCACTGGGGGGGGGGGGATCCCTCAGCCCAGCCTGTGCCCTCTCGCAGTCTGGGACCCCTTGGGGGATGACCACCTGCTGGCTTAGGCCTGCTCTCCAGGGGATCAGGCCTAAGCTGGCAGTTAGACATCCCTCTGGCAGCCTGAGAGCCCTCGGGGGATGTCCACTTGCCAGCGGGGAGCAGGCCTAAGCTGCAGTCGGACATCTTTAGCGCTGCTGAGGAGGCAGGAGAGGCTCCCACCACCACCGCTGTACTGGCAACCATCAGCCTGGCTTGTGGCTGAGCAGAGCTCCCCCTGTGGTAGCACACTGACCACCAGGGGGCAGCTCCTGCATTGAGTGTCTGCCCCCTGGTGGTCAGTGTGTGTCATAGTGACCAGTCATTCCCAGTCGTTCTGCTGTTAGGGTCAATTTGCATATTACCCTTTCATTATATAGGATAGAGGCCTGGTGCATGGGTGGGGGCCAGCTGGTTTGCCCTGAAGGGTGTCCCGGATCAGGGTAGGGGTCCCGCTTGGGTGCCTGGCCAGCCTGGGTGAGGGGCTGATGGCTGTTTGCAGGCTGGCCAAGACTCCCAGTGGCGACCCTCACCCCATGAGGGTTTGGCCAGCCTGGGTGAGGGGCTGATGGCTGTTTGCAGGCTGGCCACAGCCCCTTAAGGGTGGGGGTCCCCCCTGGGGTGCCTGGCCAGCCTGGGTGAGGGGCTGATGGTTGTTTGCAGGCTGACCAGCCCCCCCAGTGGGTACCCTCACCCCATGAGGGTGTGGCCATCCTGGGTGAGGGGCTGATGGCTGTTTGAAGGCTGGCCACGGCCCCCAGCCACCCAAGCTCCCAGTGGAGGCTGCTGGAAGCAGGTATCTGGGATTTATTTATCTTCTATAATTGAAACTTTGTTGCCTTGAGTGGAGGTCACAGCTGGCCAGGGCAGGCGGGAAGCTTGGCTTCCTCCATCGCCAGGGCAACCAAGCCTCCTGCTTGCTCCAGCTCTGTGGCTGCCGGCCGCCATCTTGATTGGGTTAATTTGCATATAGTCACTCTGATTGGCTGGTGGGCGTGGCTTGGGCGTTGCAGAGGTGTGGTCAATTTGCATGTTTCTCTTTTATTAGATTAGATAACTTAGTGTGGGTTCAGAGATATCCTCAGAGTGTCCTTCAGTGATGGGCGTATGGGCATTCATTATATTATCATTTCTCTTTTTGTAAAAATGTGAAACTTTTTATAACAACAAAAAAAGCATCCCCAAATCTTTTGAATTTTCACTCAACTTGGTTTCCAAACATTTTTTTTTTTTGTATGGGGTTGGGGGAGGGAGGTCACAGAAGAAGCTCTGGGCCCGCCTGGTAGATCAGTGAAGGCTTCTGGCTGAGCGACAGCTACACTGAGTCCTGAAGGATGAAGGGAGAGGGAACAGTGGGTGAGTGTGCATTGTGAACACAACATGGGAAGGGCTTTGCAAACCTCATAGAGCCATCAAAGTATTGCATTGTGTGGCAGAAGAATATTTTTGAAATATTAACATGTATTTTTCTCCGCTCACTCCCACTCTCATTGCCTTTGTTTCTGGCTTCACTCAGCCAGCCACGCCATCCTAGGTTCCTCTGTCAGGAGAAAGACCATGGCAGCAGAAAGAACAGAGGAAGCCTTTTCTTGGCTTTGGGATGTCAAAAGCAGAGGCTTGAGGAGAATAGAAAAGAAATAGGGTTCCCAAGGCTTCCCCATCTCCAGCCCAGCCTGGGGAGGGGAGACCCAGAAGTTGTATGCCTGATGTGTCCTAGTGGTAAAGAGTTGGGGAAAGGCAACCCTGGATGGTGCCCCCTACCCTGGATCATTATGCAGCCATCACTGAGAATGCAGTAAACAAATGCCAGTTCATTTGGAGGGGGTTCCACCCAGATTTTCTGGTTTGTGACACAAGCCAGGTGTAGAGAATATATGTCATAAGACTCCTTTTCATAAAACAAAGGATGAGCACTTCCCCACCCCATTATTAACATATTTATATGTTTGCATATATTGACATGAACATGGACAAAGGTAAGGAAAGGTACACCTTGTTTCCTAATGTTGTTTACCTGGGGAGAGAAAAAAAAAGATGGAAAGAGAGTAAAATTTTTTTTAAAAGTGTTCATTCTCATCTGAAAACGTCATCTCTAGTTGGCTGATTTGTCCCAGGGGTGAAGGTAAGGTCGAGCCCAAAGCCAGGAGCTCCTGCTGAACTGGTGTCCATTGCTTGGAAGGGTGGGTAGGACTGGGGGGAACATTCATGTCCTACTCACACATTTTTTCATTGCTTAATGCTTTACAACATTATGGCATGCACATGTCTCTGATTATAAAAAGAAATACACATTATACATATAAACAGATTTACACGTTAAAAAGTGTGCACAGTAGAAAAATAGAATGTGATCATTCTATTTATGTGTAGTTGAGAGAGAGATAGATTGATTTGCAAATATTATCACCAACTCAAAAAGAACAGATAGGTACAAGGAAACTCAAGATGAATAACAGTAACATTTTTGGTTATTGAATTTCCTTATACTTATTTAAATTGTTTTGACAGGGCTCAGGGATTTCCCCATTTTTAAGCAGGCAATAGTAGCACCCATCTCTATATATAAAAGGCTAAGTGACTGTCCGACTGTCCAACTGGCTGGTAGGTATGACATGCACTGACCACCAGGGGGCAGACACTCAACGCAGGAGCTGCTGAGCTGTGGTGACTTGGCAGCGATGGTTCTCAGGTGACGCACCCCAGAACCAGAGAGGAGGGAGCCCGATTCTGGGGTGCATCACCTGAGAACCATGCTCTTGCAATCCAGGGCCCCTTGGGGGATGTCAGAGAGCTGATTTCGACCTGACCCTTGCAGGCCAGGCTGAGGGACCCCACCTGCTGGAGGGACCCTGCTCACTCCGCAGATGCCCTTTGAGCCATGCGCTGCCCCAGGTTGGCTCCAGGGCATGTCCAACCCATCTCGCCCAGTCCGGCCCCACCAGCCACCTTCTAATTAATTTCTTTTCAATGTGCATGAATCTGTGCACTGGGGCACTAGTGTTAAAGATAATATGTATATTTATAGACACACAATAGGTACTTGCTAAATGGTTTAAAGGGAGGTAACATAATTCTTGAAATCCAGTCACCCTGTTGTCAGTGTGGAGACAAAAGAACTTTGCTTTGAGAGGCCAAGTGTCGCTGAGCAGCAGCTCACACTATCCTATCCTCCGAAAGAAAAGCCAATGCAGATTCCATTCAGGTCAAAAGATGATGGAGAGAAGAGAGATTTTTTCAACTTGCCATCTTACACCCAAACTTTGCAGCCAGGGCTGTAGACTTGATGCATTGGATATGCTGAGAATTTACCTTCTGACCATGGGCTGAGTCAGAAACACTGGTTGGGCCCTCAGTTTCCTGCTACGGCTTGAAGAATGCAGAAATTAACAGCTCTTGGTGCTGCTGACCTGAGGCCCTGGGAGCCACGCTTCCATCATTCCTCTGTCCATCTGGGTGAGCAGAGCCAGGGTCTTGTGCACCATTTTATCCCCAGGGCTAGCAGAGCATATGGCAGGGGCAACCAGCCACTCAGTAACTGTTGGGTGAATGCATCCATCAGTGAAGGAATGAGCAAATGGCGGGTTGAATAAATGAGTGAATGAATAGGTGAGACAATGGATGAATGAATAAATTTGTACCCGAGAAGAAGCCCTGACACTGTTTTGAATTATTCTTCCAACTGAGGGTGGCTTTTGTGAGGCCGTCCATCATCCTTGCCCAGTCCATCCTGCACAAAGACCCACTCCAGGATAATGCCTTCTCGGCTGTCCACACGCAGATGGCGGCCGTGGGAGGGAGCAAAATGAACTGGCCTCCATCAGCTCCTCATCAAACACTGCTGAATCTCTATCATGGGCAAGGCATTAACGAGGAACATTAAGTGGGAGATGGATGGAATTCTTGAAACTCCTGACTCTCAGGGAATTTGCAGACTTACGGAGTAGCCATTCGACAAAGACATGAAATATCCCTCCTAAAATACCGGATGACACCCAGGTAGATGCTGTAGGTCATCATTCCTGCAAAAACTCTGGGGAAATGGGGCCAGAGGACTCACAGCAGAAGTCAGGAATGGCTCCCCAAAGGAAGGAGAACAATCCAGCACAGCAGTAAAAAGCACAGACTCTGAAGTGAGATCACTCGCCTTGAATTCCAGCTCTCACCATTGTTTGACCTTGGACAAGCAATTTAACTCTCCTCATCTGTAAAATGGGGATAATGGTAGTAAAGATCTCCCAGTGCCTGGCACATCATAAGTGTGATATATGTGAGCTATTGTCTTTATTCCGCTTCCGTCTAGAAGAGATGAGCTGGTTAGATACTACAGAGGCCCCTCGGAGAGGAGACCGTGGGAACAGTGGGGCAGTGAAGAGAGGTACGCAGTGTTTGAGACTGGTTCCACCATTTCCTACCTGGGCGACTTGGACTTAGACTCTCTAAAGCTCAGATTCCTCACATATAAAATGGTGATAGCAACACCAATTTCATTGAAGACATATGTTAACCATGCCATGATGAATGGCAGTTATTATTAAAGAGAAGCACGGCAAAGAGGATCACAGAGGGAGGCGAATCAATGAAGCATGATGACACATGCTTCTTCCCCATCTTTCCGTCTTCCCCCAGACTGTTCAAGGCCTCATCATTACCGGGTTGCATTTCTATTTTAGTCATGTTATAGGTTTACAGTATTTCCCCCCCCCCCCTGCATCTTTATATGCTATAATTTGGGTACTATTTTTACACAATGAAGCCATTTTTAACCGAGAACAGATTCAATTGTCTTTCAGCATATATCATTGTTTATCTTAATTAATGCTAAAATATTCTTAGGGGAAAAACACATCCCACAGAGTATTATGCAAAGAAACTTAAGCATTCATTTTTGCCTCCCTCTTGTCTGGCATATCAATTTTATAAAGGTTTCGGCATCCTGTTATTTCAGTGCCAATAATGCATGCTCTTAAACGCAGACACCCATCTGTGGGAATTAAGTCACAAGGTGTTAAGAGCAGGTTGGGGATTAGCATCAGCAAGGTGTGGTTTGGGAGGGAGAAGCTTGACAGCTGAACAAAGGGAAGTCTGCTGATGAGGAGAATAATGCCAAGGAAAGTCTGCAGTCATGGGTTTGTCTCTGATTGATCCACTGCAGCATGCCTTAAGTAGAACTGAACCAATCTAGACTCTGGGCTTGCAGTGTTCTAGAGAGGTTACTATAACTCTCAGCCAGTGATGGGCATCTTTGTTTTTGCTCAGCATCCTCGGCATCCATTCTTCTTCCTTCTGATCAGATGCCTCACTTGGCCCTTGAGGAATCATCTTTCTATGCTCAGCCCAAGTGTTTTGAAGGAAGCTGACTCTTCTCCTAGTTCCAAAGGTGGACATCGAATGCAGATCTGATCAACCAATACATACTATCTCCCTGGCCATGTGATTGGGCAAGGGATGGCCATGTGACCCAATCAGAGCCAATGAGACTTAATTTTGGGACTTGAGATAGAACCATTGAGGAAAAGGGGCTCTCTTTCCATTGGGATGCTAAACTGGTACGGTATTACCTGGAGCTGCTGTCTTTACTATGAAAGGGAGAGCTTGTCTGAGAATGAAGCCAACATGGAAAAAGTGGTAGAGAGGTGGAGGCAGATTCTGCATGCCATCTTCTGGACTCTAGATACCTTTTATGCCTTTAATATAAGCCAATACATTCCTTTTTTATTTTTTATTTTTTGCTTAATCTAGATTGAATTGGGTTTCTGTCACTTGCAACCCAAAGAGTTCTGTAGAATGAAGAGTCTCAGTAGGGAACTGTGAGAAGCCAGATACTCTGCTGATTAAATGTGCTGTTGACCACATCTGGGAGACTATGCATTTGAGGGCATCTCTCACTCAAGATCTGCTTGTCTTTCTAATATTAGACAATGGTTTGGTATCTGGAAAGTTCCAAGCATACAGTCAGCCTGGAGGAAGTCACAAAGAACTGGGTGATACTGTGATGTAAAATATGAAATTTCACTAGGCTATGCAGGAACCTCTGAGAGGTGCTGAAAGAAAGGGAGTATGTTTAGGAATGTGAAGGACTTGGGCTTCGGGAACTAACCTGATGTGAAAGGGGTATGGTGAACTTGGGCTCTATTCTGTTGGAGATAATGTTCAAGGGGCCTGATCTGAATGGGAATGTGAGTTATGCCAAGTGTCCACAGGAAGTCACTTTTATTGACAATTTAGAACAAACCAGATATTGTCCTAAATGCTTTACACACACTTGTATTTAATCCTCTTAACAACCCCAGAGGTGATGGGCTTATCATCTTTATTTTATAGGTAAGGAAACTGAGACTTAGATGTGACTTAGTCAGCCATAGCTGGATTTAAACTTATGTCTGTTTGACTCAAAGCAAATAGTGGGTTGTGATGTTGGGTTCTGGACTTGATGCAGGACTTTGGCTAATGGCTGGGGAACAAGGATGAGGGGACAGTGTCTAACCTACCATGGTTAGAAGGTTTCCAAGACTAAGCTTTTGGTCAGAGACAACTCTACAAGGACATACCCAGATTCCAATGGGAGAATGGAGTGTGATAGGGAAACTGAGGCAGGAGCCTGGGACTTCTCCCAACACAGTAGGGAGGAGTTGTGAGGGCTGCCCTAGTGGTCCAACAGACATCTGGGAGCTTGTGGCAAAGGACAGACACGAATTCCAGCCCAACTCACAGAGCTTGTTCAGAGTTGGCTCAGGCTGGGAGAGTCTGAGGATGACAGGAGCTGACAGAGAAAGGGAAGGGGAGTATTGCAGAGTCTTGA
>NW_005871372.1:716203-727146 GCF_000147115.1 Myotis lucifugus | reverse complement strand
CACCACCACCATCATCATCATCATCACTGTCATCATCATTGTCATCACCACCACCACCATCATCATCACTGTCATCATCATTGTCATCACCACCACCATCATCATCATTGTCATCACCACCACCATCATCATCACCATCATCATCATTGTCATCACCTTTACTGAGGAGGAAACAAACTCAGAAAGGTAACTTGATCTCTACTTGGTCAAGATCACAAAGCCAGCAGATGCAGAATCAGAATCTAAACCCAGGCAACCTGCACTTTTTGACATGCCCCAGCTTTTACTAGTAAATATGACACGTATACATGCAATGATGCCTCAGTTTCTCCACCTGTAAAATGAGAATAGTAATAATGGCCACCTTCTAAGGTTATTGTGAAATCAAAATGAACTGATGCTTACAAAGAGCTCAGAAGAGTGCCTGGCACATACAGCTCAATCAGTGTTGGCTTCACCGTGGTTATTTTCATGCTTCATCACCCTCCCTAAAAGGGCACCTCTCTTTTTCCCACAGCTGATCCTCAAAGCTCAAGTATGCTAGGAAAAAGGCAAGGTAGCTTGTGTGCGCAGAGACCTCTTAGGGTAATCCTGAGGCGAGAGATAAAAGAAGCTCCTTGACATAACTTCATAACCCTATATAATCCAGACATTGATTTTCTTCTAGAACAATTCCCTTCCAGTTCACACGTGCAGTCCCTCCACGCCTCTAATACAGACATGGGTATCGATAGCATTATTGAGATAAAACAGTTACTTCTTTCTTATTCTCTTTACTCACCAGTCACCCCAGGCCTGCCTTGGTCTTTTCATCCTCAGCTACCCAGCACCATTCAGTGGAGAGCCTTCCTCTTCCCTCACCAGCCATAACTCAAGGTGAAGACGTCAAATAATGACAAGCAGTAAAATATGAGCGATTTAAGCAAATTCAACTGGAAATCATGTGAAAAAATATTATTTGCCTCCTACACACACTTCTCTTTTGAGCCTCCTTGTCTAGGATACATTTTTTAAAAATGCCCCTTTGATAGCAAGAAGCAAGCAGACACTAAAAGGAAACAGGATGTCTTTGTTGGGAAATAATTAGTCTGATCGAATTGTTTGCTTTCCGATGGACAAAGGAGTCTTTAAAGAAAATCATTTGTGTTTTCTGAGCCTCTTTTGGCAGTACAGCTTTTTCAGATTTGGGCTTTTAGGTGAGAGTTTGGGGAATGGAAAATTTCCCTGAATAAGAAATCAGAAAGCTTGACCTACACAGTTACCTCTCTCTAAACATGACAACAATTCGCAATTACTTTTTGATCCAAAGCATGAGGGTGAATACAGAGTGGTAGGTTGAATCATGCTTCTTGTAAAACTCACTCTCTCTTTAGCCCGGCACCTGAAGCAGAATTTCTTTTCTTGAGTCCCAAAGATTCAAAATAATCCATAGCTGGAACCACCTATATTTGCTGCAGCTGGGGGGTCAGGGGGAAACTCATGAGTCAGGGTTTCTTTTCTTCTTCTCCTGTGCAGTTATCTGTTCTATGCTTAAGGGTTATTCTGATCAAGTGTGAGTCAGATCCTCGTGTGAGCACATTGCATAGTTTCAACCAGCCTGTCCATGATGCAGTGTGGCCATCCACACGTGGCTCTGGCGTCTCAGAGACACCAGTGGCTCAAATGCAGACATGATCGTTTATAGGTCTGTGGTGAAGAGAGGTTCTGAAACCCACCAGACTTGGCTTCAGACCCTGCCTGCCCTGGGATTTGGAGCTGATTGCTGAGTTTCTCTGATAGTCAGTGTCCTTACCTGTAAAACAACACAATAAGAGTAGCTTTTTTTTTTAATAGGATAGGGTTTCTCACCCTTGGCATTATTGACATTTTGGGCCAAATAATTCTTTGCTCTGGGGGCTGGCCTGTGCATTGTAGGGTGTTGAGCACCATCCCTGGCCTCTACCACCTAGATGCCAATAACACATCTCCTCACCCCCAACCCCAGTTCTGACCACCACAAATGTCTCTCTTCATTCCAATTGTCTCCTGGGAGGTATAGTCCTGCCCCCCTTCAAATTGAAAGTCACTGCCATGCTATTATGAGAATTCAATAGAATGATCCATACAGAGCTCTCAGGCACTGCTTAAGAGATACTACATAGTAGGTGCTCAACAAATAGTAGTTGTTACTGTAATAATAAAACTGTAAATAGAAACCTAACACAATCCCTTTTTTTGTCTTGAGGATTCTTATAGAATCCCTCAATCTCTGGGGTGTCCAAATTCCCTGGTATTGGATAAGATCCCCAGTTGCCCCCCTCACCACTGACAAAATACTTTGCTTCCTAGAAAAGCCACCCGCAGCTAGAAGTAGAGACATTGACTTTCAGGTAGTTCTGTGAAAGAGGATTGACATCTCACCTTGGTCCAAGTACAGTAGAGAAGGATTTTAGGGAAGAGCCATGAGAGGAGAAAACAGATTCCACGTCCGTAGTGACAGCAACACTGAAGATCTGAGTTGTCAGATGCACCCACGCCTTGGTGAGTGAACAGAGCATCCCCAGCAGTTGGCGGGGAAATGGGGGGCAGTGGCCTGAACTGAGGGCAAGGAGAAACAGGAATCAGCTTTCTGCTTTTATATGTTAGTTCCAGCTGCCTCCCTCAGGTCATGCCCTGCTCAAAATGGTTAATGTTCAAATGTAGTGATGGACAGAATTGTGTCCCCATAAAATTCCACTGTGGCTGGCTTTGGAGAGAAGGTCTTTGGGGAGGCAGTTAAGTTTAAATGAAGTCATAAGGGTAGGGCTGTAGTCCCAAAGGGCTCGCGTCCTTTAAGACCAGGAAGAGACACCAGGGCTGCTCTCTCCCCGAGCGCACAGGTGAGGGCCATGTGAGCACATGGCGAGAAGGCAACTGTCCACAAGCCAGGAAGAGGGCTCTCACCAGACACCGAATCTGCCAGCACCTTGCTCGTGGGCTCCGAGCCTCCAGAACTATGAGAAAGAAATGTCTGTCGTTTACGCCCCCTAGTCTGTGATTTTTGGTGTAGGAGCCCAAGCTGACTGATTTGAATATCACGGGACTACCACATCACTCCTTTCATTCTCACAGCAAACCCTTTGAGGTAGATGCTACCATCTCCCCCTCCACCACCACCAGACCCCTCACATTTTACAAAAGAGAAAAACTCAGAGAAGTGAAAGACGTGTCCAGTGTCAAACAGCTAGGAAATGGACTGCTGGGATTTGAACCCAGGTCTAGAGAACCCATCTGCAGAGCCCAGGTTCTTAACCACCAAGCCACATGAATGCCATTTAGAGAATGTTTGCACCATGCCAGCCTCTGTGTGAAATGCATCAGCTCTTTTAATCCTCACCACAATCCCGCCAGGAAGCTACCATTCTTGTCCCCATTTTACAGATGAGCAAACTGTGGGGAGGCTTCCATCAGTTCATTTGAGCCACAGCTTAACTGTCTGGCTGTGAGTCTGGTTTGCAGCTGCTGTAAGGGAACTCTGACCAGCTCAGACTCCTGCTTTGGGATCTCTGGGAAGGGAAGTGCTACTGGGAGAAAAGAGCTTACATTTGGTCTTTAAATGGCACAGAAACAGTTGTTGAATTTTACTATCTCTACAATTTTCATCCTACAAAGAATTCTGGGAATGAGTGGGAAGGAAAAGGTTCAGGGGTGAAGGACCCAGGAAGATGTGAGCAGGGCAACATCACCTCAGGGCAACAGTCAGCAAATGCTATTAATGGCTGCAGGATTGCTTCTCAGGAATCTGCATTTATACAAATTAAAGTGAGGAAGAGAGGTGGACTCGCCCACCCCTACCCCACTACTAATTTCATTTCAAGTTATGTCTTTCTCCAGCTGGGGGCTTAGCAACTAATTGCTTCTGCTTCCTTCATTTCTCTCCAAGGACAATGAATAATAATAATGACTCAAAGCAGAGCAAACTTTGCATGGTGCAAAACTCCAGTGTGTTCCGAAGTTGCCTGATTTTACCTTCAAATTACCATGGGGGGCAGGGGCTTTCTAACAGATAAAGTCAAGACCTCAAGCCCACTGTATTGTCCCTAGGAACGACCATTTGGCCGGTGGTAGTGCTGTGGCAACTTGGTATCATATCACGGTTAAGGGCAGGGACTTTGGAGATAGGATGACCTAGGCTTGAACACAAGCCCTAAGCATCTGTCTGACTTTGGACATGTTACCTGACCTCTTTGAAGGTGCTTTAGATAAAATGAAGGTGGAGATAACAATGATTCCCAGGGTCAGCCACATACAATTTGAGGTGATCTAAGGAAAGCATAGTGCTTGGCACATGAGAGATACTTAATAGTTGCTTTCATTGTTCTTGATGGACAAAATCTTTCTAGAATGTGGAAAGTCAGTATTTTTTTTTTAGTAATCATGATCCTTGGGCATTTCCAGGTTGTGAGGTCCTCTGAGGTACCTTGGGGTCAATCTTAATTTGCCTGGGGCTGCCCTTGGGTAGGGAAGATGACACAGTTCTAAACTAGGCAGTATTTGATGAGTGGTCATCCAGCTCTTGGCCAATAGCTTTGATGAGAGTCAACATAGCATATTGTTTGTAAACCCCAGGCTTGAAATCAGACTCGTGTTCCAGCTCAACACCTACCAGTTGTGCAGCTATGGGCATATGTCCAATGGGGTTGTTAGAATGTAATGAAATGAGGCATGTGATGTGCTTAGCATGCATGGCACACAGTAAGCTGATGGGGTTGACTCAGTCTGCCCACACATCCTCTCTCCCAGTTTCCTCCTGGTGAGAGTGGAGGGAAGTAGCCCCGTAAGTCGGTCAGGTGTCCTTTCTTCTCCCTGCGGGGGGATGACTAAGATAAACGTCAGTCGGGTTTCCTGTGATGATCCACAGCGGTGCCTGTGCTCGCCCTGGTTGTGTCAACATTCATCTTTCATTCTTGGAAAGGAATTTTCCATCAAGAAGTAAAGATTCCCTCCTCCATAGCCATGGCCCTGATGCATAGGAACAAATTTAGGATTTTTTTTATTTTTATTAAAATTTTAGCTTTCAAACCACTTCATGATGACCAAGCACTTAGACCTCCTTCAGGTTTATTTATGCTCATGATATAAGTATGGGGTCTGGTGTCAAGAAACCTGGAGTTTGGGCCTGAATTTGCCTCTTACCATGCATAAGTTGGAGAGGGTGTCTTTCCCCACCCTGAGCCTCAGCTTCATCATCCTATTGGGCCTGAAAAATAAAGCAGTGCCTGGGATCCATCCGCATTTGTATGTTCTGTGTTTCTGCCATTCCCTTGGTAACCAGGGATAAAGTTGATAATTCTCAAAGCCTAAGATGATGAAGCACTCACACCATATCTTGTGTGTCATCCTCTTCCCTGTGTCCTTAACACAAGTCTTACTTTTTTACATTTAAAATATGTTTTTATTGGTTTCAGAGAGGAAGGGAGAGGGAGAGAGAGATAGAAACATCAATGTTGAGAGAGAATCATTGATTGGCTGTCTCCTGCACACCCACTACTGGGGATTGAGCCCAAAAACAGGGCATGTGTCCTGACTGGGAATCGAACCCTGACTTCCTAGTTCATAGGTTGATGCTCAGCCACTGAGCCACACCGGCGGGGCCTAAGTCTTGCTTTTCATCAGGAAGATTTATGACAAGTGATAGTATGTTCTTCCCCAAAGCTCACGTTACCTACATCTGACCAGATCTCTCACAGTGAACTATGGTGGTTAAGAGTGGGAGATTTGGAGTTTAATTTTCATTCCTGTCACTTACTAGTTGTGAGTTTGAACCCATTACGGTACGTCTTCAAAATTCATTCATTCATTCCCTAAACAAATACTGAGATGTCTTTGGTGCAGAAACTATCCCTATCTTCAAAGGGTACAATCCAGTGACAAAGACAGCACTAACAAGGTGTGGCCCATGTGGGAGGATATGGGAAGACTTGACACTATGAGGCCACAGCAGAGGCCCCTAATGTAGTCTGGGCAAGGTAGGAGGTCAAGGTAGACTTCCCAGTGGAAGTGATGCGTGGGCTGGAAGTTAGGGGTGGATGGAACATAGAGAAGGGGAGTCTTATGCCCAGGCAAAGAAACACCCATGGGTAGAAGCCAGGGGGCTAGAGAGGTTGGGGTTATTTATTTATTTTTTACATATTTGTATTGATTTCCGAGATGAAGGGATAGAGAATGAAAGAGAAAGAAACATCAATAATGACAGAGAATCATTGATCGTCTGCCTCCTGCACGCCCCACACTGGGGGCCAAGCCCGCAACACGGGCATGTGCCCTGACCAGGAATTGAACCATGACCTCCTGTTTCATGAGTCAATGCTCAACCACTGAGCTATGCCAGCTGGGTGAGGGTGGGGTACTTTAGACTCTAACAAAAGTTCATATGGAGGAAAGTGGAATATGGAGCGTGTGGCGAAGAGGAGAGTTGGGACTGGAGAGACAGGGAGGGCCAGGTCACGAAAGGAGGGATTTGTAAACTGTCGTAAGGAGTATTGCCCTTAATCCTCAAAGCAATAGGAATCCCTCAGACAATTTCAGGAAGAAAATGACATGGTCAAATTTTAATCTTGGCAAAGTCAGCTGCACTGTCGAGAATGATTTGTGGGAGGAGAGAAGAGGGAGGACAAGTTGGAGGATGTAGCAGTAACCTAGGCAAGAGATTGCTAGAAGGAAGGCTCCTTGAGGGCCTGGATCTTTGTCACTTTGTTTCTTCATGTGTCCCATGTGCTTGCAACAGGGTACCGTGCACACCAGGCAATTAACAACTGCTTGCTGAGTGACAGTGGCCTAGACCAGGACAATGGCAGTGGGATGGAGAGGAGTATGTGGATTTGAGACCTAATTTGTAGACCAAGGAAAAGAATTAGTAATTGATTCTGTGGCAATTAAGAAGGATTCCCAGTCATCTTGTTTGGGTAATGGGGGGAGGGAAAAGGTGGGTAGAAAGTGATATTCTCTGAGATGGGAAATCCTTAGTCTCTCCGAGCCTCAGTTTCCTCATCTGTAAAATGGGATCAATATCCCTCATATGACAAGTATGCAAAGGGAGCAGCCTGGTGCCTGGAGCATAACTGGTAATTAATGTGTCAATCATGTGTCCCGCCTGCTCAGATCTCATCTCCCACAATGCAAGTCCCCTCTGTAGGTTGAGAACAAAGGACCACACATTTCTCCAAGGTCTCCAGGTTTGCAGTCCCCACAGAGATGGTGGTGATGGCAGTGGCAGCAGTAGCAGCACAAGTGAAAAATGAGCAGCCAGGAAATGAAACAAGCAACTGAGATTGCTAATTGGCGTTTATTTTCTAAAAATGAACTGCAATTCTTAGTAGAGCTCAGTCACCTGCAAACCTGGTCCTTGATGAGCTATTTTGCTCTTTGTCAACAGGAAGACTTTTATTGGCTGAGAAATAGGGTAGTGAGAAGGCTTTCTATAGTGAAGGGGTGGGGGAGGAGCAGAAGGGAAGTGAGTTTGTTTCCTGAGTTTACAATCCTCAGCAAAAATCTTATTAATAAGGTACAGAAAAAGGAGATAGAAGGTCGCTTGTTTAGTAGGAACCATCTGCATGGAACCTTCTGACTGGAGAATGGGTGTGAGAAAGGGCCTTCCATTTGGCAGACTAAGCTCAGCTGCTGTGCAAATCCCAAGGGCTGGGACTGAACGCGAGTCCCTCTGCAAGAGCCACTAGAACGTAATGATAAACTGACCATCCGATCAGGACCAGGACCTTATAAATGGAATAGCAGCATCCTGGGTAGTGGGGACATCCACAAACTTTGGATTTTACAGGGGGAACCCTTGGGCAGCTTTGGGAAAACTATTGTTAGTGGCAAGGGCTACAGTGGTGGGTGCGTGGTGTATGGGAGAGAATGATAGGCTTGACCTGGTCGGGGGAGGAGGGGACTTCCTGGGAATGATGCTTGTCCTCTGTGTCTCAGGTCATGGAAACAAAGCTGGCAATAAAAAGGATTACCTACGCACACCACCGCATGAATTACACGCCAGGTATTACACCCAAAGGAGTTCATGTTGGACAATTCTAGTATACGAAATTTTAGAAAAGACATAATCTATAGTGATAGAAAATATTGAAGAAGTCTGTCCAAGGAAGGAACACAGAGAATTCTTTGGGAGATAGAAATGTTCCACATCTTGATTACTGTGGTGGGGACAAAGGTTGCAATGGTCAAAATTCACCAAAATGTACACTTAAAATGGGTGCATTGGGTCATATGTAAATTAGACCTCAATAATATTGGTCTTGAAAAATGCTGGTCATATTCTTTTTTCTGTTGTTGTAATCCTGGGGGTCAAAACCATGGTGGAAGCCTCCCCAATCTTTCCCAAAAGTCAACTGACTTCGTATGAAATAATGCTGTGGTTGGGAGAGAATCTGTAATCCCTAGACAATCGGGATTAAATCCATCATTTTACACATGAAGAGACCGTGTCTTTGGAGAAGCAATGAGGTCAAAGTCATGAGGTCAGAAGTATGTAAACTGGGGGAAAGGGGCAGCATGACATGTTCTTAAAAGACCCACCCCACCCCTGAGATTAGAGGAGTTAAATTTGAGGTCATCCAGCTACTCAGATTTAAGACTGGCATCCTAAATCTGACCAGTCCCCAATCTGAAATCTGAAATTTCCTGGCCATGCACTTCTTTCTGTCCTTACCATCCTCTGTGAAGTCTTTCACTGGCCCTTAGACTCAGTCACCCTCAAACCTCATCTGTTTCAGTCATGCACACAGTTTGCATTTATTTTTATTTCTCTTTGCAAATATTCTTCCACATTGGTAGATCTTGATGTGGTTCCTTGGCCTCAGAGGTCTGGATAACTATTTAGGATCAGCTCAGGTACAGAAATCAGTTGGGGGCCAACGTTATGCAATGGAGGAAATTACAAGCTGAGAATTATAGTCTGGAGCAGAGGTCCTCAAACCCTGGTGAGTATGAGAACTAAAGTCCAGATTCCTGGGGTTCATGTCCCTAGATGTTGATTCATCAGGCCTGGGTGGTGCCCAGGAGCCTGCATTTATAGCCTGCACCCCAGGTGATTCTGGTGGAGGTGGTTGGAAAACCAGACTTGAGAGTCACTGTCCTCCAGGTAACCTCTGGATTAAATGGGGGAAAGAAAAACATTAGACCTAGGTTGTTGACTGACCAATCGAATCTCAAGTTAACTTAAGTTTAAAAGTAGATTTTCTTAGGTTCAAAGTGAGATCATAGAATAGCAACAATAACAACAAAAGCTGATCCTGAATACATACTTATTTCTGGCAGTTTCCCTGAAGTATATCATTCTCCAATGATGGAGAAAAGGAGCTTTGTAATTCACCTACCATGCAATTCATCCATTTAAAGTGTACAATTCAATGGTTTTTAGAGTATTCAGAGTTGTGCAACCATCACCACAATCAACTTTAAAACATATTCTTCCCCCTCACCTTCAACCCTGCAATCATTAGTAGTTACTCCCCATTTCTTCCCAACCCTTCCTACCCTGACTGATCTACTCTCTGTCTCTATAGATTTGCCTATTCTGGGCATTTCATATAAATGGAATCAAATAATATAGGGTCTGACTGTCTTCTTTCACCTAGCATAATGTTTTCAAGGTTCATCCACGTTGTAGCATGGATCAGTACTTTGTTTCTATTGCTCAGTAAATTCCTAATGATGGATTAGGAATTAGCATTTCCACAACTTGAATAATGTTTTTCAATGCCGAGTGCCTTTTCTATCCTTTTCTGTGATGTTCTAACCACACTTCTAGGTTCTCTCCTACTGGCCTCCGCTTAGGATGATGAGCCCCCTTGTCTGCGTAGTCAGTGCATACTCTGATTCTGCATCTCTGTCCTGGAGCCTTCTCCTTTTTTTTTCCAGTAGCAAATAATTATATTTTATTCTTCTTGTTTTTGACCTTCAACTTGATATATATTTTACCTCTTTCCATGTTGTTTTGTAATAGATGATGGGTTTCCTATCTATGCTGGTGACTTCTCTAAGAGAGAGCCTAAATCAGTGATGGCGAACCTTTTGAGCTCGGCATGTCAGCATTTTGAAAAACCCTAACTTAACTCTGGTGCCGTGTCACATATAGAAATTTTTTATATTTCCAACCATAGTAAAACAAAGACATATTTTTGATATTTATTTTGTATATTTAAATGCCATTTAAAAAAGAAAAATCAACCAAAATAATAAGTTCGTGTGTCACCTCTGACACGCATGTCATAGGTTCGCCATCACTGGCCTAAATCTTATTCATTTTTCAAGTGCCTAACTGGTTCTTGACAAGTATGAGGTGCTGGGTTGATATTGGTTGAATGAAGAAATGAATGAATGAAGAAATGAATGAAAGAGACTGTGGAAGCCAGCATCTACAGCATGGAAACTTTTTCCCTGCAGGTTTTAACACAGCAGTTTTACCTCCTCCTGTTTGAAATGACTTGTTTGAGAGAGAGTAGAAATGACAACTGAGAGAATATTAAAGTGCATAAGCATGAAAACAGTCTGCTAGCAGAGGTTATCCCAGGGGGAGGGATTGGCAAGGCTAGGGGTGGCTTTTGCCGCTTCTGTCATTGTAGACTTCAAAAGAAGAAAGTGGTGTGATACTGGGTGATGTTTATTTTGGGTTCGGGGGATTTTTCACATAAAAAATATAAAAGTGAGCAAATGAATGAGTAAGTACTGCCTGTGAGTTGGATTTAAATACTAAGCTGGCTCTGGGCGACTTGGGGCAAACCACTTCTCCCCTCTGGGCTCAGTTTCCTCAGCTGTGAAAGGGGCTGAGAAAACTCATCTTGTGGTCTATCGTGAGGGGTTTCCTGTTCTGGGAAAAGCACGGTGCCTGAAACAAAGGAGGCACTTTGACAAATGACAGCTACTGCTACTATATTAGCATAATGATAACAGCGACAGCAGAAAATGATAAA
>NW_005871372.1:675165-716040 GCF_000147115.1 Myotis lucifugus | reverse complement strand
GTATGATTTCCCTGAATGGAGGCTCTTCTAATAACTCACTGAATGGTTGATTATGCAGAAGGCGGCTGGATGACCAAGAGAAGCGCGTGATAATAGCAGTGGCCATTTATTGAGCCCTTGCCATGAGCCGCTCAGTCCTTAACACAGTCCATGAGATCGTATAATCCCCATTTTACAGATGAAGAGGTGAGGCCCAGACAGGGTAAATGTTTTAAAAGCCAGTAAGTGGTTTATCCAAGATTCAAATCCATGTCTTCTGGTCCAAAGTTGTATTTTCATTAGACCTGATGCCTCTCAAGTTGCAAATAATGTGGCATAAGAGAGAGGGAAGCCCCTGGCCAGTGTACTCAGTGTCAGCCCGAGCACCGAATGGTCTTGGGTTTGATTCCTGGTCAAGGGCATGTACCTGGGTTGTAGATTTGATCTCCAGCCCAGTCCAGGGGAGTGTAGGAGGCAAGCAATCAATATGTCTCTCTAATATGGATGGATGTTTCTCTCTTTCTCTCCTCCCACCTCACTTCCACTCTCTAAAAATCAATAGTCTCAGGTGAGGATTAACAAAACAATTAAAATTAAAAAGAAGAGAAAGGGAAGAGAGGCTTTGATGAAAGGTGTACAGTATCCCAGTTTTCCCATCTGATGGCTCATGTCAGGCCCCAGTGGGACCTGGAAGTCTGGGAATGAAGCAGTTACTTCTTGCTGGTTTCACTCTTGCCAGGGAGTTCTGTGAACTCTGACACAGAATGCAGGCTAGGACGGAGGCTAGGACGGAGGCAGCGGGGGGAGGGGGGGCTGCCATGGATACCAGAGGATGCTGAGCAAAGGACTACTAGTTGTCCATCCATAGCCAGTCTTGCTTTCTTCCAGAGTAAAATGAATTTTGTGGAGCATAAGTTTACCTAGAATAAAGACTACATTTCCCAGCCTTCCTTGCAGTAATATGTGGCCACGTGTCTCAGTTTTGGCCAATGGGAAAAGAATAGAAAGAGGTATGTGCAACTTCTGGGAAGTTTCATTCAAAGCTGTTGGACATGCACTTTGCTTTTCCCCTTCTCTTGGCTAGGGGGTGGGAGGCGGGTGTCATCTTGGCAGTGAGGTGAACATAAAATGGAGGCCATTTACAGTAGAAGAAACAAATAGAAGAAACGGGTCCACATCAGCCCTGGACTACTGTCCTGGACTTTTCATGAGAGAAATAAAAAATACCTTCTATTTTGTTTAAGCTTCTCCTAGATTGGGTCTCTGTTATTCACAGTTGATGCTCATTCTAACACAGATGCTACCCCCGGCATCTATCACCTCCCCATTCTCCTTTCCAGTAGCCCCCAATTTCTATTAGGGGCTTCATGTTCTGGGAAGTCTCCAGGGGTGAACATGTGACCTAGGTTAACCCAACCATAACATTCCATTCCCCCAGCTACAGAGAACGGTTTTGGGGTGGACATGTGACCTAAGCCGGCCCAATCAGAAAGAATCTCATGATTTTTGCAGAGACAGCCAAGTCAGAAACAACCTTTTGTTCTGGAAAGTGTAGCGTGTCCTTGTGAAGCCTGGAACT
Organism: Myotis lucifugus; assembly: GCF_000147115.1. Taxonomy (NCBI): domain Eukaryota; kingdom Metazoa; phylum Chordata; class Mammalia; order Chiroptera; family Vespertilionidae; genus Myotis; species Myotis lucifugus. Next base: position 714,482 of record NW_005871372.1, on the reverse strand, counting down.
GTGACTACCATTTTGCTATGATGAAGGAAACCTGCCTGAGGATGACACTGACATAAGGTAGAGAAAAGCTACAATGACAGACAAACAGAGCCAAAGCCAGAGTCATGATCAGACTATGTCTGAAGTCTGTTATGTCTGTACTTTTCAGACCCGTGAAACAGTATGTTGGGGATGCTGTCTGCCAATATTTTTGTTTGTCCCTATATGTTAAGTGCAGTTTGAGCTGGGCTTTGTTATTTGCAACCAATTGCATTGGGTAGAGATGTCCCCTCTACCTTCTACCAAATATACAACAAACAGTAACAAAAATAAGAACAAAGTACTTTGGTAGCTCTTCTGAAGAAAGATGGAGCCAGGATGGAAGCAGAGATCTCATCTCCTCTGAGAGCGTTCCCTGATGCTTCCAATCTGAACAAGGAGCCTCTTGGGTACTTATTCCCATCGCAGCTTCCCATCCTCATCTCTTAGAGGAAAGAGGGCTCCTGGTGTAATAAATCATTGCATTCAGACCTTGAGAGCTGATCAAGAATCAGCAGGAGGTTTGTTTACCTTGTAAATGGTTCATTCTGAAGAAGTCGAAGGATTATCCAAAGGAAAGAACCTACCATTTCAGGATGAAGCCGGGAATAATGAAACCAGGGCTTTGACCATGTGGAAAGCTGAAAGGATGGAGCAGGGCACTGGGGAGATAGCAGAGAGGCAGTAAAGGGAAGAAGGTGGGTGGCCAGAATCAGGCAACCTCCAAGAGACCCATGTGAGGGAGTCCAAGGGGGGCAAAGGAAAGAAGGGTGTAAAGAACTCTGGACTTTTTATGAATGGTGATCAGATTATGTTCTTTCTGATGATGTCTTGTATGTGTAAGTCCTTCCAAATGCAGAACAAAATGGTCAGCTTACACCAGTTTGCTGTCCATCTCCGTTATAAGCTCCATCCCAGGAGGACATGGACCATCATAACTTGGCCACCATCATCTCCCCAGAACATGAGAGACACTGGATACTTCTGGGATGGCTGGAGGGTTGGTTGGGAACTCTCACTTGGTAGCACTCAGCAGAGCATTATGATTTTCACAAACAATTTCCCAGGACTAACTCAGTTACAGTTGGGCATTTTTCATCCAAGCAACTGTCTTCTCTGTCCTTCACTGAATTTCACTGACCATAAATACTCAGATCAGAGCGTGATCATGTCAGGCAAGTCTTATCTCCTAGCTAGAGGGAATTCCCAGGCAAGGGAAATAACCACTCCACTGGAGTCAGGAGTTCTAGTTCCTCTGCCTGATGGTTGATTTCAGGTCAACCTCTACTTAACTGAAGGTCACGGTGTATTTTTGTTAAACATTTATCTTTTGGGGCCATAACTGTGAAGATGGCCACACAAAAGAGAAGGGTGGTACCTCATTCTCCTGACCCAGATGTCCATTATCTGACTCAGTTCAACACTCACTTAAACCAATATTCAATGAGCATCTACCATGTGCCATGCACTGTACTCAGAGAAAATAAGACAGAGAATTTATCCTTATCCAGCTATGCCTAGTTGGGAGGCCAACAAGCCAATTATTATAATACTAGAGGCCCAGTGCATGAAATTCATACACAGGTAGGGTCCCAAGGCCTGGCCAGTGATCAGGGCTGATCAGGTTTCCCACCTCCCCGCCTCCTCCTTCCCTCGCTTCCTCAGTGCCCCACCACCACCGCTGGTCTCCGGCCATGTTCCATGCCGCCCACTGGTGGTCAGCACACGTCATAGCGAGTGATCAAACTTCCAGTCTCCTGGTCGAACTCCCGAGGGGACACTTTGCATATTAGCCTTTTCAATATATAGACAGTTTGAGAAACAGGAAAGCAGAGTTTGAAGATGAGGTTCACAGAGAGACATTGAAGCCTTTCATGGGATTTATTGGTGGTGGTGGTGGGACTTCCTGAAAGAAGTTTAACCTAATCTGAGACTAATATACGGGGAGGAGTTGGCCAGGTGAAACATGGAGAAAGGAGAAGAATGTTTCAGGAGGAAAGGCAAGGGGGTGGAGAGAAGCTTAGCACTGCAGGAGCGGAGTGGTGAGTTGAGGAAGGTGGGCGAATGGAGGGATGGGGTCAGATATCCCATGGCCTTCTAAATCATGCTCAGCATTTCAGACTTATCCTAAGAGCAATGGGGGGGGGGTCACTGGAAGATTTTTATATGAGGGTTATGAAATCAGACACACTCTATGGAAACCTCCCCTGCATGCAGCGTGGCAGGAAGATTGGAGGGGGCCAAGGTTGGAAATGAGGACACCAGTTAGGTGGCTATTTTAATAAACACACACACACACACACACACACACACACACACACACACACACACACACCCCTTTACACCAAAGACTTATGCAAGCACAAAAGTAATCCCAGCACTGGGGGATAGGAAATAATGCCTTAAACTATTCCATTGTTCAGTGCCTTAGCGCTGACTAGGAATCGAACCGGCAACCTTTCAGTGCACGGATGATACCCAACCAACTGAGCTACACTGGCCAGTGCTAAAGACCCCATTTCCAAATGTAGTCACATTCTGAGATACTGGGGGTTAGGACTTCAACATATACATTTTGTAGGGACACAGTTCAGCCTATAGCAGTGCCCACGTGGCTTATTTATATAGCGAGTATAAACAAACCGCCAGGAGACCCAAAGACCGTGAACATTCCTGCTGAAGTTTATCCCCAAACTAAGAACCCCCGACTGAAATAGGTTTGCTGCTGCCTCGGTAGTGGCACCATCCACAGTTTCCTGTTCTTTATCTCGGCTCCCAGGTGCTGCTATAGAAAAGAGCTGATCTACACCCGGCTCTTTCTTCACCCCTTTGCTGAACAAGTTTTGCTATGGCAACTGCTGGCGGGGACGAGATAACCCCAGGGATGAGGGGGTCAGCCTGTGTTCTCCCTCTCTCCTCAGTTCTTGGATGGCCCCTGCTGTGCATTAGCTGCACGTGAATCTCCAGAGTGGAGTTCATTGCTAAGAGAGTTTTGAGTGAGTGTGTGTGTGTGTGTGTGTGTGTGTGCCTGTCTCTGTGTGTCTGGGCAAAGTAGTACCTTTAAGAAAGCAGTCAAATGGAAAATGGGATTCCCTGAGGGGAAGGCATCATTCATCCACAGACGGGTCCCATTTGGATTTCTGTCCCAGGCTGATCCGCACTCTTGTCATCTTGCAGCCATCGGCTTCAGGGACACTTTCTGGGAGTTTTCAGCCAGGCTCCTCCTGCCTTCCTTGTGGTTCTAAACAATGACCTGCAAACTTCAAGTCTCTTTGAAGGTGGGGTTCACCCACTGTGCTCCTGGGGGTTTGGAGTCTTGGTCATTTGCAGCCACCCGCTGATGTGTCAGGAGCAGTGGGAGGGCGAGGCAGCAGTGCAAAAGCTTTGGCCATTTGAAAGGGCGCATGACTCAATGGGTCATCGCGCTGAGAGCCATCCTCCCTGTCTCCCAGGGCCCCGGGGACTTTGGGAGGCAGTGTCTGTGTGGCTGAGAGGGTGTGCAGAGCAGGGGGACTTGTTATTAGTTGGTTAAAGGCTTAGGCCAGTTCTGTGTTGTATGGCCCCAGGCATTCGGAAGCATCTGGAATCTGCCTTGAATGCCAGGATCTCCTTTGAGGATCTTCCATTGCCCAGTGATATGTCGGCGCCAGCTTTGCGTGAAGTTTGCCCTCTCAGCTCAGTGCCTCTGCCAGAGTTTAGGAAACTTGTCAGTTGACAGAAGTAGCCTTAAGCAGTCCCTGTAGTTTCCCTAAAAGGGTGTCTGTCTAAAGCGAACTGTGCGCACAGAAGCAGCGAAGGTCTTGCTCCTTCTCCCTCTTATCCCCAGGAAACAGAGAGCCCTGAGGAGGACAGTTCAGTCCCCCAGCTGTTTCTCCACCTCCCTGATGGCCCCATGTGGATATTTTTAGCATGCTTTTTTTAGTTTTCATTCATTCTTTCCACAAATATTTATTGAGCACCAATGATGTGCCAAGTACAGCTTTGGCTTACTGTGATGTGATGGCCAATCTTATATGTCAACTTGACTGGGTCACAGGGTGCCCAGACATTTACCCAAACATTTTTCTGGGTGTATCTGTGCAGGTGTTTCTCAATGAAATTAACATTTGAATTCAAAGATTGAGTAAAGCAGATTACCCTCCCCAATGTAGGTGGGCCCCAGGCAATCAGTTGAAGGCCTGAGTAGAATAAAAAGGTTGGCCATTCTGTGCGTAAGAGGAAGCTCCTCCTGCCTGACTGCCTTCCAGTGGGGACTCAGTCTCCTCCTACCTTTGGTCTCAGACTCAGGCTCTCCTGGGCGTCCAGCTTGTCAGCTGCACATCTGGGGACTTCTCAGTGTTCATGACCTCAGGAGCCAATTACTTGTAATAAATCTCAACCTCTTTCTCTCTCACTCTTGCTCTCTTTATCTCTATCACTAAACACACACACACACACACACACACACACACACACACACACACACACACTGTTTTATTTCTCTGGAGAACCTAGACAAATACATCTGGGAACACAGAAGTGGGATAAACAAAGCCTCTGCCTTTTGGTGTTTACATTTTGGTGTGTGAAGAGGGGGCGGGAGAGCTCGTTGCTCTGGGTTTGTCATGGACCATGACAAATTCGCACAGCGCTTTTACTCAGTCACCCAGTTCTTCCCAACTGGGAAAGCAATTTCCTGAGTGTGCACCTCCCTGCCCCCACCCCCATCTTGGAACTCTGTCTCAGATGGGAGGGAGAAGATGAGGGTAGGGACTTATCTTTATGCTGTTTATCTTATGCTTAAAGCAGGGGTTCTTCACCCATCTTGTGCTAAGGACCCCTTTGGCAATCCTGTGAACCCCTTCTCAGAATGTTTTAAAATATAAAACCTAAAATACACAGGGTTATGAAGAAAACCAATTATTTTGAAACGCATTTCTGAAAGTATTTAAAAGTTGTGATCTAATCATATGCACTCCTTTATTAACATGTTAAATGACATGATTTGGCAGTGGGCTTAATAACAACTGTGATTTCAAAGCACTGATGAGCATAAATGATATTTTGAAATAACTGTAACACCTGGGACATGATATGAAAATATCCATGATTTATTGGGGACAAAGTTCCAGATACTGCAAATATCTGGAAGTTTTCAACGGGGCTCCTCCTGCCTTCCTTGTGGTTGGAAATAATGACCTGCAGACTTCAAATCTCTCTCCTAGTCTTTTGAACTCTTAGCAATGAATTCCACTCTGGAGATTCACGCAGCAGCGAATGCACAAATACCCACTGTATTGTTTTGCTGGGGCTGCCATAACAATTGCACACTGAGCGGCTTGAACAATAGAAATGTATTATCTCTCAGTTCAGGAGGCTGGAAGTTGGAGGCCAAGGAGTCAGCAGGGCTGCACTTCCATTGAAGGCACTAGAAAGTGGCCAGGATGGTATAATAATCTACACATGCACCCCACATGCAGGAAAGAGCGGTGGGAATTGCGTGTGTAAGAAAAAAGGTGCAGACAAGAAATAACATCTTCAACTAGTCCATACTCTGATACTAGGGTCTTAATTTTCCTTCCTAGCCTACTAAGCATCTCTCTCACTCTCAGTCCTCCAATCTATATATATAAAAGGCTAAGTGACCGACGGGCTGGTACATATGACGTGCACTAATAAACATTGACTCTGCGCATCCACGATACATATAAAGCTCTTGCTGGCACCAATCGCATGAGTGTTTTAATTTTATAATACTATATTATATATACTATTTTGATATGTAATTTTTTGCAGTAACGTAATTACTGCACAAATCTTTCTTTTAATTAATTTCCTTTCAATGTAGATGAATCTGTGCACCCGGCCGCTAGTAAGCAATAAGCAACTCAATTGACCCAGTTTTCTAACACTGAAAACTCCATCCTTAGGAATATATGGTGAAGGGGAACAAAGTCTGTTGTTAATATAAAAGTCAAATGTCATCATGTCACTCCTTGGCACTACCCCTTTCATGACCTTCAACTAACTGGCCTCTACCCAACTCCCCAGCCTCATCTTATTCCCCCCTGCGCCCCACACCTGTGACCCTTCAACCATTTACTTTCTCTCAGGTCATTGAACACACCCATCTACTTTCTGCCTCCAGCTTTAGCTTATGCCATTAATTCTACTGTGATTCAGAAACAACAAGGAGTTTCTGCAAGATGAAGAGGAATGGGCTTTTCTTGTCTTGTGAATTCACAAAGGGAACCTGGTGTGAAAACCCAGGAGTTTAGAGACCTGCAGAAGGCACTCTGTGTACAAGAGAGAGTCCAGCTAAACTAAAGCATTGCATTTTTCAAGGAAGCTACCGTTTTCCTTTCTTTCAACTTTCAACTGGGTTTAAAAATTTTATTGTGGTGTGTGTGTGAGAGAGAGAGACAGAGAAAGAGAGAAACACTTTAGCTTAAAGAAGTGTTTCTTGAATTTTATTAATTTGCTCACTGCCTTCTAAATGTCTGCTGTATTCAACTACCATCTGTACTTCATTTTTTTCTTATAAGGATTTCCTATATTTTACAATAATTTTTTCTTTAAATTGACCCACTTTTTGTAAACTTATCTTGAACTTAAAAAGAATATCCAGCCCGGCTGTAGTGGCTCAGTGGTTGAGTGTTGACTTATGAACCAGGAGGTCACGGTTCAATTCCTGGTCAGGGCACATGCCTGGGTTGTGGGCTTGATCCACGATCATGCAGGTGACAGCTGATTAATGATTCTCTCTCATCATTGATATTTCTATCTCTCTCTCCCTCTTCCTTCCTCTCTGAAATCAATAAAGATATATTAAAAAAAGTAAAATGATATCCAACAAGTCACATACTGGGAGAAAATAAGTGCAAACACATACTTGATAAAGGTCTGGCATCCAAAATAGACAACTCTTAAAACTCAACAATAAGAAAACAAACAACCCAATTTAAAAATGAGGAAAAGATCTGAACTGACACCATACCAAAGAAGATATACAGATTAAAAATAAACATATAATGGAACTCCCATTTGACCCAGTAATCCCACTTCTAGGAATATATCCCAAGAAAACAGAAGCACCATTCAGAAAGGATATAGGCACCCCTATGTTCACAGCAGCACAATTTACAATAGCTAAGATTTGGAAACAGCCTAAGTGCCCATCAGCAGATGTGTGGATTAAAAAACTGTGGTACATCTACACAATGGAATACTATGCTGCTGTAAAAAAGAAGGAATTCTTAACATTTGCAACAGCATGGATGGACCTGGAGAGCATTATGCTAAGGGAAATAAGCCAGTCGGAGAAAAATAAATATCACATGATCTCACTCATTTGTGGAATATAATGAACAACATAAACTGATGAACTAAAATAGATCCAGAGACATAGAAGCATCGAACAGACCATCCAACCTCAGAGGGAAGTCAGGGGAGGGGGCAGTGAGACATCAACCAAAGGACTTGTATGCATGCATATAAGCAGAATCCATGGACATAGACAGTAGGGGGGGTGAGGACATGTGCTGGGGGGAGGGACCAGGGAGAGTTCAATGAATTAAAAAAAAAACATATGCAGAGACGCTCAACATTACCTATCATTAGAGAAATGCAATTAAAATTAACAAGGAAACGTCATCACACACGTTGCTATAGACTAAAAGTTTATGTCTCTCAAAATTCAAAGTAAGAACCTCACAATTTTTAAGATTCACCTCCAGGAGCTTGACCAGTTTCTCACAGTAAATACTGGAGAAAAATCTCCATGCTTCTTACAGGAGGAAGGGAAGTAAGAACCATTTTGAAATATGCTAGATCACTCTATTCTTCTTAAACAAGCATGGCTTCAGGAGAAACTAGTTAACCAGAATCTAACCTTCTGGTATTTTATCAGAGGCCAACTGGGGGAAGAGATATACCCAATGCCATTCAGTTCTAGCCTTTCATGTGGGAGAATGGAAATATCCACCCCTTAGGTGGGACAAAATGTCTTGATTACTATAGTTTTATTGTTTACTGTCTTCCAACCTTGTTCTTCTCCTTCAATATTGTATTGGTTGCACTGGGTCTTTTTACCTCTCTGTATGAACTTTAGAATCATTTTGTGAATATCCACATAACTTGCTGGGACTTTGATTGGGATTGCATTGAATCTATAGGTCAAGTTGAGAAGAATTGACATCTTGACAATATTGAGTCTACTTATCCATGGACATGGGCTACCTCTCCATTTATTAGTTCTTCTTTGATTTATTTCATCAGTTTTGTTGTTTTCCTCATATGGATCTTGTATCTACTTTGTTAGACTTATACCTAAGAATTTCATTTGAAGAGTGTTAATTATATATGATATTGTGTTTTAAATGTCAAATTCCACTTGTTCACTGGTGGTAAAAAGGGAAGTGAATGACTTTTATATATTAACCTCATAGCCTGTAACCTTGCTTATAATTGCAAGTAGTTTCAGGAGGTTTTATTTATTTTTAGATTCTTTTGGATTTTCTACATAGATGATTATACCATCTGTAATCAAAGACAGTTTTATTTCTTTATTTTCAATTTCTATAACGTTTATTTTATTTTCTTGTCTTATTGCATTAGTTAGAACTTCTAGAACAATGTTGAAAAGTAATGGTGAAAGGGGACATCCTTGCCTTGTTCCTGATCTTAATGGAAAAACTTCAAGATTCTTACCATCAAGTATGATGTTAACAGTAGCATTTTTGTAAATAGTCTTCAAGTTAAGAAAATTCCCCTCTATTTTTAGTTTACTGAGAGTTTTTATCATGAATGGGTGTTGAATTTTGCCAAATGCTTTTTCTGCATCTATCACTATGTTCATGTGACTTTTATTTTTTAGCCTGTTGGTGTGATGAATTACATTAACTTAATGGACTTTTGAATGCTGACCCAGTCTTGCAGAGCTGGGATAAATCTCACTTGGTCATGATGTATAATTCTTTTTCTGCATTGCTGGATTGATCTGCTGATATTTTGTTGAGGATTTTTTGCATAAGAGATACTGGTTTATGCTCATGACAGTCTTTCTTTCTTGCAATGTCTTTATCAGGCTTCGGTATTAGGGTAATTCTGGCATCATAGAATGAGTTAAGATGTATTTCTTTTGCATCTGAGTGGAAATTTGCATGAGAGTGGAAATTTAACAGTATGGAGAACAATTTACAGTATGGGGTCAAGTTGAAGATGCAACTAACCACTGACCTAGTGATGACACTTCCAGGTACATGTTCTGGTGTAAGTTTAGAAACCCTTGTACACATTTATGAGGAACAAGTTCAAAGGCTGTTATACATCAGTGTTTGTGGTCATGAAAAGCTGGGAACAACCTGAATGTCCATTTGGAGGGGAATGGATACATAAATTATTGTGTATTCACACAATGGAATATGAGACAGCTGTTAAAATGAATGAACCAGATGTGTATCAACTTGCATGGATATTGAAATGTAATGCTGGCGGGGTGGGGGAGCAAATTCCAAAATGATATGATCCTACTTTTATAAACAAATATAACACATATTATTAAATGTAGTTTATGGGACATGTAGGTAATAAATCATAAAAACATTGACGAGAAGGATACAAACATACCAAATTCATTGTAACAGGCAGGGGAAGGGTCCTGGGTCAGAGAACACAGGAGATCAAGTTACTTTACACACACACACACACCCCTGATCGAATTTACTCAACTTTGGCAAATGCATCAGTATTTATATATAGTTCTTTGTGCTTTCTATACGTAAACTTTTTTTTAAGTAAGAAGCATTTTTTTTCCATTTTGCTACAATCTACTCATCAAATAGTCCTATGGCTTGACAAATACTAATATTAAGCCTCGTACCAACATTATAAGGTACTATTTTAGAAGTGAGGAAATGGATGCACAGAGAGGCTAAGCCACGCATTCAAGGTTAAACAGCTAGCCAGTGACAGAGCTAGACTTCAGGCCCAGGTAACCTGGCACCATTGTCTATGCTTTTGAGCACCCACCACATGTTATCCACAGCTTGTCATCCCTCAGTGGGTCCCTTCAATGTGCCCTTCTCATTCTGCCTTTCCTTTTTTGTTTTATGCTGTGTAGGAGCTGGGTTCCCATCCCCTCATCACTCCACTCCAGCTCCAGGGTGGCTCCTGGCTCAGCATAAGTAAACAGCAAATGTTGTTGAACAAATGAATGGATGAATGAGTGACCTGAGTCTCCTAGAAGCTACTCTGTGCAAATGTCACATCCAGGGTCACTGCCTTTGAGTTCTCCACCACATTCAATGTCACCCAGGGTGCTGGCCCTGGGTATATGGGAAACCAGCCCAGTTAATACAAAGGTTGAAAAAAATAATCAAATAATGTGGGATGTTTACTTCCTAGGGGCTATCTCACTCCCTCTATACGTGGATGGGTTGTTCAGAGAGAGTTGTAACATTTTTAGGAAAGATCCAGGTCTCCTCAAGAATCTTCTTTATTTTAAACCAACTAATTCCCTTTCCACTTCTGGTTTCAATTTAAATGTCCCTTCTTCTGAGAAGCCTTCTCTGGCCACCCCACCCCCTCCCTGCTGCTAATCTCTCCCCTATGACCTTTTTTTCTACATAGAACATGTCACAATTTATAATTACAAATTTCTTTGTGAACTCATTCTTTCTAGTGTCTCTCTACACAAGAGACTATGCATTACAAGAGGTCGAGGGTCATGCTTGTTTGGTTCATGCCTTGTCTCCAATACCTGGCACAGTGCCTGCTACGTAGTAAGTGCTCATTTATCATCATTGAATGTATCTTGCTACTGACTGCAGTGGCTTAGCTGAAAAAGAAGCACTACAGGGATTAAAAAAACACACAAGCCCTAGCCGGTTTGGCTCAGTGGATAGAGCATCAGCCTGTGGACTGAAGGGTCCCAGGTTTGATTCTGGTCAAGGGCACATGCCCAGGTTGTGGGTGTTGATCCCCAGTGGGGGGCGTGCAGGAGGCAACTGATCAATGATTCTCATCATTGATGTTTCTCTCTCTCTCTCTCTCTCTCTCTCTCGCGCGCGCGCGCGCCTTTCTTCTCTGAAATCAATAAAAATATAACACACACACACACACACACACACACACACACACACACACACACAGCTTTTTGCCAGCCCAACTCCTTTCACTAAATGAAATGGTTCAGACCTCCTCATATAAACTACTTGTTTTTCTGGTTAAGCTGGGGGGTGGTTGGGGAGAATCTGCTCGCTCCCTCCTCTCCTTGCTGCTCCAGACGGGATCCCTGAGGCACCTCCCAGACTGTCCCTTGGCAAGCTGTTCCAAGCCCTCCTGTGGAAAGTGCCAGAAGGTCTCTCCCCCAGGTGGCCTCCTTTATAGGTTGAGAGACAGATGATGCACCCTCTTCGCCCCGCTCCCTGCGTCAGCCTCGTGGGGTACTTTGCTAATAGAGCCATAAATTTCCCCTCTAAATGAGCATCCTGATTTGATCTGCTCTTCAGATGACCTCTTCCTGCGGAAAATGCTGTGCTTTCCCTGAGTTATGGCAAAGACTCCGGTGGGTGGCCGTGTCGTGTCCTGCCTCTGCCATCTGAGTGTCTAATTCCTCTCCAATTTACAAGCTCGTTAGTTCCCCAGCCAGCTCCCATTGCGGGGCAGCCGACCCAGTGGCGGTATTTGCCTGTGTCATCTTGCTCAGACAAACACAGGCGCCCCCGCTGAGGAGGCAGCCAGCCCAGCCCAGCCATCTCATTGACTGACCCCAGCTGGCTCCGTCTACACGGGGCAGCAAGGACAAAGCATCCGAACACAGGCCGGGTGCAGCTCCCAGGCAGCGAAGCTCTCCTGGTTGGCTTCCCTGCTGAGACGCTCAGGACAGTGTCTACCTGTCAGGGGGTGGGGCTGCTGCCTGCCCTCCTCCTCCTCCCTGCTGGGGTTTCCCACTTCCTTGGTTCCCCTTTCGGAGTGCTTGCGTGTACATTTGGTAGCAGCTTAGGCACAACCCTCTTGTTTTGATTCTGAATCCACGAGTGGCAAGAAATGGAACTGGGCATACTTTCTATGTGCCTCCATTTCCCCGGCTCTAACATGGGCCCAATAACGTATCTCACTGGGCTCTGGGCAGCTTCCATGAGATGCTCGCACTGAAGGATTCAGGAGTGAAGTGTCATCAGGGCTGTCAGTACTTTTGAATGGTTCAGCCTACATCTGCAGCAAGCATGTCAAACTCAAAGGCTGACACAGGCCAAATAAACAAAGCATGCAACCTGTGGGCCGCGAGTTTGACATGCTTGGTCTACAGGTATGTCAACATCTATCTTTATTTAAATCTGCATTACTTTCCTCGGGCTGCCGCAACATAATACCACACACAGGGAGACGTAAAACAGCAGAAATGTATTCTCTCAAAGTGCTGGAGGCCAGAAGTCTTAAATCAGGGCGTGGGCAGGGCCATGCTCTCTCTGGCATGCAGCCCGCTGGCGGTGAGTTTGACACGCTTGCTCTAGAGCAGCAGTTCTCAACCTGTGGGTCGCGACCTCTTTGGCAGTCGAATGACCCTTTCACAGGGGTCACCTAAGACCATCCTGCATATCAGATATTTACATTACGATTAATAACAGTAGCAACGAAAATAATTTTATGGTTGGGTCACAACAATGAGGAACTGTATTTAAAGGGCCAGAAGGTTGAGAACCACTGCTCTAGGGGAATTGCCTTTCTTGCCTCTTCCATTTCTGATGTTCCCTCCTTTCCTTGGCTTGTGGTCACATCCCTCTAACCCAGCCGTGGGCAAACTACGGCTCGCGGGCCGGATGCGGCCCGTTTGAAATGAATAAAACTAAAAAAAAAAAAACCGTACCCTTTTATGTAATGATGTTTACTTTGAATTTATATTAGTTCACACAAACACTCCATCCATGCTTTTGTTCCGGCCCTTCGGTCCCATTTAAGAACCCATTGTGGCCCTCGAGTCAAAAAGTTTGCCCACCCCTGCTCTAACCTCTGCCTGTTTTCACACTGCCTCCTCTCTTCTGTCTGCCGTCTCTTACAAGGAAGCCTGCCATAGGATTTAGGGCCCACCTGGGTAGTTCAGGCTGATCTCCACATCAAGATCCTTAATTAAGCTCTGGCCGGTTTGGCTCAGTGGGAAGAGCATCGTTCTGCACACAGAAGAGTCATGGGTTTGATTGATTCCCAGTCATGATTCCAGGTCAAGGGCACATACACAAACCTGGGTTGCAGGTTGGATTCTGGTGCCCTGACTGGGATGGGTGCGGGAGGCAACCAATCGATGTATCTCTCGTATTGATCTCTCTCTCTCTTTCTCTCCCTCCTCCACCCCTTTCACTCTCTCTAAAAACATCAATGAAAAATAATATCCTTGGGTGAGGATTAACATAACAAGACCCTTAATTAAATCTGCAAAGAGCTCTTTTCTAAATAAGGGTCCAAGGATTTGAGATACATAGATCTTTGGGGGGTCATAGCAGTGCCTGTGTCTGTATGTCTTTCTCTGTCTCTATATTTACCATGTATATCTATATAGTTGGATGCAAAAGCCAAGATGTCAAAATGCTAACAGTTTCTAAGTCGAAGTTGTAGGTATGTAGATGCTCATTTTACAGGTATACCATTTCTTACCCCCCAATCCTGTGTTTGTGAATTCACATGTTTCCAGGATTTACTAGTAGAAAGGTGAACGCACTGCACATCACACCCTCCCCAGGGGCCTGGACCACACCCATAATCAAATACAGCAGGTCCTCCAATAAGGCTGTTTTGTTCAACATTGTTTCATTATAATGTCGATGAGAAAAAAAAAAATCGATCCCCCGCAGAGGCCACTGTCTGTGGAGCTGGCATGTTCTCCCGTGTCTGTGCGGTTTTATCTGGGGACTCCGTTTCCTCCCACATCCCACAGATGCGCAGTCAAGGTGAACTGGCGTGTCCAAGCCATCCCTGTCTGAGTGAGTGGGTGGGGTGAGTGGCCCTCAGGGGGGAGGGTGCCCTGTGCAGGGCGGGTTCCCCCCTTGCACCCTCAGCTGCAGGACCCGCTCCGACGGCCTGCGACCCTGAACTGGAATTCATGGGCTGGAAAATAATGACCTGACTTGTTTTTATTAATCTTTCTTAAATGTATGTATAGCTCACATGTATTTCAAATTTTAATAGTGAATGTGTTTTGGATCTTTACTTAGAAGTTTGGTAATGTTTTTGTGACCAGAAATATGCCGTAGGAACTTAAGTCTTATTTATATCAATTAGCCTAGGGTTAAGCTGGTTTCGTTAGATGTCACTTCACTGAAAGTCGGAATTTCCAAGAACCTATGACAACATTAAGTGAGGACTTACTGTATATTAATAGGTCTGCAATGTTACTTTTGAATATTCACAATATTCACGCTAAGTGGATGAAATAAAAACAGACGATTTCATGCTGTTCAGGTCAGGTTTTGCTAACAAGTGGGTGTTAGCACCAAATGTATGTTAAACTTATGAATCTCAGAGCTTTTTGGAGTTTAGAATGAGAGAGAAAGGAGTGGGGGCTTGCGCTAATCTCTCTCCTTTTTGTTATGTTTGAAAATTTCCATGATAAAGCGTTTTGGAAAAATGAGATGGAGCAATAACATGCTTAGCACAGTGCCTGGTGCATAGTAAGAACTAAAAAAAAAAGTATAACCATTAAAATGAATTTCATAACGAGTATTCTTGTTGGCAGTGTTACAAGTCAGGCAGTTAGGAGCTACTGAAGGTTTTCATGCAGGGGAATGACATGGTCAGGGACAAGGGACTCTAGAAGGATCTAGAAGCGATGGCACAGGAAGTGGATTGGATAGAACAAGGATGGAAGGGAGGCTGGCTAGGAGGCCATTGTTCCCATCCAGGCAAGAGATGCTGAGGTTCTGTGTAGAGCAGAGGAGAACGCTTACATGAACCTGACAGAAGGCGGGGAGCCTTCTGGGGCAGCAGGTGGATTCTTTTCAGCTTCTCTGATAGGCGCTGAGCGGCAGCAGGAGAGGCACGGGTGCTCTGTGCCTGGAGGAGGGAAATACACATCGGCCACTTAAGGAACGAGTCAGGTGGGGATGGCATGGCTGACTCCGCCTCCCAATCTGGACAAGAGCCCTGGTAAGAGCAACATTTTCAATGCAAGGGTTCATTTGAGGCGGTGGCTGGGTAACCAGGTCCATCTGGGCACGAATCATGGCCCAGTGGGGTCCCTCTGCAGAAACAGTCCCATCCCAGACGCGATGGCGCCGTGTGGATTTCAGGGGCTGAGCCAGGGCCTCTGGAGCGGACTCTGCATTAAAATCACCTGGGGAAGAGTTTGACCTGCTCTCCACTGCAGACCAGGCACATCAGGGTCTCTGGGAGCAGGGCTCTGGCATCATATGTTCAAGGTGCGCTTCCAGGTGATTCTAAGATGCAGCATGGGACTCACCAGGTTTAGGGTTCAGAAGGGAGGAGGGAGCCCAACCCAGAAAATGCTGCCGCCCTGAGCTCTCTTGGTCCGTGTGCAGAGGGTGACAGGCTGGGAAATGATTTGGAAAGTGACCGGGAGGGAGGGATAGAAGAGGAACACAAATTAGGTGATTAAAAAAACCAAGCAGGAAAGCAAGGGTGTGAAAGGTTTACACGGTAAGCATGATGAGCTATCTTGCCACAGAACCTCGGGGGAGCTGGAGGACAGCGGAGCGCGAGTAATGGTCTATAGGGGCGCCGCAACACATCCCTAATATGCATGGAGCGCATTCTAGCTGTGGGATGAAGACATCAGGATATGACAAGGGGAGGAAAATATGCTGCTGTCATAGAAGGACTATTTCTGGGGAATCTGCAGCGTTTAAAAACGTCTCTTGAGCATCCCCAAGGGCTCCTGGGGAGGAAAGTTGTGAAAGAACGGGGCCCGTATCTTCACACTTCACACAAAGCCCTGACAGCTTTGTATTCTTTTCTTTAAAAACGGTTGGTTATTTAAGAAAGCTATATTTATCGTAGAAGAACTCGAGAAATACACACAAGCAAAAGCAGGACAAGACTAACACTACTTTCCACAGTCACCCATAAAGCGCCACGCGGATACATTTCTTCCCATTGTCTTTCTTCTGCCCTGTGAGTGTACTTTTTCCTTTTAGACAAAAAGAGGATCGTACTACATCTGGCTTCATTTATTTATTTATTTTAACAATAGGTTGGGACCATTTTTCCTACGTTAAAAACACACACCCCATCCACGATCCTTTTTAACAACCACCTAGCGTTTCATTGCACCCATGTTTCAACATGGCTCAGTTCCCTTTCAGTAAGCACACAGGAGATTTCTGGGTTTTCACTTGTAAGCATCACTGCAGTTGCGTCCACGTACCTTTATGCAGTTAGCGGACTTTTGCTTTAGGATAGATTGGTATCTATAGCTCTAAATCGCCCTGTGGTTGCCCTCCCTTGAACCAACTAGTCCAAACTACTTTGAGCATTTTAAACTCTTCCTGCCCGTGGGCGCATAATCCAAGCAGCAAATTCACAAAGGGGGCTATTACGTCAACTCAAAGAAAAATGGAACTCCCTCTCTGACAAGGAGCTGTTTGAATCAGCACTTCCAGACAATTTGTTTTATAATCGCTGGACCCATTAAAGGTTACTTCCTGGAAATTAATAAGCTAAGAAAGGACTGAGAAGTTTGGGCTTGGTTTGGGTGGTGGTTTTGGCGAGGGACAAACTAGCTCTTTTTCAAAAGTGACATTTCCAGAGCGTTCCCAAGCCCCTCACGCCACTGAATTCCATGCCCTTCGGCCCTTGGTTTTCACCAACCGAGGTCCCGATCCTCCTCACAAACCTTCACTCAAGCCTTTGCCCACAAGGAGCTTTCCCCCACCTGGAATTGCCTTCAGCTGTTACCAGGTTTCGCCAATAAAATTGCAGGACGCCCAGTTCAATTTGAGTTTCAGATAAACAGTCCACGTTTTCAGGGGCTCTGCTGGGTGCTGAGTGTATCTGTTCCAATATACATTCCAGCACTAACCACAGGGTGGGTGCAGGGACCCACGGGACTGCTGTGGAATGGACCTGAACTAAAACTCCTGATGAACTGTCTGACCCCCATAAGCCCGGCTGGTGGGCCACAGTAAGGTCGTGGGTCCCCTGGAGTCCGTGTCAATTCAGAGCCAGTGTCCAGTGGTCCCTGGAGGCCTATCTCCTTTTTTCTGATGCACAGTCATCCTGGTAAAAGGCTCTTGGGGGCGGGCTGGGAGGAAGAGTCACAGTACACGTTTTGGGGTCCAAGGGGTCCTGGGCCTGTTAACTGGCTCAAGTCTGGGAATTAATTGAGGGGCCATGACTGTTTTGGTGATTCAAGTCAGGCTTCTGTTCACTCAGCCTGAAACTCTCCTGCTCATACAGCTCAAGTAGGACTTGAGTGAATGACCCATCTATTTGTTTTCTAGTTGCACTGTGATCAGCCAGCCAAGGCCATTCGTCTCTGGGAGTCAGCCTGTTCAGATGACTGTTTTGGCTCCACTGTCCATTCCTCTAACCACACCCACCTGCCTTTGGTGACTAAGTGCTGCCACTTGGGCCCTGTTACCCCACAACCTAATTGTTCCCATTGCATTGTGGGAGCCCAGCTTAGCAGCAGCATCCCCGGGGTGATTTCTGACAGACTGAGAAGAGCGACCACAGAAGTTTTCAAGGAATCGGTGCCTCTCCTCACTGACTTCTTTCTCACGATTGTAGTGACCCTCCCAGGCAGAGGAGCAAGTCTGATGTGATAAATCCACTCTGGTATTTCAATCTCGCTGGGCTTTGAGTACCCTCCTCTCCAGTGTAGCAGAGCAGTCTGGCCCCGTGTTTCAGCCAACCTACCAACCAAGCCCCGAGAGCCCTTTTTAACCCCACAAGAGGCAACATGAAATCCAGAATCTCTACTGAGTGGCCTCATATGAATAAATTTGGTCTGACCCCACTTTATAATGGATCCACCATGATCCTATAGCCCTAATGCCTGTTTCCATGCATAGTCCCCAGATGTCTGTCCATAAATGAGAGGAAGGCATGCGTTTCTTTTGGAGTATAGTGCCGCTAATCATGGTCACACGGTGAACCTCACCCGCTGGGGCCTGCTGGGACTGGAGTCTACTTTTAGGTCTAAAAGCAAAGAGGCATGGTGGGGCAGGTCTTGAGGAGAATCAGCAGCAGGTTGCAAGGCAGCTACCTCAGGGGAGAGGGTTACAGCCTCTTGGAGCAAAGCAGGATTAACCTCCCCAGACTCACAGTGGGGTGTGATGGGTGGGAGGGGGTGGAAGGGCTACTTCTACTAGCAAAGAAAACTCACTAAATATAGGGGTCTCGTGCCCCCAGATTCACTGGGATCTGCTCGTGTACGCCCGTTCCAATGTTCAGGATTTCCTTCCTTCCCCATCAGCACCCTCACTTAAAGAGCAGCTGCCCTGTGGCACATTCTGAATTCAGTTTGCATTGTGACTCAACTCTGCAGAGGAGACCCTGGGTATGTTTTCAACAATGTTGACCCCACAGGAGGCACAGAGACCAGGATAGAGAAGCCTTCAGGTCATGGTGCAGAGCCTGCGCTGAGACGAGTCCTGAGCTTATCCTTGCCTTTCCTCACTTTCTCCAGCTCATTTCCGGGCAATCGGCCAATCCCACCTCATGACACTCTTCAGTTTAAAGTCTTCTAAAGCAGCGGTTCTCAACCTGTGGGTGGTGAACAATGAAAATACATCCTGCATATCAGATACTTACATTACGATTCATAACAGTAACAAAATTACAGTTATGAAGTAGCAACAAAAATAATTTTATGGTTGGGGGTCACCACAACATGAGGAACTGTATTAAAGGGTCGCAGCATTAGGAAGGTTGAGAACCAAGCCTCAAACACGTGGTCTCCCAGGACCTTGCCTCTTTGTCAGTATTTGATTAGGGGAATCCAATATTTGGGACATACTTACTACACTAAGAAATTGTTCATGGCTTATTTGAAATTCAAATTGAACGAGGTGTCCTGTATTTGACCTGGCCACCCCACCTAAGGAAATCTCCTCGTCCTCCAAAATCTAAGTGCTACATTTTTGACAGATTGCCCCAGGCGGAAGTTCTACTTTGCCTTATTTATTTATTTGCTTATATCATTTATTGACCACTTACGATGTGCCAGGGTCTGCTCTAAGTGCTTTACATGGACTGACTCAGTGAAGCCTAACTATAGCTCAGAGGTGGGTACTGTTACTACCCCCATTTTATAGATGGAAAAACTGAGCCTTAGAGAGGAAAAAGGATTTGCCCAGAGGAGTTGGGATTTTACTCCAGACAGTCAGGAACCTGGGCTCACATGGATAATCGTGGATAACACTGTGCGACTCCATGGCCTCTTCTACTGGAAGCTTCCATAGCGCCGTGTGTGGGCATCTACTGCACTGTTGTCTGTCTGTACTGCCGGCTGTGAGATCACTGGTTGTCAGCAGCAGTTATGTTTCAGTTATCGCCACACTCCCAGTGTCAAGAAACTGTTATTTAAAAGACTGTGCTTATTATTCAGTCTTAAAAAGAAAGGAAATTCTGACACATGCTACCATATGGATGAATCTTGAAGATTTTATGCCAAGCAAAGTAAGGCACACACCACAGGGACAAATACTGTGTGATTCCAGTTATATGAGATTCCTAATATAGTCAAATTCACAGAGAGAGACAGTAGAATGGTGGTGGCCAGGGGCCAAGGGAGTGGGGTGGGGAGAGATGGGGAGCTATTGTTTAATGGACACAGAGTTTCAGTTTGGGATGATGAAAAGTCCTGGAGATGGATGGTGGTGAGGGTTGCACAACAATGTGAATGTCATGGAATTTTTTACTTAAGAGTAGTTAAAATGGTATATTTCATGCTATGTATATTTTGCCACAAAAAGTTACAGAAGTTATGGAAGACAGCATGGAATGTCCTCAAAAAACTAAAGAAAACTACCATTTGATCCAGCAAATATAGGAAATGAAATCAGGATCTTCAAGAGATACCTGCACTCCACGTTCACCGCAGCACTACTCACAATAGCCAGGATGTGGAAGCAACTGAGTGTCCTTTGAGGGATGAATGGATAAAGAAACCATAATCCTATATAATAAAAGGCTAATATGCAAATCAACCTAATGGCAGAACAACAGGTTGCTATGATGTGCACCGACCACCAGGGGGCAGACACTCAATGCAGGAGCTGCCCCCTGGTGGTCAGTGTGCTCCCACAGGGGGAGCGCCGCTCAGCCAGAAGCTGGCTCACAGCTGGTGAGTGCAGCAGTGGTGGCGAGAGCCTTTCCCACCTCCGTGGCAGCACTAAGGATGTTCGACTAACAGCTTAGACCCGCTCCCTGTAGGCCTAAGCTGGCAGTCAGACATCCCCCAAGGGCTTCCAAACTGCGAGAGGGCACAGGCTGGGCTGAGGGCCCCCCTGAGTGCATGAATTTCGTGCACCAGGCCTCTAGTATATACATACAATGGAATGTTATTCAACCTTAAAAAAGAAAATCCTACCATTTAGGACAGGGATGAACCTGGAGGACATTATGGTAAGTGAAATAAGCCAGCTACAGAAAGACAAATACTATACCATCACTTACTTACATGTAGAATCTAGAAAAGTCAAACTGGAAAAGCAGAGAGTAGAATGGTGGTGACCAGGGATTGAGAAATGGGAAGATGCTGGTAAAAGAGTACGAAGTGTCAGTTATGCAGGTTAAATAATCTCCTGGAGTCTAATGTAGGATAAATAATCTCCAGAGGTGATTATGGTGAATAATACTGTGTTGCATACTTGAAATATGCTAAGACAGTAGATCTTACTTGTTCTCATAAAAATAGTAATTATGTGAGGTGATGGATTTGTTCATTAGCTTGGAATGTGTGTATCAAAACATCACCTTGTATATCTTAAATGTATTCAAATTTAATTTGTCAATCATACCTCCATAAAGCTGAAAACAAGTTATACATCACCCAGCACAGGAGGTAAAGGACCCAGGCCCAGAGTTCAGGTCGATCTGGGTTGGACTGTGGCTTAGCCACCTAGCAGCTGTGGGACTTTGGGCTTGTCATTTCACTTCAGTTTCAGTAAGATGTGGATGACAATGCACATGTCCTTGGTTAGTTGTGAAGAATGAGTGACATAAAGTCTACAGAGCATTTTGTCCAGTGGTTCTCATCCTGATTGCACAGAAAAATCACTGGGATGGGGGGACGTTTTTTAACACTATTGATGCCTACATTCTCAGACTAATTAAATCAGATATCTGGCATTGTGTCTTTAAAACTTTCTATTATGAAAAGTTTCAAATGTACACAATAGTCATATATTTCCCATATACCCATCACCTACATTCAACATTTATCAAGATTGTAGCATTGGAATATATCTTTCTTTTTTAATTAAAAATTATTGGAATAGCACAATACTTGTTCATAGCACATAGTACTTGTTCAACAAATTGAGCTATTATTAGGATGTTTATTCTCCATCTCTTTATGAATGTGGTTGCTTAGAGACCTTGTCTTGGAAAGAGATGCTCTCAATAAAAGAGATGCCTATTGATTTCACTGGTAATGGATGGCCCCTACTTAAATGTTACTGAGAGGGTTTGCTTCTTCTGTGAGCCATCCTTGAAGCATTCTTCTTTACAGATGGAAAGAAATCCATTTGAACTGGTAATAACTTTAGTTTTTTAACTACCACACTGCAGCGGAATCAGACAGTAAAGTAAGATAAAGAGAAATCAGTAGCATGGGGAGTATCGAGAGGAGATAGACTTTGCTAGGCCTCAGGAAAAGTGCTTTTAATCTAGTGATGATCAGCGCTGGCATTCTCCACCCACACACCCAGGGCAGACATCACTAATCAATCAATGCTTTCTTTTCCCACTGAACCCTGAGGCTGCATCGGAATCTTCTTAAGATGATGCTCCAGGTACCCACCCACAATCAATGTGTGGCTTAAGAGAAGAGGCCTATTTTTCATTCCTTTTATGCCCTTTGTGTGTGTGTGTCCTAAGTAAGCAATACTACCTATCGAGAAAGAACTTTCTGAGAGACAGAAACAACTTTCTCAAAATCCACTACAAAAGACAAAGTCATTCCCATGGTGTTATCACAGGGCCACAGGTCATTCTGAGACGTGGAGTCATAGAATCCATCCAAACTTAGCAAAAAGAAAAGAAAAGAAAAGAAAAGAAAAGAAAAGAAAAGAAAAGAAAAGAAAAGAAAAGAAAAGAAAAGAAAAATCTGTAAAATCCCAGGTTGGGCCTGGCTTGCTGCTCAGTATTGGCAACTGGTTGAAAGAAAAGTGTTCCAAAGCTCTTCTGGTTACAAATAATTAGCTTTGCCTCATGCTGCCAAGTAGCTCTGAGTCTAAATGTGTAATTTTCCATCTTTAAGTTGAAGCAGTAAAAAAAAAAAAAAAAAAGGAAAGAAAGTTCAAGAAGAGATTGGGGGGAAAGGGAACCCATGGAACTGATCTGACCAGGGGTGCAGATGGCAATAACAACAGTGAAAATGTCCTCGTCCTTTCTCTTTGCCAGGCCCTGTGCTAAGGTGACCTGTGGATTTTCTCATTTCCTCCTCTCAAACAATCCTTTGAGGTGGGTCCCGCATGTCTGCCTCTACAGATGAAAGGCCAGGCAGCTCAAGGAGCTTAAGTAACCTGCTTCAGGTCACACAGCTTATAAGTCATCAAGCTGTGGGATTGGAACCCAGATATCTCTGATGAAGAACCCGTGCTCTTCAAATGACTTATAGTGCTATTGGTTTTGAGGTCAATGTTAACAAATCAACAGTCATGTGAAATAAGGTGTCTTTAAACAGAAAGATACATTAAAACAGGTTATGTATTGATCCATTGGTAAAAATACTGTGGCCAGAGGCTCACAGGGGCCTAAGCCAATATTTTTCCTAGGAGCAAATGGCTGTTTTCATGGTGGCATTGTAGAATAAAACAACCAAGAATAATGAGAATCATCAATGTGTAGTAAATGAATGAATATAATGTTTATTAGATGTTTTTACTCTAGTGACACAGAATTTGTTGTCACCATAAACAATCCTGTTTAACTTTGGATTTAATATTAAAGGACCCTAATATTTACTAGAAAAAAAAAGAAGCTGTGCTCTTGAAACTATGCAATTCAGACCAGCAGAGTCTTATGTTCAGCATGAACAGATGACTTTGAAGATTAGGCATCTCTCCTGCCACCTCACGGAGGGCAAAGATGAATTCTCCTTTGTATTTCCTATTGCACAGCATGATGCCCGGCCCAGAATCCACGCACATTTGATTGAATTAATATTTGGCCCAATTCGAGGCTTTTGAATTCAGCAGTGAACTCTGTTTGCAGAGCAACTGGGGGCTTTTCTAAATCTTCTGTTGCCTTGTTTTGTTTTTAGATTCCACATGTAAGTGAAACGTGTATTTGTCTTTCACTGCCTGACTTATTTCACTTAGTATAATACCCTCTGCATCTATCCACGTTGTCGCAAATGGCAAGATTTCTTTCTTCTTTATTGCTGTGTAATATTTCATTGTGCATATATACTATATCTTTTTTATCCATCCATCTATGGGTGGGCACCGAGGTAGCTTCTGCAACCTGGCTATTGTGAATAATGCAGTGAACACAGGGGAGCGGGTATCTTTTTGAATTGGTGTTCGTGGTTTCTTTGGATAAATACCCAGAAGTGGAATTGCTGGGTCGTATGGTAGTCCTATTTTTTGTGTTTTGAGGAAATGCCATACCGTTTTCCACGGTGGCTGCACCAGTTTGCAGTCCCACCAGTCCCTTTCCCCACATCTTCGCCAGCACTTGTTATTTGTTGACTTTTTGATAATAGCCATTTTGATTGGTGTGAGGTGGTGGCTCATTGGGTTTCAATGTGCATTCCCCTGATAATTAGTGACATTGGCATCTTTTCACACGTCTCTTGGCTGCCTGTATGTCTCTTTGGAGAGATGTCAAAACGTCCTCTGCCCATTTTTCAACTGGATTGTTTATTTTTTGTTACTGGGTCATACGAGTTTCTTATATATTTTGGATATCAATCCCTTATCGGCTATATCATTTGTGAACATATCCTCCCAGTCAGTAGGGTGCCTTTTGTTTTGTCGATGGTTTGCTGTGCAGAAGCTTTTTAGTTTTATGTAGTCCCATTTGTTTAGTTTTTTCTTTTGTTTCCCTTCCTTGAGGGGACGTGTCCGCAAAACAAAACAAACAAGCAAAACAAAAACCAGACTTAGAGAAACAGAAACCATAGGGATGATTACCACAAAGGAGGTGGTGGGGGGGATGGGTGAAAAGGGGAAGGGGAATTTAGTCAGTGATATTGTGGTACGTTTACACAGTGACAGAAGTACTAGAATTAGTGGGGTGATCACATTGTAAGGTATAAAAATGTTAACTCACTATATTATACACCCGAAACTAATATAACCGATTATAATACCAACTTACCTAAATAATAAAAGAAATTTTAAAAAGAAATAAATCAGAGAGAGTGGAAAAAATAAATCTTTTGTTGCTTATCCCAGAACTAGAATGGGTATTGTTCTATTGGCTCATGCATTCAACATATTTATTGAGTACCTACTATGTGCTAGGCAGTATGGTAGTAGATGGCCATGAACAAGACAGACCCAGTCCCTGCCTTTAGGCTTGCAGACCAGAGGGAGAGACAGACTTAAGCACGTGGTAATGGTAACATGGGGTACAATGAAGAGCAGATGCCACAGAAGTGCCTGGGAGAGGCTTCTAACCCAGACCTGGGCTCAAGGAGAACACGCTGGTGAAGGTGGCATACTCTCTACACATATAATGTAGCCGTGCACCAGGCACTGATCTTAGATCGTCGCCTGGATCACCTTTTTAAGTCCCCCTACCCGTGGTCAGTTCATGAAGTGGACCTCTCACTACCAACGAACAGATGAGGAAATTCAAGCCCAGAAACATTAGGTGACTTGCTCAAGGTCGTGCCAATTAGTGGCCAAGCTGGCTTCAAAGTCAGGCTGTGACTAAAATTCAACTCCTCATCAGCTACCCTGATTTTTTTCCCCCCGGTGAGATCTGAAAAATGAGTTGGCGTTAGCTTGGGAAAATAGGCAGAGAATTCTGTTCAAGTAAGAGCTAGCGGCATCAGGTTCCAGAACCGTGGATGGGAGGGGTTGGGGGGGGGCGGGCTGAGCTGGGCAGGAGTCAGATCTGAAGGGCTCCATAAAGCCCTGCCAGGGAGTCTGGCTTTTACCCTCAGGGCACCGATGAGCCATCAGAAGGTTTGCATCAGGGGAGTGGCAGGATCAGATTTACCCTCTAAAATGATCCCTCTGGCTGTTGAGGAGGCTAATGAGGTAGGGAAGGTGCACCATGGGGAGTTAGGACTATATGGCAGGGCTGGGACCGGAGTGAGGCAAGTGGGGTGCCCAGGCGCTTGCATGGCCCAAGAGTAAGTGTCTCCTTACCCTCAGTGCTTCTTGTCTCACCTTGGTCCTGGCCCTGCAGCCTGGGTGGCTGCGGTGAGAATCTAGGCCAAGGCAGCCTCAGCCAGACTCACCAAGGACATCAGAGAAGCTGGAAACTCATAAAAATGGAAAATCCCCTTCACCTCTTGGGTATTTACGTTCATTTTCGACTGCTCACTCTCATCATTACCCATTCTGTTTCAGCTCTTCCATCAGAGAGGGTGGAAAATTTTATGTGATGGAATCTCTTTGAGGTTCGATAGTTCTTTTTTAATTGGCAGGGGAGGCAGGAGAGAGGGAGGGAGAGAGAAGTGGAGAGGGAAGGGGAAAGTGTAGGATTAGATTTAAAAACTCCTTTGTAAATGTGGAGCCAAAGAATAAATACCAAAAGCCAGCTCCAGCGGAGTGGAAAGAAAGCAAAATGCTACCTTGAGGTGGAAGCTCCGTGCTCAACGTGTGCACTGGCGTTTCCAGCGTCGCCGCCTTCCGTGAGGGTGCTGTTCGCTAATGCGTCCGTCTTCAGCCACTTGTTATCCAAAGGCCTGGGGACCAGTGGGGCTTGCTGAGACTCACCCGCCTTAGACACGCCTTCAACAGAAAGGACGACTCACATGCTCTCCGTAAGGCCCAAGAAGTTTCTAAACATCCTTAAGGATTAATGTGTTTTTGAAGCTGATTTTAAAGGCGCACGCCACAAGAATAAGGAGCCCAGGACAACGGAACTGAAATCAACTACTTTTTGGAGATATTGACACCAAAGTGTGTGGGTCTGTAATTGGGGATTTTGAACAGTGGAAGCTTCCAGACCGTGAGTTTCTTAGAAAAAAAATGGAGCCTGATTTGACCTCTTCTTATTTATTTTTGTTCCTCTGAGCTGGGTCCAAACCTCAGTCTGCTTGTCTCCTGGCTGCACACCCCACACAGCTGTATTTTCAAGATCAACTCTTTGCCGGCTCTAAGGTCATACCAATCTAGATTTGAATCCAGCTCTTCAGCCACAGCCTCTGCGAACTTGAACAAATTTCTCACCCCCCTCTACATGTGAAATGGGGGATATTTATGGTACTGGGTTCTTGGGGTGGGGTAAGAATTAAATTAATCATGAGACAGTGCACGTCAAATGCTTAGAACCATTTCTGGCCTATGCAAGGGGCTCAAAAAACTAAAGTTTTTAGTGTCATCAACTATTAGCTTACAAAATTGAAAAACACCCCTGAAGCTTCGCTCTTTTTTTTTTTATTGGTTCTTAGAGGTGAAGGGAGAGGGAGAAAGAGAGAAACATCAATGTGAGAGCAAAGCATTGGTCAGCTGCCTCCTGCATGCCCCCACTGGAGATTGTACCTACAACTTGGGTATGTGCCCTGACTGGGAATCGAACTGGCAACTTCTCAGCACACAGGATAACGCCCAACCAACTGAGCCACACTGGCCAGGGCAAAGCGTCACTTTTGTAAATTAAATGATTAAATACTATGTGGTATAAGATCTAGAAATTTATTATTGCAGCATAAGTGATTAAATATTAATAAATTATGCTTTTCAATAAATCTTAAATGATCAGATTAAGTATATCATAAAGATATCTCTGATGATTCAGAATTATACACTAAATGATTCCATGGGTAAAAATGAAATTAAGTGAGTTAATATACATAAAGTAAGTAGTCAGAACGGCACTCAATACATGGTAAGCATTCGATATACTAGTTATTATTAGAAAAACATGATTGTTCCTGACCCATCTGGGTGACTCCTTCAAAATCACATCATTTGGGGGGAGGAAGGGGGTTATCGATCAAAGAAACAAGTTTGCATTTCTTCACTGTAACAGTTTTACTTCGATCCACATTCTCTCTGTATCCTCACCTGGCTTTTAGTTTTATTCCTCAGCTGCTGTTGGAGCAAATCTGCGGTTTCACCCAACAGCAGAAGTGCTGATTGTACCTAAGTTTTTGGATAACTTTGTATTTTGCTATAATTCCAAATGTAAAGAACACGTGTGTGTGTGTGTGTGTGTGTGTGTGTGTGTGTGTGTGTGTGTGTTGAGAGTGCCTTTTCACTCCTACATACTTCAGTGTGTCCTTCCCAAGAACAAGCCATTCTTTCCCATCGCCACTGGCAGTTATCAAGGTCAGGAACCTTGATCCATGACTTTTATCTGCTCCACAGTTTATGTTCAAATTTCATCCCATGTCCAGCTCTTGCCCCTCCCATTCCAGGGTCCAATCTCCAGCCACGCCTTCTATTTATGTGCTGGGTCCCTTTTATCTCCATCAGTCTGGAACAGGTTCTGGTTCTTTGTGTTTCCTGACCATTTTGAACAGCACAGTCAGTGATTTTGTAGAATAATTCACAATTTGCGCTTGTCTGATGTTTCTTCACCATTACATGCAGGTTATATATACACTTTTGGCGGAAATATCACCGAAGCATCATCTATTGTTTGGATAAAGCATCTGGGAGCTTAGACCAGGAGGCGTTGCATTTGGCTGCAAATAACAAAAGACTCAACAGTGAGAAGTGTGGGGTAAGCCCATCCAGGTTGTGTCCTGGGATTTTTCTTTTTCTATTTTCTACTCTGCTACCCTCTGCACATTGTTGTATACGGCGACATGCTAACTGAAAATGACAAGAGGCTTAAGGAATAGAGGGAAAGGTAAAAATCGTTCCCTGTGCTCACCTTAACAAGGCCAACTTGTTCATTAGAGTGAGAACAAAACTGTAATCAATACGTCGATATATTTTATGGCCACACATGACAGAGAGCGGATGGTTTTGAGCTTGCTTCCCCAGAAGCAGAACCTCGGATGAGGATTTGGGAAGGGATTGAAGGAAGCATCAGCCAGGGAGAAGGGGGTGGAGCAAGGAATGTACAGGAGCCAGTACAGAGGTGTTGTGGGGCGGTCACCTCTGTGGGCAACTAGGCCTCAGTTCCACTGGGAAGCCCCAGGGGCCACTGAGGGACCTGCCTCCGAGTCACACACCCGAAGAACGAGGAAGCTGGGGTGTTGATGCTCCCATCCCTGCCATCCGTTGGCTGATGGCTGGTCCAGGGCACACACACAGGCTGAGCGCAGCTGGAATGCCCCCCGGCAGAGTCTCAATGTGGCCAGTCCAAAGCCGGCCTTCCGCATGGAAGAGGAGGTGATGAGGGGCCACGGTGGAGCCCAGACAGTGCCTGCCATTCCTCCAGCCCAAATGTTCGCTTGCTTTTCCTGAGCACAGGGCCCCCTCTTTCCCTTGTTCACGGCCGGCCTTCATAGGGGGAGCATTTATCACTGTTCACATTGAGCCCTTTTGCCTTTTTCTCTCTACTTGTTTTCATTCAGACCTGATTTCAACACCTAAGGCATAAGGCCGGAGCCTTCCTTTTACAAGATGTTCTTGGTCACATCTCTGGCCTTTTCTGGGTTTCTCTCATGCAGGCAGTGCTGCCTAGTGGCCAGTGCATGGGCTTGAGCCAGCCAGACGTGGCTCCGTTCCCCAGCCTGTGCGCGCAGGGGCAGGTTCGTCTCGCCTTTCCGAGCCTTCGTTTCTTCATGTGCATGCTCATAAATGACCATGAAAACACCACACGTCTTTATTTTGGGGTTACGCATATATTTTAGCGAGTAGGCAAATTCACAAATACAGAATCACAAATAATGAGGATTGACTGCAAATCAGTAAATCAAATATTTATGGAGAATTTGCTGTGGTGTATGAAGATATAAGGCCTACCTCTTGTGGCTTGGCATGAAATATTACTCTTTAATTTGATCTTAGTTTTCAGTTTTTGATGTAATGATTTGAGTGGTTTCATGAAGGCAAAAAAAACACTAAAATGACACCCAGCTATTTATATATATATATAAAAGTCTAAGTGACTGTCAACTGTCTTACTGTCCGACCGGTAGCTATGATGCACAATGACCACCAGGGGGCAGATGCTCTGACTGGTAGCTATGACGCACACTGACCACCAGGGGGGTAGATGCTCAACGCAGGAGCTGCCGAACTATGGGGACTTGGCAGCTGTGGTTCTCGGGTGACGTACCCAGAACCAGAGAGGAGGGAGCCTGATTCTGGGGTGTGTCACCCGAGAACCACCCTATCGCAATCTGTGACCCCTCAGGGGCTGTTGGAGAGCTGATTTTGGCCTGATCCCCGCAGGCCAGGCCAAGGGACCCCACCGGTGCATGAATCCGTGCACCAGGGCCCTAGTAAAGAATAAAAAGTAAAACTTATTCTTCACTTTCTCTTTGCACTAGATTCAGTTATTTCTCCAGAGGTAACCATGGTTAATGTTTCGAGATGTACTAGTAAACACACATGTGCCTGAAAACACACTATTTTAAAAGTAAATGGGTCACCAGTAATCCCATTTCTAGGACTATATCCCAAGAAACCAAAAACACCAATCATAAAGGATATATGCACCCCTATGTTCATAGCAGCACAATTCACCATAGCTAAGATTTGGAAACAACCTAAGTGCCCATCAGCAGATGAGTGGATTAAAAAACTGTGGTACATCTACACAATGGAATACTACACCGCTACAAAAAAGAAGGAACTTTGACCATTTGCAACAGCATGGATGGAACTGGAGAGCACTATGCTAATTGAAATAAGTCAGTTGGAGAAAGATAAATATCACATGATCTCACTCATATGTGGGATATAATGATCAACATAATTTGATGAACAAGAATAGATCCAGAGACAAATGGTGGTGGTGGTGGGGGGGGGCGGTTAGAGAGCAACTAAAGGACTTGCATGCATGCATATTAGCATAACCAATGGACACAGACACTGGGGCGGTGGGAACTTGCCCAGGGTGGGAATGGCTGGGGAGCAGGGGGTCAGTCGGGGAAAAAGGAGACATATGTAAAACTTTAGACAATTAAAAAAAAAAGTAAATGGGTCACACAAAAACCTGCTCAGTATGTTTTCAGCAAGTTGCCAAAACTGGGAAGCAACTGAGACGTCCTTCAGTAGGTAAATGGGTGAATAAACTGTGGTACATCCAGACAATGGAATATTACTGGGTGTTAAAAAGAAACAAGCTATCAAACCAATGAAAGACATTGAGGAATCTAAATGCACATGACCAAGTGAAAGAAGTCAGTCTGAAAAGGCTCCATACTGTATGATTCCAAATATATGACATTCTGAAAAAGGCAAAAATGAAGACAATAGCCCTACCTAGTTTGGCTCAGTGGATAGAATATCAGCCTAAGGACTGAAGGGTTCCAGGTTTGATTCTGGTCAAGGGCACATGCCAGGGTTGCGGGCTCAATCCTCAGTAGGGGGTGTGCAGGAGGCAGCCGATCAATGATTTTCTCTCAGCATGGCTGTTTCTATTTCTCCCTCCCTCTCCCTTCCTCTCTGAAATAAATAAAAATATATTAAGAAAAAAAATGAAGACAATAAAAAGATCAGTGGTTGCCACAGGTTAGAGGGGAGGGAGGAATAAGTAGGCGGGGCATAGAGGATTTTTAGGGCAGTGACACTATATGACACCTTAATGGTGGATACATTTGTCCAAACCCATAGAATGTACTAAACAAAGAGTGAATCCTAATCTAATGTAAACTATGGACTCAGGTGATAACAATGTGTCAATGTAGTTTCATCTATTGTGACATATGTACCAGTGTGGGAGGGGGTGTCAGTAATGGGTAGGCTGTGCATGCATGGGGGTAGGGAGCACATGGGGAATCTCTGTACCTTCTATTCAATTTTGTTGTGACACTAAATCTGCTCTAAAAACAGTCTTTTTAAAAGAAAGTAAATGGGATCACCCTGTACATAAAACTTGCCTTTTTCTTTTAACTTACCTTTGAAGATCGTTTCATGTCAGAACAGAAAGACCTAGATTCTTCTTCATCACAGCTGCAAAGCATTTCCCAGCGTGGCCGCACTTGACCTCCCATTGATGCCTTTGGAGGTTTCGCAGGTGGCTCCTTGTGTGATAGCATCCTAAGGCGTTTAGTGCTGGACAACTTTGTGCCTGCATCTTTGAGGCACTTCGGTGGGAGCGGGAACTCTGGGCAGGGGCTGAGAGCTGGCTCTTGGTCATCCCGCAATCTGGGTTTCAGTTCTAGTTTAGCTACTTGCTGTGTTATCTTGCGCCAATGAATTATCCCCTCTACGCCTCCTCTTTTCATCTGCAGAATGGGGATATTGATAGTCTTTACTAAGCATTTGCGAAAAAATCTACCCCTTAGCACTGTGTTTAACAGTCAGAGAGGGAGGATAGTGTTATGATGAGAGCACAGACTCTTGAGAGGGAGCTAATATGTATAAACTGCTTAAAACGGTGTCTTGCCATGTCCTCATCACTACGTAAGAATTGTCGATTATTGCTAGCATTCTAGAAGTAGAATTACTGGGTCAACAGGTATGCACATTTAATGTTTTAGCACAGTGGTTCCCAAACTTATTTGGCCTACCGCCCCCTTTCCAGAAAAAATATTACTCAGTGCCCCCTGGAAATCAATTTTTTAAAAATTTTAATAGCAATTAAACAGAAAGATATATGTATTAATGTTTCTACCTTTTTCATAAAATATAGTAAAGAAAGGTGTAAATTAGAAACATTGAAGTTTGAAATTATGAAACTATTTATTGAACTCAGAATAGAAAGGTAATACAAAAAAAGTTAAAACAAATGCACCTGTGGCCATCACCGCCCCCCTGGATCGCTGCAGCGCCCACCAGGGGGCGGTAGCGCCCACTTTGGGAATCACTGTTTTAGCACCTACTGCCAAGTCACTCACCCTCACCACCCCGCCCCAAAACCTTCCAGAAGAAAGGTTCTACCAATTTCCATTCCCACCAATGCACTGAGATTGCCGGTTTCCCTATACCATTGCCAGTTCTGGGTGCTGCCTATCGGTTTAATTTTTGCTAATCTGATGAGCTCCTTTTCTTTTACCAACACTCTTACAACTAGGTCCTGTCCTAAAATCAGTGTGGGATGGGCCTTTGAGGAGGCTGTAGATGAACAAAAGCAGAAGGAACCATTGCTCCCTCCTTCTAATTTGCCGCACGCTCATTGAGGCTCGTTGGAAGACTAACAAATGGTTATCAGGGTGATTCTGAAAAGAAGTGGGAGCAGAGATCCTCAAACAGAACCCAATGGTTTCCAGGGGGGCTTTGATTTGATTGGCAACAAGACCCCTTCTGCCAGATGTCAGCAAATCATAGGCATTCATCCAATCGAAAGCCAGCCCGTTCAGCCTTTCTGGGCAACAAATTCAGAAAGAACCTGGCACGCTTGGCTCAGCGTGGTGAACTACATAGGACTTAATTTATATGTTAAAGTAGCGTATCTCTCTTTAAGACCTCGTGCTTCACTGCAATGAAATTTGACTGAGACGAGGGAGGGGAGAATGCAGCTTTAATAATTCGTAGTCTGTCTTCTTGGCCCCTTCTTTCTTCCCTTTAACTTGGTTGGAGGCTTGCCACGTCTCTGTGTCTCTCCTATGTGATTCTTGAGCCACAGTCTTGTCCCCCTTCTAAACCGTATTGCCTGAGCAGCATTCAGATGGTTCCAGGTGGGACTGGCAGTTTGATATCCACTTCACCCAATGAGAGACTTTGGGGGGCAAACTGGGGTCCTTACCCTTCTCTCTGGGAACCACTATCTGCCAGTCAGCTGCCATGTTGATAAGGTAGCTGGTAATTAATAGCCCAGCCAAGCAGAGGAGATGGCGCAATTAGCAGAATGTCACTGCATCTCATTTACTTGGCTTATCAGGGATTTATTCTCTAATGACGACAGGAAGACGAGCAGGGCACCTTCAGTGGAGGGATCTGAGGGGTTTAAAAGCTTAAGTGTGGTCCAACCTCTCTCTGTCTGCTGGGTGGTCTGGCAGCAGGGAGGCTGCTAATGCCAATTCAGGGGAGTGGCTGCACTGATGTGTGTGCCCAAGCTTGAGAAAAAAGAGCCTGAATGACTGTCAGCATGGAAGTTGGTGCTTAGATTACAAAGTCTTTGTTCCTTGTTTGTTATTTAAATCCCCCCTTTTAAGCTAAACTGTTTATTTGTTTGTTTTTAAATATATTTTTATTGATTTCAGAGAGGAATGGAGAGGGGAAGAGAGAGAGAGAGAGAGAGAGAGAGAGAGAGAGAGAGAGAGAGAAACATCAATGATGAGAGAGAATCATTGCCCGGCTGCCTCCTGCACGCCCCCCACTGGTGATCGAGCCCGAAACCTGGTCATGTGCCCTGATGGAGAATTGAATCCTGACCTCCTGGTTCATAGGTCAATGCTCCATCACTGAGCCACGACGGCCAGGCTAAACTATTTATTTATTTGATAAGAAAATTCCTTCCTTGGCTAGTTAGCTTCGGTTGTTGTAGCAGCAGCAGCAGCAGCAGCAGCAGCAAAATCCACCTGCAATAATAACGTTATTTATTGAATCCTCTGGCTGTAGCAGGCATTGTGTTCAACCTTTTACACTGATGGATTACACTTAATCCTCCGAACC
Source organism: Myotis lucifugus (assembly GCF_000147115.1). Classification (NCBI taxonomy): domain Eukaryota; kingdom Metazoa; phylum Chordata; class Mammalia; order Chiroptera; family Vespertilionidae; genus Myotis; species Myotis lucifugus. The sequence continues at coordinate 680,499 of NW_005871372.1, read as the reverse complement.
AGGGGTGGGCAGGCTTTTTCTTAAAGTACCAGATAATAAGTATTTTAGCTTCGCAGACCAGACATTTTCTACTGCAACTACTCAACCTGGCCATTGTATTAAGAAAGCAGAAATCTAATATCCATAGATGAATGCGTATGGTTTGTTCCAGGAAAGCTTCATTTACAAAAGTGGGCACTGAGGCCAGTTTGCACCAGAGTTTGCCAGCACCTGCTTCAAACCAGTGTTTCTCAGACGCCAGGCTGTGATAGAATCAACTTAGTGTGTTGCAAAAATGTAAAACATGGAATAAACCAAAGCAGACTAAAAGTGATGTGAATGCATCATATCTAATAAGAATAACTTCTATTTTGTGAAATTTTGACATGTGCATATATAAGCACCCATGTAAGCTTGTGTGTGTGTGTGTGTGTGTGTGTGTGTGTGCATGTGTATTCTGGGTTCTGATGTAAAAGAACTTATTATGGATTATAATCATAAAAGCTTGAAAAACACTGCCCCTGGAATAAGTCTCATTATTATATGCATTTTACAACAGAAGAAACAGAGGGCACGGGGGACATTAAGTGACTTGGCCCTAAGTCACACAGGCCACGGGGCTGGGATTCAAATGATCCGAAAACACACCATCGCTCACATAATCAGGTGCCTGGGGGTGGAGGGCGGAGTCAGGGGACGGCACTAAGGCACAGGCTCCGCGAACAGGTGCTCTCTCCTAAGATAACAGGCCCTGGAGATGGGGTTCCCTGGCCCACTTTGGAAATGGTAATGAGCAGTCAAATGACTAGAAGTCCTTCCAGTGGGAGGGAAAGAAAGGAAAACAAGGGGCAGGCACCTTCCACAAACGGGATGGGTTCCTGCAGAAGCAAACGGAATGTCTCTTTCCCTTTCTGGTCTTTCCCTCGCAATTGCTATTTATCACAATGAACCCCCCGCCCCCCAACACATTGTAGAAAGTCAGTTGAAATTGATTTGAGACTCTAAATGGTTTCTTGGATGAAAAAGCAAAGTGTAACCTATTCAAACAGCCCCTCTTCCTTAATCTAGTAACATGTGGGATGCAATTTAAATGATAATGTTAACCAAAATGCAAGAAACCCAATGCTATGCTGTAAGTGTGTGTGTATGTGTGTGTGTGTTTAACCCCACTGAAAAGACGAATGGCTGAGACATTTATATCTGCAGCACTTATTAGGGAGAAAATGTGCAAACCATTAATTTTATTGCTGTGGTGCTGAACATGAAGTGGGAATGAAGTTTCTGATGTGCTCACAGGGCGCCCGCAGCTCACACAAGGGAGGGGCCAGCAGAGAGGAACCCACAGCGAAACTCAAGATCTTTCAGGAAGGTTGCTCCCTAACTCTCCTGCTGGGGTGGCAGGACAAGTGTCTCTCTAAGTGAGACTCCTTGGGACCTTTTCTCTGACAGTGAGATTTGAGAGCCACTTGGTCAGTTTGTGTTTTTAAGGCCAACCCTACCTATGTTGTTTGCTGATCAATTTACAGGCAGGTCTCCCTGGCAACCGTGTTTTACCCCGGGTATGGACTCTGCATACAGAACACAGAACTTAGAGTTCTCAGAAAGCATGCAGGTAAATGTGAGTTTCAGTAAGAAAAAAAAATAATCAAAAGCAAAAGGAAGCATATTAGGATTTTAAAATAAAGTATTTTCCTAAATTAAAAAACATATATGTGAAGAAAATAAATGACCTAACAAGACTGCCATTATTTTGTAATGTTATTTTTTCCAGCCTTTTTTTTTTTTCCTATGTGCTTTGGATAAGAAGCTTTACAACTCTCTACAGTTAATGTCTCAGTAAGGAACACAAAAATGTAAGACAAAAAAAGTACCTATGCACACTTCCTTTTACCCTGTGCCATCATGCTCCAGAGTTTGGGATTTACATTCAACAACCCATGGATGCTTAAAAGAGGGGCCCAAGCCACCTCCACCCCAAAGCCTCCTCCAGAACACCTCGGGTAGTGACCGTGCCGGGGACGTCTTCCACATGCCTTGCAGGTTTCTGCATACCAAGGCTTTGCTCGCAAGAAACCCAGAATAGAGAGACCTTCCCCCCCCCCGCCCCCCACTTAGTCTATAACATCTAGGGCTATGCCTTCAAGTCTCAAGCTTTGCTAACAACAAATTCTCAACATCCAACAAAGTCAGTTCTTTCCATGACCATCAGGTCATGTGTGGTTCAGGGAAATTGAAAACCTGCCTGTACTATGCATGCCAGTTGATTGATTTTATTTATACATATACACATTATATATATGCACATATACCTATACACACACATATTATTTTGTGGTATATATGAACATAAATATACTAGTATGGTCAAAGTTGTATATGCACATAGTTTCAAGAGTCAAGAGTTCTACAAAGCTTGTTATGGAAACAGCAAAAACTTGCTTCCCTTCATCTCCTCCCATTTCCCTCCCTCCAGAGGCAACCATTGCTGACTCTTTTTGAAAATTCTTTTGGTACCTCCAGATATCTAAATAACACGCTCATAATGTTACATAGTGATCTGCCATGTTTAGGCACTAGCTATTGTCTTTCCTTAAAGAAAAATGAGAATTTAGCTCTCTGGCCACCGACCATCCACACACACACTATACATATTTCCTGTCTCTGAATCTTCTCAAGGAGTTTTAGTAATTCAATATTCTTTATTTTCTGTGTCATTACCATGCCAAATGGTTCCACAGTAGAACCATATGATATATATTCAGTGTTTCTTTTTTAATTTTAAAATTACAGTTGACATACAATAATAGATTAGTTTCAGTGATTAGACATTTACCTAACTTATGAAGTGATCACCCCAATGAATCTAGTACACATTTGACACCATATATAGTTACTAGTGGCCTGGTGCATGACATTCGTGCACTGGTGTGGTGGTGGGAGGGGAGGGCATCCCCTCAGCCTGGCTGTGCCCTCTCACAGTCTGGGACCCCTCGGGGGATGTCTGCCTGCCTTGGAGGTGGGAGAGGCTCCCACAACCACTGCTGTGCTCGCCAGCCATGAGCCTGGCCTCTGGCTGAGCAGTGCTCCCCCTGTGGGAGCACAATAACCACCAGGGGGCAGCTCCTGCGTTGAGCATCTGCCCCCTGGTGGTCAGTGCGTGTCTTAGAGACCAGGTGTTCTGCCATTAGATCGATTTGCATATTAGCCTTTTATTATATAGGATTAAAATGTATATTCTCTATGTTGTTCTTTACATCCCCATGACCATTAGAATTCTTTAACTACCAATTTGTATTTCTAAATCCCTTCACCTTTTTAACCAACCCTCTCCATCTTCCTCCCATCTGAAAACCATCAAAATGTTCTCTGTATCTACGAGTCTGTTTCTCTTCTGCTTCTTCAATTATTTTGATTTTTAGATCCCACATACAAGTGAAATCATCTGGCATTTTGTCTTCCTCTGTCTGACATATTTCCCTCAGCACAGTACCCTCTAGGTCCATCCATATTGTTGCAGACGGCAAGATTTCATGCTATGAACATTGGTGTGCCAGTGTCTGTTTGAGTCCCTGCTTTTAGTTCTTTTGGTAGTGCCATGTTCAACTGTGAGGAACTGCCAAACTGTTTTCCATTGTGGCTGCACCATTTTACATTCGCACCTGCAAGGCACCAGGGTTCCAGTTTCCCTTCATCCTTCCAGCACTCGTTTTATTTGCTAATAGTCATCCTAGTGGGTGTGAAATATTATCTCATTGTGGTTTTAATTTGTGTTTCCCTAATGACTAATGATGTCGAGTATCTTTTCATGTGTCTATTGGTCATTTATGTATCTTCTTTGGAGAAATGTCTGTTTGAGTCCTTTGCCCATTTTTGAATTGGGTCATTCATTTTTGTTGTTGAGTTCTAGGAATTCTTTACATATTCTGGATTCAGATAATTGATTTACAAATATTTCCTCTTTGTGGGTTGGTTTTAACTCTGTGGGTTGTTTTTTCACTCTCTTGGTAATGTCTTTTGATGCCTAAAAGGTTTTAATTTGATGAAGTCCAGTTCATGCATTTTTTCCTTTTGTTGCCTGTGCTTTTGGTGTCATATCCAAAAATCCACTGCCAAATTCAGTGTCATAAAGACTTCCCCTATGTTTCCTTCCAAGAATTTGTATAGGTTTAGCACTTATATTTAGGTTTTTGATACATTTTGAGTTAATTTTTATATCTGGTATAAAGTAAGAGTCCAACATTATTATTTTGAGTTTTGAATATCCAATTTGCCCAGCACCATTTTTTGAAAAGACTGGCATTTACCAAGTGAATGGCCTTGATACACTATCATTTGACCATATATGCAAAGGTTTATTTCTGTGCTTTTTATTCTATTGCGCTGGTCTGTATGTCTGTCCTAATGCCAGTACCACACACGTTTGATAACTGTAGCTTTGTAATAAGTTCAAAAATCAGGAAGTGTAAATTTTTTAGGAAGAGTTATTTTAATTCACATGAAATGAAAATATGAATAAGTCTCAGCTTAGTTAAGGCGGAGGAGGTGGCAGTCAGGCCAGTTTGAAGACCAAAGTTCCTGTTAGCATTATCCAAGCTGCAGAGTTTCTCACAGGCATTTATCTTTTAGAGGGAGGAAGGGATAAGGATGGAGACCAAGGACAGTACTAGCAGGAGTATGAATTGGTCCAACCTTCTTGTGGGGCATTTGAAAATAAGAAGCATAACTCTTATAAATGGGCTACCATCTGACCCAGGAACAGTATTTTCGGACAGAGTAATAACAAGTGGACCTAAACAAAAATTTTCCTGCAAAGATGTTCAACCCAGCATTGTTATATAGTGATAAACAGCAAGTCATGGCACAATCATATAATGGAATACCAGGTGGCTGTTAGAAACATGCTGTTGAAGCATAGCTGTGGACATGAAAAGATGGTAATGATAACTATTTAAATTAAAAATATGTACTATGCAATTTCACAGTTATCTGGAGATTGTGAGTTATCCATATACAGCGCATACTGGGAAGGTTAGATGCCATTATTAATAGAGGTTATATTAGATCTGACTCTCTAGAGGCAGTCCTGAGATAAGGATTTATGTCAACCGATTTATTAGGGATGTGCTTCCAGAAGAAACTGGTGAGAGATGGAGGAAGCAGGGTAGAAAAGGTGAGGAAGCAAAGGAAGAATGCAATTTCAGGTCAACTCCCACGGGGGCAACTCCAGCGTGATCCTTCTGAGAAACTTTGGGGTGTAAATTACACCTCAGGTTTTCTCTAACCCAAGGCAAGGAGACTGGGCTTTCCAACTCCCTCACTCAGCAGTCACTGGCCAAAGACTACCCTGGGCCCCGG
>NW_005871372.1:671465-675065 GCF_000147115.1 Myotis lucifugus | reverse complement strand
GAGAGGGGGTTTAGAGAGAGAGAGAGGGGTGGAGGGGATTTAAATTCCCAGGCCTCTGGATAAAGTTGCCCTGATAGCCTGAGGGTAGTCCCTTCCCCCCACCCACCCATCCCCTCATCACAGATGCAGGCCATTGGACTCAAAAGCTTTCCAAGGTTGGGGGAGAATGGTAAAAGGGGCTCTAGGGTATCTGGTGGAGCACCTACTAGTATTTAGCATTCTCTACATTTTTATAGACAAGGAAAAGGTAACATTTTAATCATAACAACATGTTATTTTTTTAAAAAATTATACACAGAAACAAATGGCTTTCAAAATCCTCTGCAATCTCGCATTTATTTCATAGAAAGATGCTTAATATTCTGGAACAAACGCTCTTTCTCATGGCCATGCTGCAATGGCCGTTCTATCAATGTCCTAATAAAGCTATGAGGCTTTGAAATCCTCAATCCAGGGACATGGTATTTGCAAACCAAATATCTGATAAGGAATTAATATCCACAATATATACAGAACTGATACAACTCAATAGCAGGAAAATGAAACAATCTAATTAAAAATGCGCAAAGGACCTGGATAGACAGTTTCCTAAAGAAGACAAACACATAAATGGCCAGCAAGTACACTAATTGTCAGGAAAATGCAAATCAAAACCACAATGAGATATCACCTCACTTGTTAGAGTGACTATTATAAAAAAGATAAGAGATAACAAATGCTGGCTAGGATGTGGGAAAAAAGGGAATTATTGGTGGGAATGTAAATTGGTACAGCCAACAGTACGCAGGTTTCACAAACAAATTTTAAAAAGAACTGCCATCTGACCCAGCAGTTTACTTCTGGGCATATATACAAATGAAATGAAATCTATCTCAAAGAGATTTATGCACACCCTGTAATGTTCATTAAAGCATTGTTTACAACAGTGAAGATGTAGAAACAACTTAAGTGTTCATCGACTGGTGAATACATAAAGAAAATGTGGTATATACATACAATGTGGTATATACATACAATGAAATATTATCCAGCCCTAGAAAAAAAGGAAATCCTGACATTTGCAACAATATGGGTGGTCCTTGAGGGCATCGTGTTAAGTAAAATAAGCCAGGCAGAAAAAGACAAATACTGTATGATTTCACTTATATGTGGAAAAAAAACAACCCAAAACTCATAGAAATGGAGAGTAAATTAGTGGTTGCCAGGGACTGGGAGGGTGGGGAGATGGGGAGATATTGGTCAAAAGGTACAAACTTTTAGTTATAAGATGAGTAAGTTCTGGCGGTATAATATACAGCGTGGTGACGACAATGAACAATACTGTATTGTATACTTAAAAAGTTGCTGTGAGAGTAGGGCTTAAATGTTCTCACCATGACAACAACAACAAATAGTAATTACGTGAGGTGAAGAATGTGTTAACGAAATTCATTGTGTTAAGTGTTTTGAATGCATGCATGTATCAAATCATCATGTTGTACACCTTAAACTTATGCAATGTTATATGTCAAATATACTTTGATAAAACTGGAAAAAATCCTCATTTCAGGGACCAATAGATATCATTGGTAGTAATAAATACAATGAAAACAATAACAACAATGATGACTTTTGGAACCATTAATGTTGGTAATACTAGTACTAGTAACGGACATTGGACCTCTCTATGGGCTGAGTCCTGGGTGAAGCACTTTACATACTTCAATAATTTAAACCTCATTAAATCCTCATAATAATCCTATGAGTTAGATGCAATTATTACCCCCATTTCCCAGATGGGAAAACTAAGGCCAAGAGAGGTTCAGTAATTTGCTTCAACAAAGTCAGTAAAAGGCAGAGCATGGACTCAATCTAGGTTTGCCTGGTGCCAAAATACACTCAGAAACATTGCAATGTGAAAGGTCCAAACCCATGTGCTTCTCCTCTGATATTTTCAGAAATGAAAAACTTGAATTCTGATCTTGGCCCATTTGTTCTGTTGTGCTCCCTCTTCTTATATGTGATTCTGAGAATAATTCTTTGGACAAGCCATTTTAGCTTCTTTCTGTTCGTAATCTCTTGGGAGAAGGGCTGATGTATTTGCAAAATTATGAGTGAAACCCATCATTGTCTACAAGGAATGCCCGCCCCAGTGCATGCTGGGTTGAGCATCTTATAATATATTCACATTTCAATCATTGCATTCTCTAAATGATAGTTTTCTCTGATCTAAGGAGAAACCTTACCTTTTTGCTGCAAATATACATGGCAAAAATGGCCAGAGGCCAAGAGGCATATTATAATGTGAGAAAAGCATTTTCTAGGACAGTAGAATAGGGTGATAATTTTAGAAATTGCCAAATGGGATAAATGGGTGGCTTCCTTCTTTTCCTTAAGCATCCTCCTATCATTGTCTGCGTACGTCTAAATTCCTGGCATAGAACTCTATATGACACAGGTTGAGAGAAGCAGGTTGAAAGACTAGAAATAAACAGCTCAAAAGACACAGAGAGGATTTAATTACTTCCACAGGTTAAATTTCTATCCAAAGATTAATTTGCACACGCAACCCCCATGACTTTCCAGATTTCTGCTTGCTTGTGTGTGAGGAGAAAAACAACTTCAGCTAGGCTGAATGCAGCGATTAGTTAAATTACTCAGACATGCATTATAGAAAAACCTCCATTCCACTTGGAGTTGGAGTTTGCTCAGTGCCGCCTGATAATAACTTTCTGCTTGACTGATGGCTACTAATTCTGACAGAGGTACGTGAATGTCAATCACAAATGGAAACAGACCCGCAACCTCTGGGACCCAGTAAGCCAGTTGCCAAGATCCCATTCCCAAATGTGTCTTGATTTAAAATCTAGGCCGAAGAGATTTAATTACACTCTGGATGGGAAACATTGATGCTTGGAGTTTGTTCTGTTTGGGGCTTGCAAGAGAGAAAAGAGGAGGAAGCGAAGCACAGAGACCTCGGGGCCTGAGAGCATCATGCCCCACTGACAGGTGCCGAGAACAGACCTCACATCTGTGAAAAGGAAGTGGAGTGCTTAGGAATAAGGAGGTAGGGAATGAAAGCACCAAGAGACGCTTAATCCGCTCCAAGAAATGGGCCAGGAAACCAGCTGTGCTTGTCTCAATCCAGAGACACCTACACCTCCACATAAGGACGGCACCCCCCAGACTTCCTTTTCTGCCTCCCCTTTCAGCCCATTGGCGTTGACTGAGTCTTAAGTCCAGGAAGGAGGCCTCACAGAGCGCACCCATGCAGCCAAGCAGTGCGAATGAGCACTTCAAGTGTAAACGTTTCTCCCACCTGTACGTGTGCAAGGCCAATGGGTTTGGAAGCATTTCCCCCACTGTTCTCCTGGAGCGCTGGCTCTGTGGGGTACCTCTGGGAACAACTGGGCTAGGGTCTTTGCTTTGTCTGGTTTTTATCCTATACTAGAGGCCTGGTGCATGATTTTGTGTCCAGGTGAGGTCCCTCGGCCTGGCTGGCGATCAGGGCCATCTCATCCACCCTTGATTGGGGCCAACTGGCAGGGGCAGGGCGGGGGCAGGGGGAGAGCAACCACGGGAAGTTGGCTGGCCATGGGAGGTTGGCTGTGGGAGCACACT
>NW_005871372.1:466905-671172 GCF_000147115.1 Myotis lucifugus | reverse complement strand
TACCGGCCAGTCTTAATGGTTGCTTATTGCTTTTATATATATAGATTTCAGATACACAAACAAGGCTTACAGAGGACAAAGAACTTGGGTGGAAGTCTGGTGTTCTGCTTCAGCAAATGGGCTCAAGCTCTAGTTCTGCCGCTTGGCAGGGCAGCGGGAGATTGGACACGTTTCAGCGTCACTGCACCTCTGCTGGTGTTCCTGTGAAGTGGGGACGCGAGCGGCATAGTGATGACACAGCGTTTACTATTAGGGTTAACTGGGGTGATGCCTGTAAAATGTACTATATTAATTTGACATAGATTTACTAAGTGCCTTCTATATCCAGCTAATGTCCTAGGTACCCATAACCTATGTTTGGGTGACAAACATAGCTCAGAGTGGCAGTGACTGGCCTTCATTGACTACCGACTGTGTGCCAAGGCCCTGGGCTTTATCTTTTACACACACACATCTCGTTCTGTCGGACAGCACCCCGAGGAGGCAGGGCACTATTTTTATCTCCATCACATAGATAAGGAAAGCGAGGCTTCAGGAGAGAAACTGAATAACTTGCCCAAGGTCACACTTTTAGTGGGTGACTGATCTGTGATTCATTCAATCGTTTCTTTCAACAGCGATTGAGAACCTACGATTGTGCGAAAGGCGGGGAATGAACGAGGCACAAACAGGACAGGCTCTCGCTCCTAACGGGGCTTATATTCTAGTCGGGAGGCAGGCCTTGTGGACCGAGCAACAGCAATTCAGGCCTGACTGTGACAGCCTTCGGGAAGGCGACGTGGGAGGCGAAGGGTGGGACCTGACCCGGTTTTAGGGAGTGACATTTAAGCGGACACCCGAAGGACAGTGGGAATCAGGGCACAAGGGCGGCGTGTGAAGCAGGTTCCAGGCTGGGCCACCGTCACGGTGTACCTGCTCCTCAGCCCTGTCCTTCCAGTCTATTGAAAAGCAGCGCTGGCTCAACCCAGCTCTGGGCGACCCCCGTTCCAAACTGCCAGCTCGCCTGCCAGCCCCGAGCCCTGGCAGATGCGGGTTCTCCGTTAAGAGGGGCTTTGACATCATTTCCTAGGATGAATCTTTTCCCTGACGGAAGGCATGTGATCGGCCCTTGGCAAATTTCAATGCTAAAGGCAGTGTGTGTGTGTGTGTGTGTGTGTGTGTGTGTGGTGGCTGTAAAAATGCCGCTTCCAATTATACCTCTTAACCATCCCAACTCTCAGCCCTTTGTTCAGTGAGCAGGAAGTCAGGATGGTTGTTTTGAGTGACAGAAGGAAAAGCTGGTGAGCTCTTGGCGGTGGATTCTGAATAACACTCCTCCTTTCTGAACCACAAACAGAGAAACCCTCTCAGCATCAGGCCGAGGAACACCGAGTTGCTGGACACACTCAGGGGAATACCAGGGCTGTTTTCATGGTTTTCCCTTGGGGAGCAAGGCAGGCAGCATTCTCAAACCTCCAGAACTTTGAATGAAAAATGGGTGTGTGTGTGTGAGAGAGAATTCTTTTCACATTTCCACCATTCAATTCTGTTAAACATCGTGTGACCTTTGGCTAGAAACTAGGGTCTCAGATATTAAAAAGGCTTCTCCTCCCCCACACCCAGCCCCCCAGAAGTTCCTAATCTAATGCAGAAAACGGGTGAGTGGAAATAAGCAACTTTAACAGGAAGTAAAACGTGCTCAGTGCCCACCACAGAGCCTGCCCCATAATAGACACTTAATAAAGCTTTGCCGAATAACTGAGGGCCTGCCTGCCTGCCTGCCTGAATGAATGAAGTTCTATGAGGAAGAACCAGGCAGACTCCAGAGTGTGATTCAGGAATTATATTGTTAAATTTGCACAGAAAATTGAGGGTTGATGTATATAGGACTTGACTGGATAAAGAAGAAGAAAAAAGAGAGATGAAGTCATGAGGAAACCTTGAGATTCAGGTTCAGGGGGGCTGATTTTAAAAGCTTGACCGTGTCTCTACCTGCCTTAGAACAATGGTGGGAGGCAGAGCCTTCTACAGTGGCGCTCAAAATTGAGTGTCCATTGGAATTGCTTGGGAAGGTTGTTAAAACCCAGATTTGGGGGCCCTACCCACCGTTTCTGACTCAGTAGGTCTGCGTGGAGCCTGAGAAGCTGCATTTCTAGCCATTTCCCATGTGATGGTGATGCTGCGGGTCCCCTGAGAGCCTCAGGCACAGTGGCTAGAGTGAGAGCTCTGCATTCAGCCACTGGGGCTTAGGGCTGCCAGCTACAAACCGGGGCGCGTAGTACATTTGAATTTCATATAAACAACAGATATTTTTTTAATTTTTTTTTTACAACAGATACTTTTAAAAAATTGATTTCGGAGAGGAAGGGAGAGGGAGAGAGAAACATCAATGATGAGAGAGAATTATTGATCGGCTGCCTCCTGCACCCCCCTCACTGGGGATCAAGCCCACAACCCGGGCATGTGCCCTGACCGGGAACCGAACCATGACCTCCTGGTTCATAGGTCGATGCTCAACCACTGAGCCATGCCAGCCTGGCAACAAATACTTTTTTTTAATATAAGTATGTCCCATGCAAGAAGCATCTGTATTTTTATATGCTTCCTCTGGCAACTCCACTGGGCTTACCTCTCAGCATTGCCATGGGGAAGCTCATGCCAGCTTTTTGAGTTTCGGTATCTCCACCTACAGAATGGGGATGGTAATAATGCCACCTGTCTCCTAAAGTGCTTCCCATGGTGACACAATCACATAAAGGACTTAGCACGGGGCCTTGCCTGTAGCAGCACTCAGTAAATGCCAGTGGTTATGATTCACCATTAACCTCAGGTGAGTAACTTTTTGGAGAAAAACACACTATGCTGGGAGTGCTTTGTGAAAGGATTCTGTGATTCAGCCCTTTTTATTTTACAAGAAGAAATATTTCTCTTCTTAGAAAAGGTCCTTTTGGCTGCCCCTCCGATCTCTTTAGAGTAGATTATAAAAAATAGGTTGGCTGATTGCATCTAAAAGCTCTCCTTCCCACAACGTCCAGCTGGCCCAGGGCAGGATTTGGCTGTCCTCTAGGTGCTGTGCAGGGTGTTAAAGTCTGAGGCCTGCTGGCTAAGGCAGGTCTCCAGGGGAGGGCTAATACCTGCCTCTGAGGCAGAGTCCCTCTCAACCTGCTGCTTGCTTTAAAGGGAGGGGGGAGGGAGAGAGAGAGAGGGAGGAGAGAGAGACAAAGAGGGAGAGAGAGAATGCTTTTAATGTGAATTCAATTTGAGTGTGACTTGATCCCTTCCAATTAAACTTTTCCCCTCAATTATTCCAATTTTATATCTATCTGGTTTTAAAACGACTGTCTTAGCATCACTAAATGGCAAAGTTGGAAGGGGTCTTGTATATTATCTACTCTCATGACTTTCATTTAAATGTGTTGTGTATGTTATGCATATATATATATATATGTATCCAAAGCGAGGAGAAGGTCGGGGTGCTGATTTCCTTTGCTCTGCATGGAATCTTGGCCCATTTTGGGAGCTGGAAAGCTCATGAGGGTCAGCTTGCAGTGCTCATTGGTAGGTAGGCTGAGTGACTCTGGTGGGCCTGGGGTCTGGCATGTCTGGATGTTTCTTTGGCTCTTGGTGAAATAAAGTCCACTAGATCAGTATTTTTCAATCTGTATGTTCAACCTATAAATGGGTTATGAAATTATTTTAAAGAGCCATGACCATGGTTTTTTTTTGGGGCGGGGGAGAAATAGAAAACAATAGAATCAAAATATAGTGTATTACATTGTGCACAGCAAGGGCATATCTTGTATATCTTGTATTGTGAAACTTTTGATAAATATGAATATACACACATGTACACATGTAATGGGCCATGGTCAAAAGAGTCTGGAAGTCACCAGAATAGGTAACATCTAAGACCCCTTCCAACTCTGCAATTGGGTGATGCTAAGACAGTGGTTTGTAACCCAGGGCAATGTTGCTCTCCTAGGGAGATTTGGCAATGCCAAGACATTTTTTATTGTCATGACTTTTTTGGGGGGAGGGGAGGGTATGTGCTATTGACATCTAGTGGGGAGAGGCCAGGGATGCTGCTAAATATCCGCAGTGCACGGACAGCCTCACAACACAGAATCATTTACCCCTAATGCTGCCTGTGAGGAGGTGAGAAACCCTGTGCTACGAGTAGGTATGGGCAGAATCACTTATCAGCAGTAGCCTTGCAACAACTCACGCACGCTTACTGAGCACTTACTACATGCAGGCGCTCTTCTCGGTGCTTATATGACTGAGCTCCGGGACCACCTAAAGCATGTGGGAAATAAAGTTATGTTCTCATCCCCATTTTCAGGAGAGAAATTGAGTGGGATGAATAAGGGCTGCCTGATGTTACACAGGCCGCAGAGTTGGGATTCAAGTCCAGAAATTCTGGTTCCAGGTCCCTTGAATCAGTATCTTATATTTCTGGGGCTCTTCCATTTCCAAAGCCTTTATGGGAGGTAAAATATATATATATATATATGTTGTGGTGCTAGGACATTCACCATGTTGTACAGCCATCACCACTATCAACTTCTATGCTTTTTAATCACCCCGTTAAACAGTCACTCCTCATTCCCTCCTCTCCTCAGCCCCTGGGAAACTCCAACCTCTTTTCTGCCTCTAAGAATTTGCCTGTTCTAGTTATTTCATATAAATGAAATTACATAACACGTGGCCCTTTGGGTGTGGTTTCTTTCACTTAGCACACCTTCAGAGTTCATCTACAATGTGGCATGTAAAGTATTCTATTGACTCTACATACCACATTTTGTTTATCCACTTATCTGTTGATGGGCACTTGGGTTGTTTCCATATGTTGGTTATTGTGGCTGATACTGCCATTCACTTTTATGCAGATTGTGGAAAAGGGTAATGTCCCTGAGAACAGAGAGAAACAGAGATTGTTTTTGCTCTAAATACTGTGCCCTGTTGTGTCACACTTATTCTCACTTGGTCATCACAATGACCCATGATGCTCCCCCATTTTTACACACATGAAGAACAGAGAGGGTGAGCCACAGCGCATTGTTACTCGTCACAAAGGAAAAAAGTGTGTGTATATGACTCGCAGAACTCTGAACAGCGGCTGCCTTCTGGAGTGGGAGCTGAACTTCATTCTGATTTGTACAGAAATCATGGTAGGCAAGACTCCCTCGGTACTCATATCATACTACTTCCGGGTGTTATGTTTATACCGGTGTGAAGGAGCCTCAAATCAGCATACAGAGCTTTTACATTGTGCAAGAAAAAACGACGTTAAATGCTGTGACTTTCATGCCTTCAACATTGTGAGGGCCTACTATGTGCCAGGCACTGCTCCAGGCATGGAATATGGCAGTGAACATGGCGGATGGAGTCCCATTGATAAGGGTGGAGAGTTACCCTTTGCTCTGTAAACCTGTGCATTGACTCTATCAATGTCCACCAGAAGAAGATGGCTGGGCCCTGAGACCAGGTATCAACCCTGACCCCTGAAAGTTCAAACTCATTATGTTCCCGGAAATGAAAATGCATTTATTGCTCTGAATTGAGCATAATAGCTCCCCCTGATCCTTGGGGTGCCTTTTGGTGGGAGGGGCAGAGCCTACAGCTGGGTGTGTTCGCCTCCTGCTTTTTCCACTCACACTGTCTCCTGAACCACTGCAGTGCAGTCTGGCAAGGAGAACACATTCAGGGTTCAAGGTTATCTCCCCTATCAAGAATAAACAGGCTTTTCCTATAAAGGGCCAGGTAGTGAACAGTTTCTGTGCTGCGGGTCACGCAGCCCCTGATGTAATTACTTAACCCTGCTACAGTGACACGAAAGCAGCCAGAGGCAGCACACAAACAAATGGACGCGGCTACGTTCCAATGAAACTTGACTTACAAACCCTGAAATTAAATTTCACGTCGTTTTCACATGCCAGAAAACATTACTTTAAAACTTTAAAAAGTAATTTTAAAATGGTCTTTACCATTCTTCCCTCGTGGGTGGAGGCCAGCTTTGGCCCACAGCTCGTAGATCATCCTCTGCTCCGTGGGAAGGGCCCTACCTCCCAGGGCCTCCTGCTTCCCTCCAGCCAATCACCGTATCCCCAGGGAGCTCACACCACTTTCAGAAAGGCGTTGTTTTCAGAAAATATCAGTCTCCTATTGAGTCAAAATATGCCTTTCTGAGCTCAACATGCATTCAACAAACATTTTTAAAATTTTAAATATTTTAACTGTACATGACAGAGGTCGTGGAATACACATGAAGGTAGAGAGAAAAGTGTAACAAACCCTGATGTGCCCATCACCCAGCTCTGCGATTATCAACAGGTGGCCAGTCTTATTTTGGATCCACCCCCACTCGCTCCTCCCACCATGCATGGATTCTTTTTTTAAAAAAGCCCTTAGTACAGTTGATATACAATATTCTATTAGTTTCAGGTGTACAACATAGTAATTAGACATTCATATAACTTAAAAGTGATCCCCCAATAAGTCTGGTATCCATCTGATACCATACATAGTCATTACAATATTATTGGCAATATTCTCTACATGCATGCATTCATTTAGAGAAACTTCCAGAAATCATATCACTTCACCAGCTAATGATTTCAGTACACATCTTTGAGAGCTAAGGAATGAAAAATTTTATCAAGTTGCCCTGATAATACGCCCCAAAATTAATACAAATTTCTTTTTTTAAAATATTTTTAATTGATTTCAGAGAGAGGAAGGGAGAGGGAGAGAGAGATAGAAACATCAATGACGAGAGAGAATCATTGATTGGCTGCCTCCTGCATGCCCCATACTGGGGATAGAGCCTGCAATCCAGGCATGTGCCCTGATCAGGAACTGAACTGTGACCTCCTGGTTCATAGGTCGGTGCTCAACCACAGAGCCACACAGGCTGGACAACACTAATTTCTTAAAATCATTTCTATCCAGTGTCCAAATTTTCTTGACTCCGTTTCTTTCATAGTTGATTTGTTTAAATCCAGATTAAAATAAGATCTATGTGTTGCATTTAGTTAGTAAATCTTTTAAGTCTCCTTTAAAAATAACAGGCTTATTTGAGTATAATTGGAATATAATAAACTGCACATAGCTCAAGTGTATGCTTTGATAACCTTTGACTTATGTAACCATGAACCTTTCTCTCATCCCAAATGCTTCTTTGTTTGTTTTTGTAATCTCCCTTCTGTACCTCCCCACCTCACCTCACCAGCCCCCACCCCATGCCACTACTAATTTGCTTTCTGTCATTGTAGATGAGTTTGTATTTGTAGATGAATTTGTAGATGAGTTTTATATAAATGAAATCATACAGCATGTGCTGTTTATTGTCTAGCTTCTTTGCACTCATGGTTGGTTCAAGAGCAATCCATCTTGTTGGGAGTATCAATAGTTTATTCTTTTTTTAAAAATTACAGAATAGCCTTTTCTAGGATGGATATAGCACACTTTATTCATCTATTTACATGTTGAACATTTGGGTTGTTTCTAGATTTGGCTATTATAAGTAAGTCTGTTAAAAGAATGAAAAGATAAGCCACAGACAGAACACTTAAAATTTAATAAGAAGAAAACAAACAACCCAATTAAAAATGGGCAGCAGATTTAACAGCCACATTGCCAAAGAAGATATACACATGGCAAATAAGCACATGAAAAGATATGCAGCATTCTTTTTACTTGGAGAGAAATGAAAGTTAAAGCCAGAAATGAGATACCACCACATACCTACTAGAAATGCTAAAATGAAAGAGACTGACCATACCAAGTCTTGGTGAGGGTGAGGAACTCTCGTATACTGCTGGTAGGGAGGTAAAATGGTGTAAGCACTGTGGAAAACAGTTGGCAACTTCTTAAAAAGTTAAATGTACACTGTGATAGCAGCAGCATAATGGTTTCCCAAAGATGCCCACATGCTAATTCCTAGAATCTCTGAATATGTCACCTTACATAGGGAAAAGGACTTTGCAGATAGATAAAATTAAGGAGCTTGAGGTGGGGGGGGGGGAATTATCCTGGGTACTCTAGGTGGAGGCAGGAGGGTCAAAGACAAAGAGACTTAAAGAAGCGGATGCTGGTTTTGGAGAGGAGGAAGGGGACACAAGTCAAGGAATGCAGGTGGCTATTAGCAGCTGGAGAAGGCAAGAGAACGGATTCTTCCCAGGGTGTCCAGAAACAACGGCGGGCTTCTGACACTTTGATTTTGCCCAGTTAAACACATTTCGAACTCCTGACCTCCAGAACTGTAACACAGTAGTAACTTTGGATTGTTTTAAGCCACTAAGTTTGTGGTAATAGGTTACAGCAGACCTAGCAAACTAATTCATACACCAACATGTGATTCTGCCAAGTATCACAAATACCTACTAAATCCCTGATCCTACTCTTTAGAGATATACGGTCAATTAATAATACCTCTTATCTTTCTTGATGAGATATTTGATAGGTGCTCACAGGCTCTGGAGCTTCCTTACTGGCTTCTAGTCTAAAAAGCTCTGTTCTTCCACACCCTCCTCTTTTGTGTGAAAGTCCCTCATAAAGGACTGTGATACCCGGAAACCCAGTGTGGTTTGCTCAGGGTAATTCAGGACATTGTGTGTGGTGAACATCCATGTTTTGTTTGTTTTCCCAAGATTCTTCAACTTCTCTGCGCAATGACACCTCGATCTTCACTTGGGGCACTGCCCATCCTCACTTTCTAGATCAGATGGCTTTGTTGTAGCTGTTACTGACCTCACTCCATGGCAACAGGGCAGCCACGTGTCTGGACGTGGCTAATTAGAGAACTCCATCACCCTGGCTAGAGAGACTGGTCCAGGAATGGGCACTTGGCCTAAGTGGGTCTCTGTGGAAAATGCTTGGGCTGTCAACTCACTCATCAACTGGTTTCTGGGTGAACCCAAAATCAGAGTAAAAGGGGCATTTAGGTTATCTCCAAGGATGTTTAACTCTCAAGAGGCACTGCTTTTCATCATGGGGACCTATTTGGGAGATACCTGGGAAAAGTCTGGGCAATGCCAACGACTCCATTCATTGGTTTGATCAGTACACAGGGACACACTGGCCTGGTGTCAGTTGGCCAGGCACTGGCAATGACCGGGACTGGCTTTGAGCTCTCTGCATGGGTTTCCAAGCTCTCTGAATCTGACCCACCTTACCTATTCAGCGACTTCTTCTATCCTTGTACTCCCACGACCAGAGATCTGTCCGTCATACCAAATCCAGACCAATGTCTATGCCATGCTCAGCCTTCCCTGTCCACTAAGATTCCTCTGACGCTTCCACCTCCCGGCCTCTTCAGTCTTCTAACCAGGTTGCAATTAAAGACAAAATCATGGCAAATATTTATCTCTGTCTGCTCCCCTGGTCTTTCTAACCACATTTCAGGAACTTTGAGGTCAGAGGGACCTCTTGTGTATCTAGAGATCCTGGCAGTCCTTTGCACAAAAGGACTGAAGGTTCACGATAGACAAGGTCTCGTGGAAGTTGCAATATAGTGGCTGGGAAAAGGTAACAGCCAAGCAGATAAATGAGACTATGACATATAATGATGAAGGGCAAACAGGATAATGGGAGAATGAGCAATGGGATGAAAGATGAATACGAGGGCAAAGCAGACTTCTCTGAGATGGTGGCCTTAGAGTGGACACTTGACTAATAGATTGATTGACCTCTTTCCCTCTTTTGTGTTTTAGCTTGGTGGTTTACGGCAAGGACATTGACCAGTAGAATGTTTTACTTCCTTTCTTCTTGAGCCTTTATTAAATGCCTTCCAAATAGCCTTAAATGATCCAATAGCATATGGTAGACAGGCTACAAGAGGGCCCCCAGAGAGCCACACATCCCGGTATTCCTGTCCTTGAGTGTTGGCTGGACGTACCGACTTCCTTCTAACAAACAGAATATGGCAGAAGTGATGGGATGTCACTTCCAAGTTTAGTTTAGGAAATGACTATGGCTTTTATCCTGGCTTCCCTGCTCTCTCTCTCTCTCTCTCTCTCTCTCTCTCTCTCTCTCTCCTCTCTCTCTCTCCCTCCCTCCCCCCCTCCCTCCCTCATCACTCGCTCCATGCAGCACCAGCTTCCATTTCATGAGGCAGCTGTATGTAGACATCCACATGGCAAGGACAGAGGGCTCTGGAAAAAATCCATGGAGCGACCTTGGGTGTGAATGTCCCCATTGCCCCAGGTTGAGTTTGCAGCTGAAATTGCCGCCCTGGCTGAGAGCTTAGCTACAGCCCCATCAGCAACCTTAAGCCAGAGGCCCTCAGCCAAGCTACTTCCTGGTTCTTGATCAAACAGGAACTGTGAGGTGATAAATATTTGCTGTTTTAAGGCCACTAAGGTTTTAAGGTTTGCTGTTTTAAGGCCACTGAGGTTTGGGTAATTTGTTACACAGCAGTAGATAACTTTAGAGCCAAATGGGTGTGACCGTCTGTGGGTTTGAGTTTGCCTCTCTACTGATAAGGGAGGCAGATACCATTGTATCCAGGCAAATATTCTGCATTCATCTGAATAGCCATCCTGAGGAGTCCCTGTTATGGCCTTTCAAGCAGTTTTACACTGGACTGTGATTGTCTGTGCAGTGGGTTACTGTTAGGACTAGAATGTAAGCCTCCAGGGAAACTTGAATGTTTTCTTTGTTTCCTTACTCCCACTACCTCATTACCACAATGATCATGCTGAGATTTGAGAATTCACTAACTTCCTTTACCTTTATAATAACCCTATGAGGAAAGTATTATCATATCATCATTTTGTAGATGCAAAACTGAGACAAAAAAGAGTTAATTTGCCTAAGTTGATGCCACATGTACGTGATGGAGCCGGGATTTGAACCAGGTATCTAGCTTCAGAGTTCCTAATACACAAGTGTTCAAGTAATTAAGGGAGTGAAATTGGCGTGTGACTTCTGATTACTGTCCCTGGGCTGAGACCTCCTGTTATGCTGTTCATTCATTGGTGTTTTTGTAACCTTTGAATGGTATTTGTTGTCAACAACTTATAGTCTAATTTTGTTGCATATATATCTGTGCCTATTCCAGAAGCATCCTGTTGCCTTTGCCATCTCCTATTCATTCTGCAAAGCCCTTCACAGAAGGTGCGGCTTTCCTCTATCTTTTGGGGTCACTCACTATATATGTTAAGATACTCATCACCAGGCACGTCAACATGTGAGTTGCAAGCAACGCCTCTCCGAGGCAAAAATTGGAATGATTTTAGGGAATCGTGTAACAATAAATTTCTCTTTCAACAAATCAGGAAGTCCCATAGCAAAAATCTTGAAGCTCCTCATGTTTTCTGAAAACCTCGAGGGGCCTCCCTGGCTCTGGGTTGCCACATGGAGACACGGCAAACACAGGCTGTGATCCCTTTGTCTGGCTCTGAGCCCCAGACCTCTCCAGAGTAGATAATGCGGCTTCATTCCAGTTGTGCGGGAATGCGCCTGGAAAAGGACGATTACATTTCTTTTAAAAAGTGTTGGCTTTTTTTTCCTAGTGGCTTAATTTGTGATGTAAAGGAGATGTATGGAATAAAACTTTCAACTCCCCCCCCCAAAAAAACTTTGACTCGCTCTTCATAAAGTCAGACAGGCTTGGTTTGGCCTTGATGAATTCAGCACTTTAAAGGGTACGTCAACACAATAAATTTTATGCCCTCGATAAAACTTGTGAGTGAGCTCAGTGAGAAATTCCAAGGCCTGGGAAGGCAATTAACGTTTGAAATATATATTGAGTTGTATACTGTGACAGTTTATGTGGCCACAAAGTGGTAGCCAGGATGTCACAAGGGAAAAATTTCCCTGGGAAATGTTAGGTTTGCTTTTCAAATAACATTGACATGTCAGATTGCTCCTTGAATACAGGGGAATGTAAGAAATGACTGCCAATGAAAATCCAATTCTCCAATCACATCATGCCATTCTTGCTTTCTATTCCGACTGGCAATAACTTCCTCTGGGGTATTTATTGTCAATATTTTAGTAACTTAATTTCATTGGACCATTTGTATCACTGTTTGCTGTAGTTCTGTATTTTTTTTTAATTGATTTGATTTGAGTTCAAACCCCAGACCTGCCTTTAGTCAACGTGTGACTTTATATGAGTCATATTGCTTCTCTGGACTTCATTTTCTGTTGTGAGAATTAAATGAAACAACACGTTATAAAATACCCTGTTAATTATGATGTGGTTTATAATTTAGGAAATCACTGTTACTTCTTTGTGTAGCATTAACAAGCTTTTTCTGAGGATGGCACTAATACATAGAATGTCGGAGAAGATCCAAAAATGCAAGCTCTGTGTACTAGTCAGTTATTGTTGTATCAATGCTGCATGACAAACAGCCTCAGAATTTCATTGGTTTATAACAATATTGACTAATTATACATTCTTTCGTTATATTAATTTACCTTTTTTGTTGGTTTTGTTTTTGCTCATTGGTCTGTGGTTAGGCTGGAGAGCTCTGCTTTAGGATGCAAATAGATTGTAGGTTTACAGTATGTGTACCATCTGGGCCATAGCCTTTCACAGACAATGACAGCAATGTAAAGAAGGTGATCAGAAACACAGGATGCCTTTTAAGTCCTAGGCTTTAAACTCATACACTGTCACATTTGCCCACATTTCATTGGCCAAGACCAGTCACATGACCAACCCAACCTCAATGGGGCTGGGAAGTATGCACCATTGACAGTGATCCATGGCAAGAGGGAAAAATAATTTCACCTACCATTGCAATATTTGCATAAGTAAAAAGAAAGAATCTGAGGTCATTACATAAACAAAAGCCACTTAAGAAACATACAGTTTTCTCTCTTTTATATTAAAACTTCAAATAATTTGAATTGACCTTCTTCTACAATCCAAATGAGGACTGAGTTTTTCCCCAGTCTTGTATTTGACAAAAATCATAGATTTTGGTTTCATCAGTGACTCATTTTTCCTTTCAGAAAGTCATGTACTTATTATTCAAGGTCTCCAAAAACTCTTTGGTGGACTGTGAAATGTCTGTTTTATTGGTTCATCTTCAAATGTTAATGACTAGTCAAGGTAATAAGAGAGTTAACTGTTGATTCATCTGTTCAAATCAAGTGATACTGTGGTGTGCATGAGACCAGGAGTCAGGAAGATGTCCAGGTCTAGTGCTAGCTCTGGACAAGTCAGTGACATTCTCTGGGGAGTATCTATGAGAAAAGGAGCTGAGGACTCTCCAGGGCAAATCAGTGAATGATGCTAACTCTTCTCAGTAATCTGAGTGCAGAAGTCATTGTCTAAATAAGCATTCTTTCCAACTGCAGTCTAGCCTAAAAGTTGGCAGATGCGACTTGCCCCAGGGCATGAGCAATTTAAGGAAGATGTTTTAAATGAAGTGTTTAAAAAATCTATAACAATTATGCAGGGTTTTTTTAAGCTCATGTAACAATTTCACTGCTTGTTTCTCAGTAAATATTTCTATTTTCCTCATTGTTGATCCTGTAATTTCACTTTTCAGAAAATAATCAGAGATAAGGAAGGAGGTTTATGTACAAAAATGTTCATTTTGGCCTTTTTAAAAAATTAAAGTGAAAAATTGGACAGAACCTAAATGTTTAATAATAAGAGATGGATTAGGTAAATTATTGTAAATCTACTTAATGGACTATAATACAGATGTTAAAATAATGGCTTAAACAATTTTAATGACTTTTGAACTATTTTAAGGAAATTCCCATGATATAATACTAGATGGAATATGTAAAATAAGGAAACCATATCCTATATAATAAAACCCTAATATGCAAATTGACCAAATGGTGAAATGACCAGTTGCTATGACGTGCACTGACCACCAGGGGCAGACGCTCAATACAAGAGCTGCCCCATGGTGGTCATTGTGCTCCCTCAGGGGGAGCACTGCTCAGCCAGAAGCTGGGCTCATGGCTGGCAAGCGCAGCAGCTAAGGACCCCCCAGGGGTCCTGGACTATGAGAGGGTGCAGGCTGGGCTGAGGGACCCCCCCCCCTCCAGTGCACAAATGTCATGCACCGGGACTCTAGTATTGTATAATGATCAATTTTTTTAAAGTGCACATTATATTTTAAGGAAATTCAGAAAAATGTGAATAGTGGTGATCTCAGGATTGTGAGGTTGTTGGTGCTTTGCATTCCCTTCTTATATTTTTCTTTATTTTTTTATTTTAACAACAAACCTTTTATTTTTTCATATATATTAAAGTGATACATAGACATAGGTAAAAATAAAAAATATCTTTAAAAGCCTATAGTGAAATAGATCAAGTCTAGCTTCCCAGAAATAACTATCGTACTTTTTCAGCTATTTCTTTGGGTTTCCTTCCATTTGTCTATATAGTATGCTTATACCTCTATTACTGGGGTCATGAGTTTCAGAAATTCTTTATTAGCTTCTGATTATGATGGTTGAGGAGTTAGCTCTCTTTCATCAACTTCCCCAATTTCTCTTCCCATCCTTCATTGTCTCAATTTACTATGTCTCAGTTTAATTATATCAAAATATTTGTTTAAATCAGTAATAATGTTTATATAATGATGACTGTATAAATATTGTTCATAGCTGAACTATGTTTAGTTTCCTTGTGTGTATATTTTTTCTGAATTCCCCAACTACTCTGTTAAATCCTGGTCAACAATTTTCCAAATGCACAGACACAGTTCCAGACATTCTACATGCCATATCCTTTTCCTCTGATGACATCTCCCTGACCACTTTTATTAGACTGTTTGCTCTTTAAGTTTGTAGCTCAATATCGTTTGGGATTACTATCGCTGGTCTGCCATATAGGATTCCTCAGATCCTCTTTTTTCCTCTTTCTTTAGTTGCTCCTTCCTGTTGGTGGAGTACATCCACTTAGAAGCTTCCCCAAAAAAAGAATTCATGGGAGATAAATATTTTGGGCCCTTTCATGTCTAAAAATATCTTTATTGTAGACTCCCATTTGATTGATAGCTTAGCTGGATATAGAATTTCCCCTCAGACATTTCAATAACTGTCCATCTCCAATCACTGTTGCTGTTCAGAGTGATGAGCTATGGGTTCTGAGCCACCCAGATGCAGGCTGAATGGGACAGAGATGAACAGAAGGAGCCTGGACCAATAATCTAGCTTGAAGGAAGAATTATGAGTAGATACAGAAAAAACATAAAAAGTCACAGGGGTCAAATTCCAATTGATTGTTGAGAGAATCAGCCAGTGACTACTGTGAAGTAGGAAAGAAATGTAGCTCAAGGAAGTCAGCTTGGGCCTGCCCAATAGTTCTTGCTTGCTGGGTTCAGAGTTTAGGTGTCAGAGATGCAGAAAGTTCCAGAGAGCAGGATTGAGTTGAACTTGGATCCAAAGAGAAGCTTCAGGCTCAGGTGTATGCTCTTTGCTGGACACAGGTTTATCCTGTGCTGATAGCTCCCAGAAGGAGGTCAAGACAGACATGCAGAGTTCTGGGACCCAAGCAGAGGCCCAGAACTTGGTTTTGACTAAGGCATTACAACAGCACTCTCTATTCCTCACTCTTTCCAACAACTTCTCCTTGAATTCCAGGTGGAGAGAAACCACTGGCTTGGGACACAGGCTTCCCATTGCCTCTAGATCCGCTCACACTCTGCCACCAGCGTCTGTAAGGAATGAAGTCAGCTCTGCAGGGTTGCCGATGGCAAGGGTTATACACACCCGGAAATCACTATTGTGACCTCCATTTAAACAGTGGTGCCCCCAGAACTTGTCTGTCTGGCCTTATTCTCACAGTGACACATGGGAGAGACACACCCGTAAATAGGTTTGGGTCCGAGGTCACATGTGGTTTTCATACTGAAAGTGATTTTGGTGGAAAGGAAATAGCTTAAAACCTCCTGATGCTCTTATTGTCTTCCAACAGACTGAACCAGACAGGCGGGAAATACAATCCCCCCTTTAAAACACTGACCTTCTTTCAAATTAATTTCCCCAGAAGTTTGAGCAAGGAATCAATGGGAAAAGAAAATGATTTGGGATCACAGTTGAACGGTGGGCAGTTTTTCAAAGTGTTTTATCTTCTTGCAAGAGTGGATGCGCTTGACTAGAGTTAGCAGCTGTCTGCCGGGGAGGATTTCAGGCTCAAGAACTCAGCACTTCTGTCTGTCTAGGGCTTGATTTACTCTAAAACATAGATTTTTTTCCCCCCCAAGGCCATTGACACTCTTTAGAAGATGATGAGATGATACAGTGCTTAAGGCAGGCTTGCAAATAACTTGCTGGCCCACAAAAGATTTTTTTTTGGTAATCAACCCCAATTAAAAAAAAGTAAGCCCAGACACCAAAGTATAATGAAGCAGCATTTCTTTGTTTCCTTAACGTGATGCTCAGTTGTCATGAGGAACTTTAGGATCGCTCATTTTAATTCTACTAAGTCCCTGTTATGTGCGAAATTACTGAGACGGTTATCAAGAATTCCTAAGATGGTCTTAGATGCTAAAAATGTATGGGTGAGAGAATAAAGCTAGAAGAACAGAGTAGAAAATATTACTATTATTATGTCAACTACCATAATCATTACTGCTACTATCATTATTGTTATTGCTGCCATTACTACTACTATTCTATGAGTACTATGACGACTGGTAGCACTATTACTACTGCTATTACTATATTAGTACCACTACTGTTAATACTACTACTATGTCTACTGCTACCACCACTATTGTTACTGCCAATACTGCTGCTACTAGTACTACAATTATTTTACTATACAAGTACTATGACTATCACCACCACTATTACTACTATACCACTGACATTATTATTTTACTACCCATAATCTTACCACTACTGCTACTGATGCTGCTAACATTACTATTACTATCACTACTATTGCTACTACTACTATTGTTATTAGTACTACTGCTGCTACTACTATTTTATTATTATAAGTATGACTATTGTCACCACTATTGCTACTATTATTACTACGTTACTACTATTGCTTCTGCTGCCACTATTACTATCTACTACCACTGTTATTACCACTATTACTACAACTACTACTATTGTTACTCTACCACTACTATTGCTATTAATACTACTGTAACAGCTACTCCTCTTGCTGCTGCTACGGCTACGACTACTACTATTGCTATTACAACTAGAAGCTGCATTTTTATTTTTAGCATCTTCTATGTTCATGCCACTTTATATATATGATGTTGCTTAATACTCCCCAAACCTACCACTGTAGGAAATACTGACTCCATCGTAAATATAAAGATCTTGAGACTCAAAGAGATTGAGGTCAATTGTCCCAGATCACCCAGAGCGAGTGGCAGCACTGGGCTGACGCCAGATCTCTCTGACTTTATTTCTTAACCAAGATACTCTACTGAACAAGACAAACAAAAGAGCAGGAACAGAAGATTCGCCTGGCTGATGACTGTCATTCCCATCTGAGAAGACATGAGATCACATGAGGAGACTCTTGTTTCAAAGACACAGACACAGGGAAAGCCTTCCCTTCAAAGCTCCCCAGCTGGTCCCTCTCTCTTCCCTCCTCGCTCACACACTCACACTCAGACATACACATAGGGTATCTTGGATTGAGCGCACAATTTCACTTAGCTGACCTATTTTATTTTAAAAGGGAAATGAGCTGATGCCCTAGATTTGGGAGAAGACTGGCACGCCTCCGTTTATCTTTCTGCTCACTGTTCTTTTTCAAAGCCCCAAACTCAAGTTGACAATTTTTCTTCTTAATAGGCTTGGGTAAAGGCAACCTGAGGGCTTCCATCTGCCTTTCCCTTCCTCTTTCCCTATCCCAATCTCAACATTCACACACAACCCATTTACTGCCAAATAGAGACCAGAAAAGGGAGTGCCATTAATTATTTCATTTGATAAACACACAGGCTGAGCACCTAATCATGATGGCTAACATGCATTGCGCTCTTACCATGAACGCTCTATATGTCTGATGTCATCTCATCCTCACGCAAATCACCCCTTTAGAGAGGACAGGTAATAAAAGCTCAGATCAAGTAAGTCACCCAAGGTCACTCGGCTTTATGTAGCAGCATTGGGGCTCCACTGTCTTGTGCAAAATAATTATAATTTGGTGGGAACAGTTTTGAGTGTTCAGAATGTACAATAAGTAAGACTCAACTCCTCACTTTAAAGTTGCTTAAAACCCAGTTGTGGTGAAAGATGGGGACACACAAACAAAAGCGTGACCAAAAGACAAGGGTGTGGGCTAGGAAGGGGGTGGGAGTCAGAAACGGGCTGAATGGGCTGAATATGCAACTAACCAGCTATGAGGTCCCAACTTGCACCGTGGGTCACAGCGTTGAGAGGCTGCTGACTCTGATCTGGGGGCAGAAGCAGGCAGGCAGGAGGGTTAGTGGGTGATGGTGTGCAGGCTGCTGCAGACAGAGTGTCAAAGAGGCCAACTCCTCGCCGTAGGAGCTGCTTTTCTTCCTTAGGAAAGAAGTGTTTTCGTGCACCGTAGGCAAAGGAGAAGTCACAGGCAACAGCTCATGGTCCCAACCCGGAGGCCCGGGATCCCAGCTCTGGGAAGGGCAGTCTTCAGGAAGGAGAAGCTCATAGAGGCCACAGAGCTGTTTCAAATTGCACCTGTCCTGTGCTTGCTTTGATTTTTTTACAGTACTTTATTTAGGTACTAGAGGCCAGGTGCACGGGATTCGTGCACTGGTGGGGGGTGTGGCCTGCAGGGATTGGTCCTCTGTGGGAGCGCCACTCATCCCAGTCAGCCAAGCTCCCACTGTGGGAGCACACTGACCACCAGGGGTCAGCTTCTGCGTTGAGCGTCTGCCCCCTGGTGGTCAGTGGACATCATAGCGACTGGTCAAGTGGTTGTTCTGATTGTTCCACCATTTGGTTGTTGGGCTTTTATTATATAGGATAGGATTATAGTGCTGGAGATTCACCATACAGCATAACATCTGTACTTAACTATACTGTACTGTATACAGTAGCCCCCTGCACCCCCCTTTTATCTGTGGTTTCACTCCCCTCAGTTTCAATTATCTGTGGTCAACCGCCATATGAAAATATTAAATGGAAAATTTCAGAAATAAATGAAATCTCGCGCTGTCCTGCTCTGTCCTGCCCGGGGTTTGAATCATCCCTTTGTCCAGCATCTCCACACTGTAGATGCTCCCACCCCATTAGTCACTTAGGAGCAGGCTCTGTATCAGGCCAGCTGTCAGGTATCGCAGTGCTGTGTTCGAGTCATCCCATTTTACTCAATGATGGCCCCAAATCGCAAAAGCAGCGATGCTGGCCATTCGGATTGCCAGAGAGTAGCTGTAAAGTGCTCCCTTTAAATGAAAAGGTGAGTACAGTACAATAAGATATTTTGTGAGAGACCACATTCACGTAACCCTTATTACAGTATATTGTTACAGCTGTTCTGTTTTATTAGCAGTTATTGTTGTTCATCTTTCACTGTGCCTTATTTATACATTAAACTTCATCATAGGTTGGCATGTATAGGAAAAAGCAGTGTATATATAGGGTTCGGTACTATCCCTGGTTTCAGGCATCCTCTGGGGGTGTGGAAACATATCCTCCTCAAACAAGGGGGGGCTACTGTACTTAAAATTGGCTAAGACAGTAGATCTTATGTAGCGTGGTCTAACCACAAAAGAAAAAGTTATAATAAATAAATACGTAATCAAAGAGGTGCCAAGAAACTTTAGGAGGTGATAAGTCTGTGTTTACTTTTGAGGTTTGAATAAGAGTTAATCAAGTTGAGAGGAAACGTTGTATCTGGCCCCTCCCCTAAACCATCATTTCCCCTTTGTGGGGAAGGGCACCTTCCTCTTCCTCTCCCCCGACGCCTACCTGCCCTGCGTTACCCTCTCTACCTGTCCTCTGCGTCAGTGCTCTTTGAGGGGCTGGGAGGCAACTGAGTCCATCAGAGCAGGAGATACTGTTCACTTATGGGTGGGGGCACTCATTCAAAGCGCAGACCCAGCTAAGCCAGACCAAGCTCTTCGCTCCAGCCGGTCACAGAAGGCCTGAGTGTGAAGGTCACGGAGTGTGAGGGCATCCTGCAGCCATGGGAGGTGGGTTCAGGCGTAGGGGGGAGGTGGGGGCTCCAAGCCCATTCAGGGAGCTCCAGCTTAGCTTTATCAGAGCTCTGCACAGAGCTCACCAGGCTTGGCTGTTGATAAAATGGTCTTTGATGCTTATCTGCAAACCTTCCTCATCCAGTCCCGCTGGGAACATTCTGGGTGCTGATGCTCAATGCTCAGCTGGCCGAGATGACTGTCCATAGCACACTAAAACCTCACCCTGATTTTTAACCCTCTGCATGTTCGCACTGATGTACCTTTTCTTATAGTTCCTTCCTCCTTCTGGATGCCATTTTCTCTTCCCTGTTGGCCCAAATCCAATGTAGCCTTCAAAGTTCAGCTCATCTGTCATTTTCCTTTCTTTTTTCCCCCCCTAATTCCCTCTAGGAAAAAAAATTTCCCTCTTCTTACCTGTAGGTTTTAATGGCACTCTTTTGTGGGTTTGAATGTTCCCGTCATCTCCTTTACTGTTCTATGGGTTTCTGAGAATAGATGGTGTGTATCTGATTCATCTATGTGTTTCCAGTGCCTAGTGAAATGCCAGGTAGTGATGAATTAATTAAACAAGCAAAACTTTTGGGGGAGTCTCTTTGTGTGTCAGATGTGTGCTAGATTCTGGGAATGTATTAACAAGATCCCTAAGAAACATACAGTCTGGTGGGGGAGACAAACATAAATGAAAGAACCACACAAATAAATCTAAGCAAACGCTGGAGACACACAAGCCTTTGAGAGCTTGTAAGAGGGAGGCTGACCTCATTGGGAAGGTCAGTGAAGCCTCAGGAGGAAGTGATGTTAGAGCTGAGGACGGTGGCCCTAATCAGATGAACACTCCAGGGAGAGGAAAGATTGTACAAAAGCTCAGGGCAGAGGGGAGGTTAATACAACATGTTGGAGGAAGTGAAAAAAATAGAGATCGGTGTGGCCAGGTTAGACTGTGTTAGGGCCAAAATGAGAGAGGGGAGGCTAAAGAAGGAGGTGAGGACGTGAATGTATGGCCATGGTAAAGAGGTGGGCCTTTATCCCTTGATCATGTGCTGAGCACACAGAAGGGCTCCTTGAATATCACAGACTCCTGGATGCTGGAGTTTAGTCCTCCACAGGCAAACTGGCCCTCATTGCCCTTCCAGTGTGAGCACCGATGAGGTGGATGTGGATTAGCTTTTCCACAAGTCAGGGAGCTTTCTGTGAAGCCGAGGAAGACAGGATAAATAGAGAAACTCAACGATGATGTCTTGTTTCCTATAGCCTGCCTTGCGGGAGATGAAGGAACACACAGACTAGAACTGGAATGTCTTTTCATTTCCATACGCAAATGGAAGGAACTCAATTGGATAAGAACAGCTGCTGTGCCTCTTTTTATGACACAGACTCTCCTGGCTGACTGCATCCCTGCCCACGAGCACAGGGCATTCTGTCTGGCAGAGGAGGGAACTCACGTCTGGGGCCCTCTCTCGGGCAAACTCTTGGTAGCAAACTCTCCACACTTTCCAGGAGGTAGCTTATGAACAACCTTTCAATCCAATAGCCATGGAGAAAGAGGAGGCTGAGAGAGAGCAGAATCAAGAAGGACTTCCTTGATAAGTGTTGGGTGATTAGGTGGACGCTAATGTCACAGACAAAGGAAGAGGATATTTGGGGGAGAAATTCATGAATTCCACTTTGACTTGTTCAGTGTGAGAGTCTGAACGACATTCGGTTGGGCACCAGAAGGCGGTTGGACATATGGCCCTGAGCTTGAGGAAGTTGAGTAGTTGAAAACTCAGATATGTCGAAGCAACACTTTCTAGGAAGGTGTTTCTTCAACGCCTTGGACTCTCCCAACTCCGGCTATCAGACAGCTCCAAGTGACAGTTCTAGGCTTCCTTCCCACCATTCCAGAGAAAGGTCAAGCAGACTAGAAAAAGGTAATTCTAGTTGCACCTACACAACCCGTCTCTACCTTCCCCTACTATGTCACCAAGCAAAGCAATGAGTGGTGTTCCCCTGTGTAATCGTTAATTTCAATTTTTATAACTTCTTAAAAGTTTCTAATTGTTTACAGTTCATGAAACTTCCAACTCTTCCTTCCTTCCTTCCTTCCTTCCTTCCTTCCTTCCTTCCTTCCTTCCTTCCTTCCTTCTTTTCTTCGTCCCTTCCTTTTTTTAAGAAAAATATATTTTATTGATTTTTACAGAGAGGAAGGGAGAGAGATAGAGAGTTAGAAAAATCGATGAGAGAGAAACATCGATCAGCTGCCTCCTGCACACCCACTAGTGGGGATGTGCCCGCAACCAAGGTACATGCCCTTGACTGGAATCGAACCTGTGACCCTTCAGTCCGCAGGCCGATGCTCTATCCACTGAGCCAAACCGGTCAGGGCCCCTTCCTTTCTTTCTCTCATTTATTCATTCAATACTGTGTGCCAGTCACTAATGAATAAGACACACAAAATTTCAACTGTCTGAGCTTAGAGTTGATTGGAAAAGAATTGTAAGAAAGAAGTACAGAGCGTGGTGGTGGGGGGTGGGGCTCCGTAGCCCAGTCTGGTCTCAGTGCCTGGGTGGAACATGATTCCATTTCCTGAGATGGAAAACCCAGGTTTGGGTGTGGATTTCAGGGAGCAAATAAGTTTCAAATGCACATGGAGCTCATAGTGTCAAGCATCATTCCAAGGAGGTTACAGTCTTCTTCTCATGTAATCCTCGCAGCAACTCTGTGAAGGGGGTACCACCATGACCCCCATTTTACAGATGGAAGCCCAAGGCCCAGAGGGTTAAGTGACTTTCCCAAGGTCATGTAACTTGTAAATGACAGAGCCAGGATTTCAGACCCAGGCTGGCTGGCGCAGAATCCACACTCTTGACCTCTACAGCAGTGATAGTCAACATTTTTCATCTCATGGTATACATAATTCTGCAGCACAGCAAAAATATATTCTTTGGTGATCTGACAAAAAAATAGGCATAGATTTGATTCATTCACACTGAATATCTATTGTTGTGTTGGTTGTTGTCATTTTTTAACTTGACAATCCAAGGGAAAAGAGGTCAGTGCCCCTTCTAAATAGTCAAGTATTGCATGTTTTAAAAATTCCTGAGGTACACCCGTTGAAAATCGCTGCTCTACAGGACGCAGACTCTCTCACGGGGCCTTATTTAGACATGTCCAGTTGAAGATTCTAGTGGGATATCTAAGTGCCAATTTGATAAACAGTTTCCTTATCATTTGAACCAGTCTGTTATTACTGATAAAAGCATCTGAGAGAGATACAGACGTGAGTGGGTGTCTGAAATTGTAAAGTTCAGGCGAGAAGGTTGGGCTGGACATTCACTCTGGGTGACATGTTAATGTTCTACTTCCAACAGTGCATTCTGGGATCTCCCCTCCTCTCTAATCCTTATATGATTTCTATGGACTGTAGCTTCTTTTGGGAGACAAAGACACATAAGGGATGATTCTATTTTTTTTAAATCTCCACCTGAAGATATGTTTATATTGATTTCAGAGAGAGAGAGAGAAGGGAAGAGAGGGAGAGAGAGAGAGAAACATCAATGTGAGGTTGCAAATTAGGTATGTGCCCTGACCAGGAATTGAACCCACAACCTTTTGGTGTATGGGATGGCACTCCAATCAACTGAGCCACCTGGCCAGGGAAATTCTTTAAAATAATTTTTAAAAATTAAATCCAAAGAGAGTGTCTGCCTGCTGTTGGGTAATAGTGCCCATTCCTGGCTTCTGCTTTCCTGTCGCCACCCCCTACACATGCACATACACCTTAAGACCCTCAGAAATGACTGTTGTATGTAAGCTAAGTTGGACATGGTGATGGATGTGAACACTGGCAAGTACGAACTGCAGGAAAAGCACATGATGTGGAAACAGCTCTCAGAGCAACGGGCGCTCAGGCTGCCTGTCTTGGCATCTCACCTCTCACTTGTCTTCTCGCAAATATTGTACCTCTGCCTTGTTTGAGATTTGCTGAGTCTGATGAAAACCCTTTAAATGGCTCTTGTTGACAAGATTTGCTATAGAACATTTTAATGATCAAACAAACTTATGGTGCAATTTCACCTGATTAAAGACAACACTAAAACCTGTGTAATTTTCAGTGCATATGTGGAGACAGCAACTTGAAACCGTCTTTAAAGACTTCAGAACCTGAGTTCTGCTGGAGAGAGGCGTGACGGTGGACGTGGTGGCATTGTTCCTGGAGTTGCTCCCCTTTGCCTCCTGCATGGATTTTGCTCCCTTTGTCTCCCACTGGCTTGGTCTGTTCTTTCCCAATTGTCCGGATAGCTTGGAGGTGACCACCAAGAAACACCAGATACTATTTGCAAATAGTGTCCTATTTCTAGATGTTCTCTGGACTTCACTTGTGCCAGACTTGTTACCCGTGCTTGTCACTTCCCTGCTCAAAGTCTCCCCTTAGCTCTAGTCTGAAGCTCTGCTCCAACATCCCTCTCCACCCCACCCCTAATATAAGCAACACGACTTGTTGATATGACCAAGCTGAGTTTACCACTTACTAGTAGGTTGATAAGAAAGAAGGGCACCTTGCAAAGCAATGGCAGTGTCTCAAATGGGGGAAAGGCAGGGTCAGTTTGAATGGGAATTGGAGGCTTGATTTGAAATGGGGTCTTTCTAAGTGGAGGTTTGGTTAGGGTTGCGTAAGGATCATGACACAATAGTTCAGGACTGGTGGGCACACCAAGGTTTTGAGAAAAAGGATTAAAATATTTAGGGTAGAAACTGTCAGTGTTGTCCATGGAAGAGTTGATGGGTCTTTCTCAGGTTTTTAGAATGAATATCAGCTCATTTGCCTGGGCAGGAGACTCCTGGAAAAAGAGAGCCATGGTAATGAAGTCAGAGGAATAGCACAAAGTCATGTTCAAGTAGATAATAAGATGTGCTTTGGTTCTCAATGTCCAGGACGAGTGGAGTTGCTTTTCCTTCTCACTCTCTATGGGTAAAGTTCAGGTTAACATGCTCACAGAGTCCCTTATGACCTATCTTTTGCCCACCTGTCCATCTCCATCACATCTCATTCTCAGCATGCACACGCTGCAGTTCAGCTCCATTAGCTCATTAGTAGCTTCTCATTCCTTCCCCCCTCTGGGCCTTTGCACCTACTATATTCTCTGCTTGAAATGCCTTCTCTCCCTTATATTATTTGTTTAGTCAGCTCCCTTTTATAGGGCTCAAATGTGACTTCTACCGGGAAGCTCTATTGATTCCCAGTCTAAGTTGGGTCCCCCATTTCCAACTCTTTTGACACCCATATCTTCTTCAATAATAATTAAATACCAATTTTAGAATGAATTAGTTTATGCTGCCCTGTCTTATTGCTGCTATCTTCCTAGGGCTTAGAAGAGTGATTGCAGCTAATGGATACTCAGTAGATATTTGTACAATAAATGGCCACGAATATGGAATGTGTCTCTTTTGATTTATGGGGGAAAGTTTTGGTTCCATGAAACTAGAGTATGTACATTTCTCACGGAAGCTTTCTGTAATATCTACACCCACAGATACACCCCCAAATTCATATCTTAAAGCCCTAACCCAGTGCCTCTGAATGCAATTATATTTGGAAATAGGATCTTTACAGAGAAAATTAAATTATAATGAGCTGCCTAGGGTCGGCCCTCATCCAATATGACTAGTGTCTTATGAGAAGAGGAGATTAAGACACAGGAGGAGATAGAACCAGACATGTGCACACAGCGATGACCATGTGAGCCATGGCAGGAGAGCAGCCATCTGCCAGCCAGGGAGAGAGGCCTCAGAAGAAATCAAACCTGGAGCACCTTGAGCTTGGGCTTCCAGCCTCAAGAACTCTGAGGAAATCAATTTCAATGATTTAAACCACCCGGTCCGTGGTATTTTGTTCATGGCAGCCTAGCGAACTAATAGACCCGCCTTAGATGAGGTGAGGGGCCCCTCCGCTGGGCAGGCGTTTGCCTCCCTCAGTCAGAGCACGCATTTCTCTGCATTGTCGCTGGCCCCCATCCAGCTCTGAGCTTCAGCACAGACGGACTCACTCACCTCTTCCCTCTTGGGACCTAGCACAGTGCTTGCCACACAACAGGTGTCCTATATGTGTTTGTTAACTGGATAAATGAATGAATCTAAGAATAAAACCAGGATGCCGAGTCTCTGCTCCAGTTAAGCACTGCCTGGCAGGAATTCATTCATTTATTTGTTAATTATGTCTCGCACAGATACTGTACCAGGCACGAATCTCATGCATTGAACAAAGTAGATGAAAAAAAATCTCTGTCCTCCTGGAGCTTACGTTGTGTTGGAGGCAGACAAACAATAAGCAAGGGAGATAAGTAAACAGAGACAATGGTGCCAGGACGAGGGTGAGACAAATGAGGCGCTGACTTTGGCTGCAAAATGCAGGGGAGCATGCCAAAAATCTCAGTGATCAGGACAAATTGTATTTTAATGCAACATTTAGAAGACAACTAAAATTAATGCAAAAATATCCATGATGAACAAAATTTCAAAAAATTTAATTAAAGACAGAATGATTGCATAGCTTGTTAGATAAGGTGAAGGAGAAAAAAAGAAAACTGGGAATGGGAATAGGAAATTTTAGGGGGAAAGGTGTTGAAATTTTGGGTCTAGTGGCTAAGGAAGACCTCTGTCAAGAAGATAATGCTTGGGTGGAGACCTGAAGGAGATGAGGAGTGGTCCATTCTACTACCTGGGGGAGAACATTCTAGATAGAAGGAAAAGCAAGTTCAAAGGCCCTGAGGCAGGAAAGATTGTGACTGGAGGGAATTGAGCAGAGAGAACAAGTTGGTAGAAGACAAGAGAACAGGAGATGGGGTTAAAGGGGTAACAGAGGCCAAGACATAGATGGAAGGCGCTGAACTCGGTGTTGCCAACTCATCTGGCCTTTTCATAGAGAGACCAGAAATCAGAATTTAAAGGGACATTCCTTACTTTTAAAGATAGTCCACTAATTTGAAAAAATAATTAAACACGGCACAGGCTAACACAAGTGGTTCACTGCTGGGAGTGATTTTGCCTCCCGGACACGCTGGCAATGTCTAGAGATATTTGTGGTTTTATATCTGGGGGGAGAGGGGGTGCTATTGGTAGGTAGCACACAGGGTGAGACAGAGGCCCAGGATGCTGCTAAAGATCTCCACCCGCCCCGGGACAGCCCCCTAAACAAAGCGTGATCCCGCCCCAACGTCAATCATGCCGAGATGGGGAAACCCTGTGCTTAATAGAACATACCTGTGGCTGGAACCTGCTGAAGGATGAGGTCAGCAGATTTCTAAAAAGGAGCAGGTGGGCCAGAAGCTCAGGGACGGCCTCTTCCCTCCAGGCCTCCTCAAACGCCTACCCGTTTCCTTTCTGCTTCAGCAGAAGTGATTTTTCCACCTCATGCCCGACACTGCTCCTCATTAAGCAACCGCCACCCGCAGCCCCTGATTTCCATGATTGTAAGTAACACCCCCCCTCCCCCCGCCACACACACACACAAACCAGGTACAAAAGCTGCCCTGTTCACAAGAGGCAGACGGGGACCAGCCCATTACCAGGCTCTCGGACTAGAGCGGGTGCCTTCCCTATCTCATCTCTGACTGCCCCGCCTGCTTCTCTAATTCTTGCTGGTGGGGCTCGATTTCTCATTCTACGTTTTGGATAGACCTTTGTTGCGATGCAAGAGGATGTCTAGAGCAAACGTTTTTGGTCAACAGAACTAACTGTTGCAAACTCAAAAATGCCTACGGAGCCCAGGCAGGTAGCGGCAGGCCTGAAGCGGGTCGTTGAAATAGGAGCAGCAAACTGGAGTGGGCTTGGTGGTCTAGACAGGGCACCCATCTCTTGTGTCCAGACAATGCTGCAGAACGGCAACTGGGCCCCCTGTGGCAAGGTCTTTTGACATTTCAATGGAAGTCTGAAGTTTGAAATACGCTTATCGGTTTTAAATACCGGAAGGATTTCTTTAAGACTGGGTATGTTGCCTAGATGTGGTTTCTGAGTCATCAGATGCTGATTTCTATTTAGATTCTGGGGAGCCATCTGCTTTCTGCACATGAGAGGGAATCATTCCAGCAAGTTAGAAATGGGCCAGGTTCAGAAGGAAGGGCTGGTCGATTCAAGACGTGCCCAATTCAGAAGAAATGGTTTTCCTCCCCCCCGACCGCCCCAAAGCAAAGCGTCAACCTCATCAGCATCATAATGGCTGTCTGTGTGGTAGACACTCCAAGGGGCTTACCATTTATTTCATACATGGCCTAGGAAATATGGCCTCCAATTTGCAGGTGAGAAACTGAGTCTCAGAGAAGTAACTGCTCCTGCCGACAGGATAGGATTGGAGCCCAGGTCCCTTTGAGCTGTTATCTATGACCTCTATTGAGTGATGGTGTGGCTTGGAGCTGAAGATGAGTTTCTGAACTTTACAAAAGCAATGGGTAGTTTCTGACCATATCCATGTAAGTGGAGTGGAACAGAATCGATCGGATGGTCCAATGAGAATTCTAGACTCAGAAAACACAGAGGACAGCAGAGAACAGCAGGGAAAGGATGGCCAGCTCACCCATGTCCTCACCATTCTGAGGTGCCGTTCTCCACCATCCCCAGGCGTGGACCTCAATTGTCCCCTGCAGTGACCTGCTTGTCACCCTGTCTGGGCTTCTTTCCCTTCCCAATCTCACCACTGTCCCTATTCATCTCTCAAATCAACTATGCACAGATGGATCCTTGTCTTGGGGTCAGTTCCTGGGGGGCCCCAAACTCAAACACAAGGTTACCTCAAGTTCTCTGGTTTTTGCAAAACTTGGATTATATTTGCTCCTATTGAAGGTAGTCATGTCACCAAGCTTTAGCCATCTCATTTATGATAGTCTTATGTTGTCATAGGGCAGATTACAACAGAATTAAGCACCATTGTGACTCAGACTCACTAGTAGAACAATTAAAAAAATGCGAGGGGTGGGAAGATATAAATCAAAAGGATTTGGTCACAGAGAAGATGCTTGGCTGAGCTCTCTGCCACGTTTCCATTGGTTAAACTGTGATTGATGGTCTGTAGCGCAGCATTGCCCGTGATAAGAGTCTCTTTTCTTTCATCTTTCTGTTTAATTTTCTTTCTAATGGCTTTAAAGGAAGAACTCTTTGGCCCTGGAAATCACTTTGGATTATAACAAGAGCGATCCAGAACCCTTTTTCTATTTCTTTTAATAGTCATTCAGGGGCGCTGTTTAATTGAATTAAGACACGTCCAAGAGGTGAATTATAGGATAATAACTCAGACCTTTCTGTTTAATAGGCTCTGGCCTGTGGCCTTGGGTCCCCTAGATCTGAGGGGGTGAATTACTGCCCCATAACTCACACGGTCCCATTTAAAGAGAGTCTGGTTAAAGATAATTAACATCCACAACCAAGTCAGGCAAAGGCAACCCAAGATCTAAGAGTAAAGGACAAAGGGGACTACAGAGATGAATTTGGAAACTTTGCTCTTCACTTCAAAGAAGTTAGACATCAGAGAATAATGTCCGAGCCTCAGGAAAAACAAATGGCCTCTCAGCCCAGCTGGGCTCTGGGTATTTATCACCAAAGCCTTGACTCCCATGTGTGGAAGTCTTCAGCATTCCATCCTTTCAGATCTGATAAATAACTAATTGGCCTTGAAAGCTAGCTAGGATGTGGGTGATGTGTTCAGCAGGTACCTGCATCCTGGAGGCAGCATGGACAGGGACGTCCTAGGGCACCCTGATGGCCCTCTGCCTGTCCTCCCTGAAAGTGGTTTTCTCACTGATGCCTGGAATTTCACTATTTGAAATTGATTTGTTTGGGTTAAGTGTTTCCATTCTTCTATGTCTTCTTTTTGAAAAGGCGTTGATATGGTATGTAAGTAAGTGTGTGGCACTTAACTCAGAGACAGACATGAGTTCAGATCTAAACTCCACAGCCTGCAAACTGTCAGAAATTGGCTTACCCTCTCTGTGTTTCGAGTTCCTCATCTTTAAAATGAGGATGATAATATCACCAACTTCTTAGAACTGTCATGAAGATTAGATAAAAGAATGGATATGGTACTTAGAAAAATGTCTGACATAGACATGTTGATAAAGAATAAACATGACTATTGAAAAATATCCTTCAGAGAGCAATATGCATGCCAAGAATCACATAGCTGACTGCATTCTCCTTTGTAAATTCTAGAATGTGAACGTCATTCCATGTAAAAATAAGGATGATGAATTCAATATAGTTTATAGAGACATTTTTAAAGATTTTTAATTGATTTTTAGAGAGAAAGGAAGGGAGAGGGAGTGAGTGAGAGAAACATTGATGTGAGAGTGAACCCTCTACTGGCTGCCCTCTATACACCTCTGAC
This sequence comes from Myotis lucifugus, assembly GCF_000147115.1. Lineage (NCBI taxonomy): Eukaryota > Metazoa > Chordata > Mammalia > Chiroptera > Vespertilionidae > Myotis > Myotis lucifugus. The sequence continues at coordinate 640,758 of NW_005871372.1, read as the reverse complement.
TGGGGATCGATTGCACCTGCAACCCAGGCATGTGCCCTGACCAGGAATCAAACCAGCAACCATTTGGTGCATGGGATGATGCCCAACCAACTGAGCCACACCAGCCAGGGCCATAGACATTTTTATTGATTGATTGACTTTAGAGAGAGAGTGGAAGAGAGAAAGAGAAGCATTGGTTTGTTGTTCCACTTATTTATGCATTCATTGGTTAATTCTTGTATGTGCCCTGACTAAGAATCAAACCTAAAACCTTGGTGTATCAGACAACACTCTAACCAACTTAGCTACTTGGCCAGGGCTGAGACATTTTTCTATAAATAGTTGGCCTCTTCTTAGGTAAATCTGACTTTTGGAAATTTCTAGAAACCTAGAGAAAATCATCTTAACTCCAAAGGTTCTCCTCCAGTTTAAGAGGTCAGTCCTGCTGAGAGGACCCGTCTCATTTTCACTCCCTCTCCACCTCTTGTCTACCATCTGCCAACCTTCTACTCTCTGTCCCTAACTTTTACCCAAAGCTTATAATTCATTACAGTTCATTAAAATGAAAATAAAATTTATTTTGCATCAAGATGAAAAAAATATGGTTCATTTGTTATTAGCATATAAATGGCATTTTTAATGTCACTCTTGCCTCAAAATTACTTACATTTTCAATGATCACAGCATATAAAATTAATTTTTGATAGCCTTTTGTGATTTGGGTGAAAATTCTTATTTCCTTTTTGTGCTTTAAACAGCAAACTGTATCCACTGCTATTCATAGCAAATTTTAGATAATGAAGCAATTAAAAATACATGGATTTAAGATCTTATCTCATTTTTCCTTTGGACCATTTCTGCTTCATTATTCATGAATGGATATGTTTAATTCAGAGTTAGTAATTGCAGATATATCTAGTATAAATTGTGCCTCACATTCTTTACCCATTTCAATTTATTTTAGCAAATAGATCTCTACTTGAAAAAAGTAGTTGAGAGAAGAGAAAGTATGATAAAATTTCAGAAATCCTGTGTGTTGTGCTTGTGTGTGTTGATTGGCATCCAAATAAGATCTCAAAAATGTTATAATTACATTTTCTGAGGATTTACCAAGAGCCAGGCACTGCGCTGACCAATTACATATAGCATTTCATCCAGTCCTTCGAATAATCTTGTAAGGGAAGTACAGTTGGTGTTCCCATTTCTCAGATATGGATACTGAGGCTCAGAGAGGTTATGAAACTGTCTAGAGGTCACACAGAAATGATAGAGAACTAGGATCAAAATGTGGCTTGTCTGTCTCCAGAGCCTGTGTGTCTAACCATACATCACACTTTTCTTGTGTCCTGGGACTAAGTATGTCTGAACCTCAAAGAAATTGGTCAAAGGCCTTTGAAATCACTCTGCTGCTCCATCTAAGAGCATCCCCAGTTCACAAAGTTGCTGGTCTGAGGAACTTGTCACATATTCTGTTTCTGTAAACCATAAGTATTTTTTAGGAATTTACTGTTGTTTTTTTAATACAACTTGTCAAAGGGCATTATATACCAATAAAAAAGAGATAAAGAAGATAAAAAGAAAGGAAAGCAGAGAGAGAGAGAGAGAGAGAGAGAGAGAGAGAGAGAGAGAGAGAGAGAACAAAAAAAGAAATAGCTTAAAAAACTTAATTATAGGTTAAATAAATTATGATGCATTTATTCAGCATTATATTCTATAGCCATTAAAAATGGTGATGAGACTATTAGCTTACTGACACGAAAAAATGTTCCTGATAAATTGTGACATAAAAATAGCAGGTTTATGCCTGGCCAGTATAGCTCGGTGGTTGAGTGTTGATCCATGAGCCAGGAAATCCTGGTTTGATTCTGGTCAGGGCACATGCCTGGGTTTCAGGCTCCACCTCCAGTAGGGGGCATGCAGGAGGCAGCTTATTGATTCTCTCTCATCCTTGATATTCCTATCTCTCTTCCTCTTTCTTTCTCAGAAATCAATAAAAACATACTAAAAAATATCAGGTTTACAAAACAATATGTGTAATGTACTCCTATTTTTAATAAAAAATATGAATGTATACTTATAAGTGTGTAAGAGGAGAGAGAATCTAGAACAGTGCTAGTGCTGTCCAATAGAAGTATAATGTAAGTTGTATATGTAATTAAAAATTTTCTAATAGCCACATTAAAAGGTAAAGCAAAATGGTGAAATTGATTTTAACATTTTATTTATCCTGAAATATCCAAAATATATGATCATTTCAACCTGGAACCAATCTAAAATTATTAATGAGATATTTAATTTTTGTATGTCTTTGTAATTCAGTATGCCTTTCACACTTATTGCATGTCTTCATTTAGATTAGCCACACCTCCACCATAGTGACCCCTGTGTAGCACAGGGCAAGTCTAGAAAGATATATACAAACTGATATACACAAGTGGTCAATTTGAGATACTTTTCTTTTGTTCAACATACTTGTCTGAATTTTCTGATATTTTTTAAACAAAGCAGATCTTCACTAAAGCAATGAAGTTCTTTCCAATTTAGGGAGAAGGGTCTCTGTGGCTCAGATAAGTAACTTGCTCAAGGACATACAGCTAAGAGCTGGTGGAATGAGGATTCCAATCAGCAGTCCCATCCCAGAAGCCAAGCTCTCTGCCACCACCCAGACTTCTTGCCAAGAGGAACATTGCCACCCTAACCGATTTGGCTCAGTGGATAGAGCATCAGCCTGCGGATGAAGGGTCCCAGGTTCGATTCTGGTCAAGGGCATGTAGCTTGGTTGCAGGCACATCCCCAGTAGCGGGTGTGCAGGAGGCAGCTGGTCGATGTTTCTCTCTCATCAATGTTTCTAACTCTCTATCCCTCTCCCTTCCTTTCTGTAAAATAAAAAAATCAATAAAATATATATATATTTTTTAAAAAGAGGAACATTGCCTCAGGGGTGCTACTGACTGTGGTCCCTCTCCCAGGGCCAGGCACACCGGCGCTCCCATTGTACCTGCAGCTTGAACTGCCCAGTCTCGGTGTCCTGAGCCTCCCTCTGCTGCACTGATCCCAGCTCCCTTCTTGTCCCTCTAGCCCAGATCATGAGTTCTACTCCAGTGCAATGTTGCCCCTGCTTTGCTTTCTCTATGGTGGCAAATATCACCCTAATTACTTAATTGTACTCCAGTGTAGTCACGTTGACACTGCTCCTGGAGAGAAAACCTTTAATTAAATGAAAAGTGTCTTTACTGATTCTCTTATTCTGTCAACACATTGCATTGATGCCCCACCCTATGCACTTCCCCTATAGATGTTGGGAAGACAGAAGAGAATAAAATAGGCAAAATCACCACCCATATGGAGCATGATTCTGGCAGGGGAGAAACAAAAATGGGAAGCAAATAAATATGCAGTGTAGGAGGTGTTGGTGAAAGCTATGGAGACAAATAAAAGAGGAAAAAGGAAGTGGAGGTGTTCTTATGCAGGATGAACGGAAAGGCGTGTTGGATAAGGGGACTGTGCAGAGACATAAAGGAAGTGATGGAGTGATCTTGAGGCTCCTTGAGAGACAATCATCTAGCACAGTGGTTCTCAACCTTCTGGCCCTTTAAATACAGTTCCTCATGTTGTGACCCCAACCATAAAATTATTTTCGTTGCTACTTCATAACTGTAATGTTGCTACTGTTATGAATCGTAATGTAAATATCTGATATGCAGGATGGTCTTAGGCGACCCCTGTGAAAGGGTCATTTGACTGCCAAAGGGGTCGTGACCCACAGGTTGAGAACCGCTGATCTAACATGTGTTAAGGCCCTGAGGCAGGAGTGAACTTGGCATGTTTGAGGAACCATGAGAGGCCACAGTGGCTGGAGCAGAGCTTATCCTGCCAGTTCTGGAAGTGTGAGGAGATTGAGAGCTAGGGTCGAATAGACTTCAGACATCTAATATGCAATTTTCAGGTATTGGCATTGCTGAGATAGAACCCCTCTGGTCACCCCAAAGGTTGACAATGACAACATATTGAGGAACATCAGAAAAAGGGGTTTTTAACTCTTGGGTCCATACAGCTTTGAGAGCTAAAATATGAGCAAAGAGTTCATAGGGGCAGGAACTTGGAAATAGTTATAATCTATCCTGAGGAATTAACATAAGCCTTGGGAGAATGGTAGACTCATAGGACTTGGAATGGTGGTTCAGGCCAAATGTATTTAAAAGTCAAAGAAAAGGATGACCCCAGTTTATAGCTGGGTCAGACCTATGTAAGACACCAAATATTTGGAGAATCATATCACCTTAATTTGGTTTGTTCTTAGCGGATGCTCCCTGTGGCTTAGACCTGATTTTCAAATTGGTCTTTAAAATCTCCACTTAATAGCAGCTAGATTGGTGGGTGAAAAGCAAAAGAATGCTTCATGCATGGGCTCTTTCAAATAGCGCGTTCCCTTGGCATGCGTAAAATGTGCTTTGGGATAGAAGAAAGCCTGATTTATGGAAATCCTACTTATGCCACAGAGATGCAGAACCAAGGGATGCTGGTGCCCTGGCCTGCAAATGACCATTTCTAGAAATTCTTTGGAGTGCACGTTTCTCGGCTGCAGAGAGGACGGTGTCCAAAAGTAGATAGGATGCACATTGCATGCCAAGCGTTCAAGGTGCCAGGGGGCCATGCCATCTGGATGTCATCCTGACATACTCCCTCCTTCACCCGGACTGAGTCTCTGTCATTTCGCGTGAGCATTATAACATAATCTCTGGGTCCGGGCCCGGCTGGTCACTGACTGGCTTGGGAAGCCTCAGTTTCCCCTCCTGGAAAGGGAAAATAATTATTAAAATGAGGGTGAATAGGGTTGTCCTGAGGATGGAGGAGGAGCATGCTCGGCAGAAAATGCAGCCGATGACAAACTCTTAATCAAGGTTACTATTAAATCAATGATAGGCCATTAGCAGCGAGCTACCTGTATTTTGCTTCATTTCTTTTTCTTTTTCTTTTACCCCCTAGAGCAAAATGGCAGGGACTCGCTTTTCAAGAAATTACGCCGTGTTCAGTGACTTCCCATCAAGAGTAGGCAGTGTTCCGTATCCTGCCGGTGGTAAGTATCAAATGGGCCCATGTCAGACACGGCATGGCTTTTAATCTCCCTTTGTTTGCCGTGTCACCTGCCAGTGACCTTGACTGTTGCTGGCTGCGTTGCGTGCTGCAGTTTGCTGATAAGTGTGTTTACAGCTTTCGAAGTCATGTGTCTGCCGAAAACCACATCTGGTTCACCGCCGCCTCAGTGGGCACACAATGAAATATAAAGGCTAATTCTGTGGTGTACACAATCCGGGTCTGTTTCCCCAGAGGATTCCAGATGGAGTGAACTCCGCAGAGGCAGTCCCTTGATGGCTGGCCCTCCTGGGGGAGTAGATGTGCGTGGGCTGTGACATGGAGCCCTCACTGAACCAACAGGAGTACCGGCATCCCAGATGCAGAGATGGAGAGGGAGCTCCTGACCCGGGGAGGGCTGCGATGCTGTGATGTTCAGCAACGCCCCTCCCTCGCCCCGGTTTGGTCCACCAGGAACCTTTGTGCAGAGCTGGGTTGAGTTTCTCACATAGCATTTCCCACCCTAGTTGTCTTACTTAGAATATTGGCGTTGGGAAGAAGTCTAGTGCCATGGGAGTGGTGGCAGAGGCATTTTATACTTTGCTAGAGGCCTGATGCACGAAATTCACGCAAGAGCAGGCCTTTCTTCCCCTGGCTGTCAGCACTGGCTTCCCTCTGGCACCCGGGCCTGGGGCTTCCCTCCAGCACCCAGGACGTGGGCTTCCCTCGCAGCCCCAGCTTGGTCCGGAATGATGGCAGGTCTAATTAGCATATTACCCTTTTATTATTATAGATTAGGGCATTCATGGTGGCATCTTTATTTAAAAGCCAAACAGAAATATCAGCTACCATTTATTGAACATCTGCTAGATGCTAGATCAGCCGTGGGCAAACTACAGCCCGCGGGCCGGATCCAGCCTGTTTGAAATGAATAAAACTAAAAAGAAAAAAAGACCGTACCCTTTTATGTAATGATGTTTACTTTGAATTTATATTAGTTCACACAAACACTCCATCCATGCTTTTGTTCCGGCCCTCCGGTCCAGTTTAAGAACCCATTGTGGCCCTCGAGTCAAAAAGTTTGCCCACCCCTGTGCTAGATGCTAGTCTTAGGCAGGACACTATTCTGTGAGGTCGCTGTAGGTGCTATGATGTCCATTTTACAGATGTGGGAATTAAAACTTAAAGGAATAAAGCAACTTGCCCAACGATGGTCAGTCCATAAAACTTGAGTTGCTCTACATACGTATGTCATTTACAGTGAGTATATACCTTGCGGCTTCATTGTTTGTCATAGGCTGTGCACGTGGCCACTGCTGGATACCGCCAAGCCGTTTCCAAAGGCTTTACAGCAACTCCGGAGGCAGGGCCAGGCTGGAAGCTGGGTCTGGCCAATTCCTGCTCTCATAATCTTACCCAGTGCAGGGGTCTAACCAGAGTGCCACGTATAAAGAATAGGCAGTTTCCAGGGAACCTGGGCTCCTGGCAAGGAGAGAGTTTTTGTTGTGGAGGTCGCTTTGTTTGGTAAATATTTTATTAACTTATAGTGCAGCAGTATAGCAATGCAACAGCTCATTGAATTTTTACAAAGTCCCCTGGGAGACTGCTGCCTGATCAAGTCCTAGAACATGACTGACATCCCTTACAGCCTTCCTCTGACCTTGTTCTCATCAAGTTGATCTTTACTCTACTGGCCCTTTTCATTTCCATATACATTTTAGAATGATGTAGTCCCTTTATACAAGAAGAAAATCATGCTCAGACTTTAAAATGAGATTGTATTGAATTGATATATTAATTTGAGAATATTGTTAGGTTGGGATTATGTATTTTCTAAATGCTCAAAAGAATTCACTGATAAAACCATGTGGTCCTGGAGTTGGTGTGTGTGTGTGTGTGTGTGTGTGTGTGTGTGTGTGTGTGTGTGTGATAGATTATAGTTGCAGATTCAATGTCATTATTAACTACTAGAGGCCCAGTGCACGAAAATTCATGCACTCGGGAGGGTACCTCAGCCTGGCTGGCGTCCTCTCACAGTCCAGGATCCCTTGGGGGATGTCCACCTTCTAAGCCACAGTCGGACATCCTTAGTGCTGCTGAGGAGGCGGGAGAGGCTTCCTCCACCCCGCTGTGTGTGCAGCCTTCAGCCCGGCTTGTGGCTGAGCAGAGCTCCCTCTGTGGAAGTGCACTGACCACCAGGGGGCAGCTCCTGCATTGAGCGTCCCCCCCCCCCCCCCCCCGTGGTCAGTGCGCATCATGGTAGTTCTGCCATTAGGGTCAATTTGTTTATTACCCTTTTATTATATAGGATAGGAGCATTTATATTTTCTGATGTTTCTTGTGTCAGTTTTGCTAAGTTATTTTTAAAGAAAATTTCCCATTCTATCTAATTTTCAAATACATTGGCTTAAAACTGTTCTACGATGTATGAAGGAATTATTTGTCTGATAGAAAAGTTCTATGTGTTGACTGTGGTAGTGTTTACATGGGGACATATATTGGTCAAGACTTATTTAATTGTATGCTCAAAATGGGTACATTTTATTTTACCTAAAATTTAAAAATAATGAGTAAAATGAGATATACTGCAGAAGAGAGTATATCCATTTGTACAACCTTTTGGGAAAACAATTTGGAAACATCTTTTAAAAATGAAAATGTGTACATGCTGTCTTCTAGACATTCCACCTCTAGGTAGACAGTGTAGGAAAACTCTCCCATATATGCTCAACAAGATAGGACAACATTTACTGCAGCTCTCTTCGTAAGAGAAAAAAAATGAAAAAATATTACCATCATTCAGAAGGGAAGCAGAGGTATGTATGCATCGTAGATTAGGATATCACTCTGAAATATAGTGATTTAGAGCTACATGTTTCAACCTGGATAAATTCCTCAAACAAATGAGTAAAAAAAAAATGTTTCAAGAAGGAAGCCATTGTTGATGTCATTCACGTCAATTTTAAAAATCCTACTATTTTTCCACTTCCCCTACTGTCATAATAATTTGAGGTGGGCACAGGGAAATCCAGAATAAAGGTTTCCTTGCCAGGTGTGACCATGCCTCACTCTGTTCAGTGTGCTGTGAGCCCTGTTACTCGGCAGCTTCCAGGAACCTTCCTTAAGGGTAGGTGATAAGAGAGAGCCCTTGAACTCTTCCACTCCCCTTTTCTTCCCCTTCCTCCCTTGGCTCTCTGTGTTGGTTTCGTAGGGATGCCATAACATACTAGCATAAACTGAGGGGCTTTCAGCCACAGATGTGTATTTTCTCCGTGTTTCCGAAGCAAGAAGTCCTGTCAGCGTGGCATGCTGTCTTGGTGGCTCTAGGGCAGAAACTATTCCTAGCTTTCTCCCAGCTTCTGTTGTTGGCAATTCTTGGCATTCCTTGGCTTGTAGACCCAACACTCCAGTATCTGCCTCTGTCTTCACAGGACACTCTCTCCTGTGTGTCTGAGTCTGTGTCTCTCCTCTTCTTACAAGGACACTAGACCTATTGAATTAGGACCCACACTAATTGAGTATGACCTCATCTTAACCTGATTATACTCGCAAAACCACCATTTCCAAGTAAGGTCACGTGGACAGACATGGGGGCCAGGACTTCAACATATCTTTTGGCAGTCACAATTTAACCCACAACACCGTCCTCTTCTCATGTTTCTTCTTTACCCCTTCTATTCTTTCTGCTGATTGGAATGTGGAGGTGACAATAGGAGCTAGAACAGCCATCTTAAATCAGGAAGTAAATTTTAGAATGGAATCCATGGATGGAGGAGCTACAAGATAGAAGGAAGCTGGGCTCTTGACATCATTAAGAAGCCATATCAGGTCTGAACTACCTACCAAGACTTTTATATGAGAGAGAAATGAATATTTATCTTTCAAAAACCCTTGTTCCCTTTAGTTTGGGGTTTCTTTTACTTGTGGCCAAGCCTATCTTAACACACACACACACACACACACACACACACACACACGAATGTATAACTTATTGGAACATAAGTGGGACCATTCCAAACACATGAACATAAGGAGATTGGAATGGGAAATGATCAAAGGGAACCTTAACTTTCTCTGTAATGTTTAATTTCTTTTATTAAAAGAAGATAAAGCAAAGAGAGCAAAAGTTAATAGTTAATGAATTTTAGAAGGTGGAGACCATCATCAGAAGTAATGAAACTATTAATCGTTAAATTCTGAATTTTAAAAATTGCATTTCCCCCTAATCCCCTCAGAAATGGACAGAACTCTATCCACACCTTTTACTCCAGTCACCTGAATTGCGCTGGAATTTCCTGAACACACTGGCTATTTTCTTAGCTCTCTGCACATCCTGCTTCCCCTCGCTGGAATGTCCCCACCTTGCTCGCCTGGCTTACTCTTTCCTCTTCCCCAAATCTCAGCTTAGAGTTAAGAAGTGGGCGACAGGGCATCCGATGCACCATTTAGAAAGCCAACCAAAGTTCCATCCCTACCTTATCACATTTCAAAACAAGAGCCCATTCACCGTGACACATTTTCCATAATTGTTTCAATTCTAAAAGTTGAAATTACAAAAAAACAACAACAATTGTACTTTGCTCATTGCAAAAAAAGCCCTAAGACCAGTATTACAAGAGTATAAAAAGTAAAGATTGAAACCTGCCCTTTTCTTCTCCATTAGATTCCAGAAACAACTCATTTGAATAGAGATTTAAATATTTAAAACTATAACGCATTTGGATAAACAATACGAGAGAGACTATTTTAAAAATCAAATGGTAAGGAAGGACTTTCTGATGGGAAACCACAGGCCGAAACTTTAAATAATCAGACTAATCTTTCTGTGAGAAAAACAGTTTTAAAAATCCTACGTGAATGAAAAATACTCGTTTAAATGGGAAAATATTTGTAACGTACACGATGGACCAGAATGACAGTGTCTTGAATATATAAAGAGATCTTTCGAACGGATATAAAAGGAAAAGACACAAACAGGAAATTTTGAAAAGCCAAAAATAAGCGTAACTGATACATAAAATAAGGAGTGATGCCTGCTGATGGGGAGACTGTGGGAGTAATTGGAAAATTTGTGTAGTGCTGGTGGAATTGAAAATCAGCAGAAACTTCTGGGAGAGAAATCTAGCTTGGTGTATCCAAAACCTTAAAAAGATACGTGATTTTGACTTAACAATTTCACTGCTAGGTAGTGCAGTAAGTTAGCTACAAATATATTCATCACAAAGTTGTTAATAGTGACAAGGAAAGTTGGAAGCAACCTAAGTGTCCACACTTAGTCTTCATTTAAAAAATCATGGTATGCCCTGGCCAGGTGTCTCGGTTGGTTGGCATGTTGACCCCTACACCAGAAGGTTGCCGGTTCGATTCCCAGTCAAGGCACATACCTAGGTTTTGGGTTGGGGCGTGTGCGGGAAGCAACTGATGAATGTTTCTCATGTTGATGTTTCTCTCTCCCTTCTTCTCTTTCTACAATCAATAAACATGTCCTCAGGTGAGGATAAAAGATTATGGTGCATTCATTTAATGGAATAGTATGAAGGTTATTAAAATTTCACTTCCTAGGAAGATGTTCATAATATATTAAGTGACAAATGAGCAGATTAAAAATAGTATATATTGTAAGATCCAGCTTTTAAAAAAGGAATACATATATGAATATCATACAGGCTGGAAGGATATGTGTGTGTGTGTGTGTGTGTGTGTGTGTGTGACAAGTATGCATTCTGTTGGTCCTCACTGGACTGTAACTTTCCTGCAGAAAGTAAACATCTTGTTTCATTGTTATTATCTCAATTTACAGCTCGAAAGAAAAATGTTTGTTGAACAATGAATTGAAAATATCCTATAATTGAGTCTTTTGGGTAATTGTTTCACTTTCCAGGTTCCTACTGCTACAGTAACAATTTCTAAAAGAGAAAATCAGAAATTATCTGAGCTAGAATGATTACTTTCTTCAAACCCTGATTACACAGGTAGAGAAGCTGAGGTTGTGGGAGATGAAGTGACTTAACCAATGTCACACAGCAGGGTAGGGGCAGGCTAGGACTGGACCCAGACTTGTGATTCTCCTTCTAGGGCTTTCTACCACATCAGTCGCATAATGGCCCTCTTGATTTCCTTTGTTATCTGAAGAAATCTGACACAAAGGGAGTTTCGAAAGGGGATGGATGCTTCTGGGGAGGGCTGGCCTGGGGAAGTGAGAGAGGAAGAACTCTGGGGGTCAACATGAAACAAGGTTCAAAACTACATCCTGTCTCAAGTCTCCAAATCAAGTGTGTGTGTGTGTGTGTGTGTGTGTGTGTGTGTGTTCACCTTGTGGGAAGAAGATACAAGAAAACTATTTTAGGCAGCATGGCGAATTCAGCCTCTAAGACAGGGGTGGAGAACCTTTTTCTGCTGAGGGCCATTTGAATATCTATAACATCATTCCAGGGCCATACAAAATTATCAACTTAAAAATTAGCCTGCTCTATTTGGTCACACATTTCATTACCCTAATGCCTTGGCAGGCCAGACCGAATGATTTCAAGGGCCTCATACAGCCCGAGGCCTGGACGTTCCCCACCCCTGCTCTAAGACCACCCCCTTGGAATTCAGTCCCAGACCTGTTGCTTTCTTCTCTGTAAAGAGTCTTGATGCTCTCCTTCCAGGCTCCAGAATTTGCTGGGTCATTACACCTCGGTTTCCACCTCACTTCACCTGAACAGCCATGGTGTCAATGAGTGAATGCAGCTCCCAGCTGGGGGCCCCAAGAATTTATTCCTCAAAGAGGGCCTGTCTTCCCACTTGGCTCAGTCCCTGCATCCGCAACCTCTGACCGAACGGCTGGAAAGCTAGCTGAGTTAACCACACCGTTGATCTGTAGGAGGCTTTCCAATTACACCCATTTTCTCATTGAATCCTCACAGCAACTGTGTGAGGGAGCAGGAGCTACTGAGTCTCACAGAGGGCGGGGGGTGGGGGGAGTGGTGGTGGTGGTGACTTGCCCAGGGACACACAGCAGCAAGTCCCTGAGACTGGCTGGGAAGCTAAATGCTCTGGTTATGAGCCAGTTAAACTTGCTTCCCCCTTTCTGGCAGGGAGTTAAATTTGCTTTCCTTTTCCTGGCAGCCGCCGTTCAGGGTGGCTGACTTTGTAAAAAGCGACTTCAGTGTTTCCATAACACTTAGGAACACGTAACTGAAACTGACTCTGGCTCCCAGCCTAGCCAAAAAGATGGGATGAGAAATTCAGTATCTGTCATTCTTGGGAGACCCTTGCCCCTTCTGGGGTTTATACAAGTTTCTGAGGCCTTTGGGGCATTTAGGAAAGGGAAGCAGAGTTTCCTGGGGATGTCATCGTCAACGGCACCTTCTGAAGCTGTGGGGCCGGCCCTGTGCCGGTCGTTCTGATGCCTCAGAGACGCCCCCCGAGCATCATTTCTGCAGACCACCGGCTCAGACAGGTATCCAGCCTCGTGCCCTGGAGTCATTTGTTACATTCACGAGTGGTCCTCCCGAGGCTTCCATTCCCGGGGGAATCTCCGCCCTCAGTCTTGTGGACACACCATGCCAGGGCGGCATCACTTCCTCTCTGTTCTAACTCAGAACCATGCCCCTCGGCTGCCGAGTGAGGGCGCCCCAACCCCCAGAACCCCAATATGAGTTTTGTCTATCTGGAGGCATAGCTCACAGATAGTAAAATGCACAGATCTTGAGCATGCAGCTCAGAGGGTTTCTGTATCGGTACTTGCCTCATGTAACCACCATCCAGATCTAGTCATAGAACAGTTTCATCATCTCAGAAAAATCCCTCGTGATCTTTCCCGGTCAGAACCCCCATCCTTGGATGTAACCGCCGTCTGACCTCAGTGGTTACAGATGAGCCTTGTTTGTGTTTGCTATTCACATACATTGACTCACACAGTAGACTTTCTTTGTGTCTAGCTTCTTTTGCTCAACATCATGTTTTTGAAAACCATCCACGTGACTTTTCCATATTTCATTCTTTTTTGTTGATGATTAGTATTATATTGCATGAATATATCTCAGTGATCTATTTTCCTGTGCATAGCCCTTTGAATTATTTCCAGTGAAGGACTATTATGAATTAGGCTTCTCTGAACATCCTCATAAAAAATTTTTGTGGACATATATGCTCGTGTCCCTTGAGTACCGTTCTAGAACTGAGACCACAGGGTCATAGGGCAGGGGTATATTTAATTTTATGGGAAACTGCCGAATTGCTTTCCAGAGTGATTGAAGTATTTTACTCTCCAACCAACAATGTGTGGGCGTTCCAGTTGCTTCATATCCTTGCCAAGACTTCTGACATTCTTTTTTATTCTATGCCAGCCTGCAGACAAACAGGACACTGTGTATTTCGCCATCGGGGTTTTCTGGCACATGACACTGACTACTCCTACTGGTGACATAGACCCCAAATTTACAGTAATGATTTTCCATTCCTACTCTGATTTCTCCCAGCTGCCACCTGTCTTTCCTGGTACCTCATCCCAAACCTTACTTACTTTAGACTGGAGAAGTGAACAGCAATATAAATCAAGTAGCAATCTTTCCTATGAAATTCAAAGTAAAAAATGTTTAGTTGAGAAGTAGGTACAAGAAGGGCTTAATGTGGGGGCAGTCCCCAAAGTAATAGAAAATTCTAGGATTCTTGACTCAGGTGGTCTTGTCCTTTACTGACCTTGGCCTGAAGTCATTTAACATCATAGAGTTTCAGATTCATTGGCTATAAAATACAAATAATGAAAATTAAATTCATAAAGGACATAAAAGGGCATGTCACAGACCAGGTACTCCCTTCTAAATACATTTCACATATTCATTTGTATCAGTCAGGAAAGGCTGGGTTGTGATGTGGTAACAAGTAACCCCGAAATCTCCTTGGCTTGGCACAATAGCAATTTATTTCTTACTCATGCTACATGTCTCACACTGGTTGCTGGAGTTCTCTTATTAGTCGCTCAGCAACACCAGTGCAAGTGCCACCTGGACACCAGGTACACCAGGTTCCACAAATGATGGCATTGAGTGTTTGTTGGGATAAATTCAGGTTTTGAGTCATTTAATCAACAAATGTGAACTGAGATACACATTGGAGATACAGAAACAAAAGATACTGTACTTACTTCCAGGGTTCACAGTATAATAATAATAATAACAAAAGCAACAGGACCTATAATAGGTAGTAGTTACAGTCAAGAGTTATTAAGCCAGTTACTGTATTAAGAGCTTATTTTATGCAGTAGGAAGTTCCCAGTCACAAAACTCAGATGTGTGAAATGGAACTTTATTTTCCTATGCTAGTATAACTCGAGTTTAATATCACTCTCAAGCATCTACTTCCATGACACATTGGAAAGCGGAATGGCAGGAAATGAAGTTACTTCTGGTTTAAGAGTCAGTCTCTTTTGGATCCTACTCAGTTGACTCAGGTTTCTCTCTCTTTTGCATTCCTTTCTAGCCTTCTCTCCAAGCATGCTGGACGTTCCTGGTATTACATGAAGGCTTAGTATCAGGACATGCCAGACATGGGGAGAAGGATCATCTTTGGTATCCTCACCTGTGTGTAGCTATGTGTCCCCTTGCTTCTACTGCTGCTGACCATGATTCCTCAGTAGCCTGTGGATTTCAGGCCAATGCATCCACATTCTCTTCCCCAACCGTGAGGACATTTTTGGTTTCCTGGTTCTCCCAGCCACTTACATGCCCTTCTTAGGAGATTGAGGGCTCCCAACTGCTTTCCTCACCCCACACTGGTACGACCAGGATCTAGAAGGCTGCCCTCACTCCTCTCCACCAGACAGTCCAGTCCCCTTAGCCTCTCCTGCTTGATGGCTTAGGCACCACGTTGGATAAGAAGCTTCTCTGTAGATCTGGGAAATGTGGCTCTTCTGCTTAGGGTTTTCCCCCAACTCATCCATGGTTTTCTTCATCATCCTAGACCATATTTATTCTGGTTAGCTGGGGTTGGCATGTACAATCCTAATGGTTTCAAATGACCTTAAAAAGAAATCTCTCTCCAAAAGGTAGGCCAATCAGTGCTCTAGCTGATGATGCCAAACATCAATATTGGTTTGTAATATGGAAGATAACTGTGCAAGTTCAGGCCTGAAAGAGCAGCAAAAGCCTGAAGCTGGAGTCTATGAATTAAGATTCTGAGTCCACTCATCAGTCAGGCTAATCAGTTGTTGGCTTTGAACAGAAGACTCGTACCTTGATTAGAGCTGTCAGTGGTAAGCAGTAAATTAAAATGTGCTTGTGCTCCACTAGTGTGTTTGAATTTCAAATCATTCGAAATCCTGATGTGGCCCAAACTGGAAGTTTTCTCAGAGGCAAAAGGAGCAGATAGTGGATCTCAAAGTTCCCTTCCAGCTATGAAGTATTCTCTTTGATAATGGAAAGGTAAATAGAATCTTAATTCAGCCCTTTATGATTTCACTTTCCTGCATCAGGGGGAAATAGCAGCCAGTATTTGATATTTAAGGAAAACATACATTTATAATTCATCTGTATGCAGGCATATATATTATACATGTGAGTCCAGAAGATACCTCCCTTAATAAGCAAGTGAGAATTTATGAGCTTGCTCTCACCCAGCTCACTACCATTATTTATCATATATTAATGGCCTCTCTACCCAGTAGACTGCTCTAAGTCTATTAACTTTTTTTTAATGGCATATTTTTGATTTGGGGCAAGCCATTGGGCTCTGAGCTCATTTGCAATTCCTCCATTGCTTATGAATGCCCTGATTTATGTCAGGGGATGTGGTGGTTCATTTTGAGCCTGATTTTGGCTCCCAATTGGATCCAAGGCATCTGAATCTGTTGTATGGACCCCTCAAGTATCTATCTGAATGAGTTGATTTTCATGGTGGGGATAGAGCTGTAAGGGCAATTGAGAAGACACCTTGGGAGAACAACATACAGATGGCTGTTTTTGGGGACAGACATTCTTGGTCTCACTTCTTGTCGCTCTCATGTTAGGCCAGTTACTTAACCTTTTGGGGCTCCTTTTTCACATTTACAAAATGAGGACAATTACTACTAACCTCCTATAGTTGTTCTGAGGGCTCAGCGTGGCAGTGCATACAAGGCGGCTTAGCATCCTGCCCTGCACAGAGTAAGTGTTCAGTAAACCTTGGCTTCTATTGTAATGTCTGCCTCTTACCTGGCCACACTGACTGGTTCCTGAACATTCCTTCAGGGAGGGCTGCCAGGAGAATCCAAAAGAACTTCTCCCAAGGGACCATGTGAAAAGTGAAGGTGGGTCCAGAGGTCCTGGATTTTACATTGGCAGTAAGAGCCAGGAAAGAATTGTTACTATTCACAACCTCATTTGTCCCTCAAGCTGAGGCTTCGAGGTGCTCAGGGCACGCGTACGTTTGCTCTCTGGTGTCCACACCTTCCCTCCTGTCTTGGCGTTTTCCATACTGACAGAGCCACCAGCTGACTGGACAGCACCTTCAAGGAAAACTCGATCTACTCCCAGAAGACTTCTGACAGGAAGTGTGTGTGGATTTCCCCCACCCCAACCTCTTATCTCCACACACCTACTGGGTGTCCCACAATTCAGTTCTGATGCTGACTGCCCTGAGCGGGAGCAGATTCCACAGGTTAAAGGCTCGGTCCCACAAGACTGCTCGCCCCCACCCCCACTTTACATGCCAATTACAAGTCCCAGGTTGTCATCTGTATTTCTGACCAACTGATACATATTAGAGGTTTCTACAACCCCTTCCTGTACAAATGGCTCATAGGACTTAGAGAAACACTTCACTTATGTCAGCTGGCTTATTCTAAAGATATTGCAGGTGAATAGCCTGATGAAGAGGTGCACATGGAAAAGTCTAGAAAGTCCAGAATACAGGAGCTCCTGTTCCTGTAGAGTTGTAATGTCTGCCTCTTACCTGGCCCCATTGACT
Source organism: Myotis lucifugus (assembly GCF_000147115.1). Classification (NCBI taxonomy): domain Eukaryota; kingdom Metazoa; phylum Chordata; class Mammalia; order Chiroptera; family Vespertilionidae; genus Myotis; species Myotis lucifugus. The sequence continues at coordinate 623,778 of NW_005871372.1, read as the reverse complement.
GGTTCCTGAACATTCCTTCAGGGAGGGCTGCCAGGGGAATCCAAAAGAACTTCTCCCAAGGGACCATGTGAAAAGTCTAGAAGGTCCACCCTCCTGACACACAGATGTGTTCACCAACTAGAGATCTCTCACACACCATTGTTTAAGGATTTTTATGGAGACTTCATCACATAGGCATGGCTGGTCAATACCTCAGTCTCCCTGGAGAATGGGGGATGGGGCTGAAATGTGGTCTTCTTGGTGACCAGCCCCCATCCTGAAGGTATCCAGGATCCCACCAAGGGTTATCTCATTAGGACAAAAGATGCTCCTATTACCCAGGAAATTCCAAGGGGTTTAGGAGATCTGTGTCAGGAACTGATGGCAGACACCAAATATATGTTTCTCATTATGTCACATATTCTTCAGTAAGAATGACAGCTAAACTAAGATCTGGAAACAGCCCGAGTGCCCATCAGTAGATGAGTAGATCAAAAAAGCTGTGGTACATTTACACCAAGGAATACTATGCAGCAGTAAAAAAAGAAGGATCTCTTACCCTTTGAGACATCATAGAGGGACCAGGAGAATATTATGCTAAGCGAAATAAGCCAGAAAGACAAGTATCACGTGATCTCACTCATATGTGGGATCTCATGAACAAAATAAACTGATGAACAAAATAGACCCAGAGACATAGAAGCATGGAACAGACTGTTGAATCTCAAAGGGAAGATGGGAGTGGGTGGGTGGGTGGGAAGAGATCAACCAAAGAACTTGTATGCATATATGCATAACCCATAGACCAGCCGCGGGCCTGATCCGGCCCGTTTGAAATGAATAAAACTAAAAAAAGAAAAAACCGTACCCTTTTATGTAATGATGTTTACTTTGAATTTATATTAGTTCACACAAACACTCCATCCATGCTTTTGTTCCGGCCCTCCGGTCCAGTTTAAGAACCCATTGTGGGCCTCGAGTCAAAAAGTTTGCCCACCCCTGCCATAGACAATAGTGTGAAGGCCTGGGGTGGGTGGTGGGGTTGGCCAAGAAGGGTCAATGGGGGAAAGAAGGGACGTATGTAATACTTTCAACAATAAAGATTTTTTTTAAAAGAAAAGAACGACAGCTAACATTTGTAAGCATGTACCATGTGGGGCACACGCCATGTGCTATGACATAAATATCTCATTGAATCTTCCCAATAATCTATTGGGAGAGATTATAATTTTATAGATGAAGAAATGGAGGTTCAGGGGGTAAAGTCATTTACCCAAGGTCACACAGTCAATATATGAGGGCTTAGGGGCTCAAATCTTGCCTGTCTAGAGCACCCAAACTTAGCAACCCATTGTCAACATAGTCCTGTGGCTCTCAACCCCTCAAATTCTCACCAACTAGCTCTGTTCAATGAGTTGAATCCCTACATAGTTGATGCTACAATTTTAATATTCAGATGGTGGCTTTACATAGATGGAGGCTGCTTAGCTCATTCACACAAGTACCTACATTGAGTCAAAAATGCTAGAGGAACTCTGCCTTGCAGATCCAAGTGCCTTCACTTCCCTCAGCACAAAAGCTTCACATGAGAGACCGTTTGCAAATGATTTTCACATGCACCTGCTGACACTCCTCATTTTTAATCAAGACAGCCTCCTCTGCTCCCTGGCTTTGACATTCTGCTTACGCAGCCCACTCTGGGCTCCAGACAACAGCCATGATCTCTGTTAGCCAATTACCCTTCGCTGAAGGTTCCAGAATCCTCATGCCTGCAGGAAACGTTGCTGGGGAAGGCGGTACTTTTCCCAGCGGCCGGACGGTGATGGATTGCCACCATGATGCTGTGTGTTTAGTCACACTGGGCGGATTTTCCTCTCCTGCTGGAAGAGGGGATCTCATCCTGCAAGTGCACTAATGATGTATAATTATCATCGCTACAAGCCTTCTACACATCTGGGCTAATGGCTGCAGCGTCCGTGATGACTCTCATATTTTACCCAATTCTGCATTGCAATGGTTCTGTGCCGCCCCTGGTAGCACGAACAGTAGGCTTCCAGGTAAATTTAAATATCCTGGCTTGACACACCTGGCTTATAACGTGTGATGATAACAGCAATCACCCACAAGTTTCAATCATATCTTTACTCACAGGAGGAAGAGACTCTTGGTTGAATATTTAATTCAGTTTTGTTAAGGCTCGAGCCATCTGAAAACAGCTCTGCCTGACAGAAATACTAACATCAGGAATTCCTGAGCAGTTGCACCACCCCAAGGTCAAGAAAAGGGAATGTGTAGTCAAATCCAGCCTTTCTTGTCACAGCAGAGCGGCTCTGGGGATTAGTAAGCAGGCGCCAGGAAAAGCAAAGGCAACACGTTCTTTCCATCCAAGTGGTTTTCCTCAGTGCAATGCTCTTTGGAGCCCATACAGGGTGGTTCCCACGGATGTTCTATGCCGGAGACACACATCTAAATCCTCAGACTCAGGTGTGAAACGAATATCACTATTTTTCTTATTTCAGCTCAACTCACCCCACACCCTCAAACTGTGAGGTTGTATAAATAAAATTGTTTTTACAGTCAGTATGGAGCTTCCTCCCCCCTAGAGTTCATTGAGTATCTGTTGAGTTGAGCACTTGTAGGAGACCCGCTGCTGAGATCATGTGGCCGGTAGACCTTCTGCCTCTTTTTCAAGCTTGGAGCCCAAGACCCTGTGGTAGGGCTGAGGGGCCCTGAGCCTGGAGTTCAGCTTCCAGAGGGACCATTACAGCCTATCCTGAGTTCTGCTTGGCAAAAAAAATATCCCTGAGATCTCTTTGGAATGGAAGACCAAACATACAGCCAAGAAAACACAGATTAATAATTCAGAAAGTTGTCTGCCACAGGTGAAAGGAAAGGAAATCAAGCCATCAATTTCCCCCTGCACTTTCTCTTGCAGCAATGAAGATGCTACAGGGCTCAGAGTCTATGGTAATTGGAACCAGGATCACAGAGCTGCATTCCATCTCTTAATTGGATCATTAGCACTTCTTTGACCATCTCATCTCATGGGTATCCACCCTGCCTTTTATGGTTGGGATGGGTTTTATTCCTCCCCCTCTTAGATCTTAATTTTTCAAATGAGGACTGAGAAGTGGCATTAAGATCAATCTCATTATCACATTTCATTTTGGCACCGAGTTCCTCTCTCCATCTGTATTAGCGAAATCTCTGATTCTTTAAGCTCATTTGCATAATTCCTCACACCCCAGGTTTATTGGGAAGGCCCTTTGATGAAGGAATGAAGAAGATCCTGTTTACATCAAAGGGCTCTTCATTAAGACTCAGTGGAACATAGCACCTAGGGATGCAGACTGTGGAGGCAGCTGGATTGCCTGGATTTGAGTTATCGGCCACTTCCTGGCTGTGTGACACTGGGCAATTCACTTAACCAATCTGGACCTCAGTTTCTTGTTTGTGAAAATGAGGGATGTGTGGCAATAGCAGCTACTTCATGATAGCACATATTTCATGATTTGCCAATTGGAGTTAATCCATGGAACACACTTAGAACAGTCCTTAGGCATTATTACCATCATCCTTGTCTCTTTATTAATGTAAACATGTCATTGAAGAGTGGCATGCATACAGAAAACTGCCTGAATCATGCAGGTAAAGCTCAGTTAGCTTTCAAAAAGCGGCACATCTAAATAAGCAACACTCAGGTCAACAAACAAAGTATTTGCAAAACTCCAGAAGCACCTTCACATTCACTTCTTGCACTTACCCCTTTCCCGCTAACCATTCTCTCGGCTTCTAGCAACTGCAGGTTCATTTTGCCTGCGTTTGAACTTTATGTAAATGGAGTCATGCAGGATGCACTATTTCTGTCTAATTTATTTTGCTTAATATTTCTGCAAGTCATTCTCCATTTTAGCCCGTAGAAATGATTCATTTTTCATTGCTGTGTAGTGTAGTGTTCCACTTGGGGAATACACCACAATTTTTCATCCATCTGGTGCACAATTGGGTTGTTTCTATTGTTTGGTTGTAAAGTACAGCAATGTAATGCACATCTTTTGCAGAATTTGCATGTATATGCATATTATAGGTCTATACTTCAGCATAAGTCATAGGGTATGGCTCTGTTCAACTTTAGCAGACACTGCCCAATAGTTTTTTTAAGTGATTGTAACAGTTTACACTCCTTCCAATAGTGTAAGTGATTTCCAAGTGCTCCACATCCTTACCAACACTTGGTGTGTCCTGTTTTTCATTTTAGCCCATCTGCATTCACCAAATATCTGGTATTTTCTTTTATTTTTCCAACTTTTTATTCTGAAATCATTTCAAACGTATAGACAAGTTGTGAATGTCTCCTGATTAGATTCAGGTTATGCATTTTTACCAGTTTATTCCACAAGTGGTATTGTGTCCTTCCTAGTAGGTATACGACAGGGGTTTGTTCCATCAGCATTGGTGTTAACTTTGATCACCTGATTAAAGAGATGATGTGTTCCAGGTTTATCCATTATACAATTACTTGTACAGTGGGGCCTTCACTTACGAGTGTCCCAACTAATGAGTTTTTTGAGATACCAGCTGTCTCTCGGCCGATTTTTTGCATTGAGTTGATAGAGTAATTTGAGTTAACGAGCTCCTTAACAAGCTCCTTAATGAGCTCGGTCTTGGAACGAATTAAACTCGTAAGTCAAGGCCCCACTGTACATCTTTTTTTATAGTTAACAAATAATTTTAGGACATATACTCTGAGGATATACAAGTATCCTATACTTCATCAAACTTTCACCCACTCCTTTTAGTATCTATTGATGATTCGGGCCAAAATCAGTTATTACTATGATGGCTGCAAATGGTAATTTTCTACTTCCATTATTCCTTCTTCAGTAATTAGTTTGCATTCTGCAGTAAGTGCTTTCCCTTCCCTCCATTAATTAATTAATCACCCAATGGAGATATAAGGTCATTAGACTAACAAGGGTAACACTCTGATATATGCTGGAATTGTGGGCATAGCAAAAAAAAAAAAAAAAGGTTTCACAAAAGAAGCAAATTTGAGACCCAAAGATGGCTGACAGAGGACCAGAAAGAGCGAGGACCAGGCCTGAGAGAAGCACAGGTTAGGGTGTCGAGGGTGAAGGGGAGTGAGTGGGCTGAGAGGCTAGAAGGTAAGCCCGGGGCAATTATTAAGCCTAATTCACTCATGACCCTGGGTTTCCCTATTTGGTGACCTTTCTTACCAGCTTGCCTATATGCATCAGGCCTACCTGTACTCAAATTCCCACCTGTTTCTTTTGTTTGTTTGTTTTTAAGGCTTTATTTTTTAGACCAATTTTAGGTTCAGATAAATAGAAGTTAAAGAGATTTCCCATATACCCCTGCCCCACACATGCCTGGCATCCCCCATTATCAACATCCCCACCGAGGGGTACATTTGTTATGATAGATGAACCTACACTGACACATTATTATCATCCAAAGTCCACAGTTTACATTAGGATTCATTCTTGGTGTTGTACATTCTGTGGGTTTGGCCAAATTTATAATGACACGGGTCCACCATTATAGTACCATACATAGTTTCCCTGCCCTAAAAAACCTCTGTGCTCTGTCTATTCATCATTCCCTCCCTTCAAACCCCTGACAACCACTGATCTTTTTACTGTCTCCATAGTTTTGCTTTTTCCAGAGCGTCATATAGTCGTAATCATATAGTGTGTATCCTTTTCAGGTTGGTTCCTTTTACTTAATAATATATTCATTTAAGTTTCTCACATGTCTTTTCATGGCTTGATAGCTCATTTCTTTTTAGCAGTGAATGATATTCCACAGGTTATTTATCCATTCACCTAATGAAAGACATCTTGGTTGTTTCAAAGTTTGGGCTATTATGAATAAAGTTGCTATAAACATCTGTGTGCAGGTTTTTCTATAGACATAAGTTTTTTACTCCTTTTCATCAATACCAAGGTGAGCCATTGCTGGAGTTTATGTTTAGTTTTGTAAGAAACCATCAAACTGTCTTCCAAAGTGGCTGTACCTCTATGCATTGCCACCAGCAATAAGCAAGTTTCTTTCATCTATTGCTTTTCAACAAATAATCCCCAAACTTAGTGGCTTAAACCCACAATTTATTATTTTTCATGCCTCTGTGGATTCGAAATTGAGGCAGGGTTCAGCAGGGTTGTTCTTCTGCTTCCTGTGGCATTGGCTGGTGTCTCACTCAGCTGCTGTTTTGGCTACTTAGACTGGGATTGAGGTCCGAGAAGCTTCCCTCATGTTTCTGGGGCCTCATTGCTCCTTCTTTCTTTTCAGGTAATATCTGTTCATTCAGCAGTCTAGTCCAAGTGTCTTCATAGCATGGTGGCTGCTTCTAAGAGCAAAAGTGGAAACTGCCAGGCCTCAAATGGGCTAGGTCACCAGGGCAGCCTAGACTTCCCTGGAAGGAGAAATGAATTTCATCTATTGATGGGTGGAGCAGCAGGCCAGACTGAGGAAGCCCCCTACCCCTCAACCCCGCCGAGTGCACGAATGTTGTGCACTGGGCCTCTAGTCTATTAAACTGGCAGTCGGACATCCTTCTCACAATCCGGGACTGCTGGCTCCCAACCACTCTCCTGCCTGCCTGCCTGCCTGATTGCCCCTAACTGCTTCTGTCTGCTAGCCTGATCACCCCCTAACCACTCCCCTGACAGCCTGATTGACACCTAACTGCTCCCCTGCTGGCCTGGTCACCCCCAACTGCCCTCCCTTGCAGGCCTGGTCCCCCCAACTGCCCTCCCCTGCCAGCCCGGTCTCCCCCAACTGCCCTCCCCTGCAGGCCCAGTTGTCCCTAACTGCCATCCCCTGCAGGCCTGGTCCCCCCCAACTGCCCTCCCTCCCCTGCAGGCCCAGTCACCCCAAACTGCCCTCCCCTGCCAGCCTGGTTGCCCCCAACTGCCCTCCCCTGCTGGCCTGGTTGACCCCAACTGCCCTCCCCTGCTGGCCTGGTCACCCCCAACTGCTCTCCCCTGCTGGCCATCTTGTGACCAAATGGGGGTGGCCATCTTGTGTTCACATAGGGGCAGCCATCTTGTGCAAGGGCGTGATGGTCAATTTGCAAATTACCTCTTTATTATATAGGATTACACACCTTGTCCCACTGAATCCTAAATACATCTCTGAAAGGTTATTTCCATATTCCCATTCTTATAGATGGAAAACAAGTTCAGCGAGATCAAATCACATACCCATGGCCACATAACATAATTTGGACTTTATCTTGTAGGTACCAGGAAACCAACAGACATTTTCTAAAGCAGAGCATGACCCGACTGATGGAGAAGTGAACACTGGTGCCCATATAGAAGGGTAAAGAGTGGATAGAGGCTGGCGGTGGGGAGACCAGATTTAGGAGGCTGTTCCTAGTCCCAACCATGAATTGATGAGGTCCTCCATGAATCCAATAGCAACAGGACAGAGATGTGTGCTAAATCTAGTAGCTTTTATGTGGTCCAATTTAATGGGACTGAAGGAACAATAGAAAGGAAGGCAGAAGAGAGTCAAGACCAATTCAGAGCTTCTAGTTTGGGAGGTTGTGTGGTTGATATTTTCATCAATGGAGCTAAGACAATACAGCCCAGCAGTTAAGTGAACTCAAGGGTTGGAATCCTGGTTCTGTCCCTCACTTGATTCCTGACTGGATCTCTCTGAATCTCACTTTTCCATACCCCAAAACGGGGACAGACGTATTACCTACCTCATTTACTGCATTAAATGAGCTAAGACATGAACAGTGCTTAGCACATTGCTTGGCTCATGGTAAGCATTTAATTAATATCAATTATTATTTAGTATTTATTCATTCAGTGAATATCTAGTGAACATCCTTCCAGGCACTCTCCTAAGTCCTGGCGGTTCAGCCTGTGAATAAGAGATAGTCAAAGTTCTTGTACTCATGGAGATTACATTCTTGAGGGCATTGTGACAACACATAATAATACAAAAAAGTTAATTGCAGAGAATGCTAAGTCTATGCAAAAAGCCAAAAGGGCAAAGAGATAAAGTGCAGCTCTCAGGGGAAACTTTAGGTGGACTTGTTCCATCCCCTCCCCAGGGGATGTTTGGCAATGTCTTGAGATGTTTTTGATAGTCACACTTGGAGGAAAGTGCTAAGGGCATCTAGTGGGTAGAAGCCAGGGATGCTGTTAAACAGCGCACAGTGCACAGGGCGGCCCCCGTAACAGAGAACGATTCTGCCTCAAATGTCAATAGTGCTGAGGCAGAGAAACTCTGAGACAGACCCATGGGAGAAAGCTTTTCTGAGGCGAGCATATTTGGATAGGAGTTCAAGGGTGAGAAAAACAAACTATTGTTAAGAATAGCTGGTCCAAGAGCATCTTGGGCAGAGGGAACAGCATCTGCAAAGCCCAGAGGCTTTCTAATGCATTAAAGTATCAGAGAAGAGGCCAGGTGGCTGGGAAGCTGTTAGGAGGAGAGAGAATCTCTACATAAGCAGAGATTAGAGAAGTCAGCAGCCAGATCACACAAGATCTTACAAGTCACATCAAGTGTTTATTCTAAGAGTCCTGGGAAGCCATTGAGGCAATGAGACCACAGTTTGGGTTTACATTTCATGTTGTGAAAAGCTCCTGCTGGCTGTTATGAGGATTGGAGTGAGGCGAGGGAGGGAGGCTGCAGCAGTAGCTCATGCAGGAGCTGGTGGCACCTAGAGTCTTATGGGGGGCGGCTGCGGGGTAGAGAGAAAGGAACAGATTAGAGAGGTGTTTTGAAGGCCGATCTGACCTCACCTAAGAGAGACAGTGAATCTTAGGGGTGAAGGAAAGAGAGTACTCAAGGACAACAGCTAAGGTTTTTTTGCTTGAGGCACTGAGTGGGTGGCAGTGGTGTTAACTGAGTTGGAAAGACATCTGAAGGAACAGGCTGGGGTGATGGGAATCGGGGCTTGTTTTGGACTCACAGGCTGGAAACACTGATGGTCTATCCAGGTTTAAATGCAGGTACACAGCGTGCTATGTGAGTGGAACTACAGAAGGCGGTCAGGGCTGGGAAAGTTTTGCTGCCATTATAGGTCATAACGTATTCGACGGTGCAATTCCTTCCCGCCGACGTCTCCCTGCGCATCATCCTGTGTGCAGATGTCTGAAGGCGCGGGAGGCATTCTCTCAGAATCGTCGCCAAGCCCAACGCTGATATTTTCAACGTGTCACATCCTCCATGTCCCTCTCTGAATTGAGTCACACTTTTAATGAAGTTTCCATTTAAGTGGAAACCTCCAGTAAAGGGGGAAAACATTCCAAGGAATTGATCCCTGCCTATAGGCACTGGGGTTTTCAGTGTCTACCCTCTGGGCTTCTCTCTCTTTTTTTTTTGGTCTCAGATCTGCCAGGAACTTTTTCATTCTCGGGTCTTGATTGGCTTTGGAAATGGGGGCCCGATGGCCAAGAACGTTGAGGAAGCACTGTTCTAGTGAAGCGCAGTCTCAGACCACAGCCTCTCCTGATTGCAGGGTGGGAGAAGGCTCCCTGGACCAGGGAAAATGCTCTAGAGAACTGACTTGGGGGACCCACGCCCTCGGCTGGGTCTGACTCGTGTCCATAGTGTGACCTTGGGCAGGCCCACTTCCTTCTACAAATAGGAGAGGATAATCCCCCCTCGTTTGATTCTCCATGAGCAGTGAACAAGATAGTGTGTCTGAGCTCTGCAAAGCGTTCTGCACATTTTCCAAAATCCATCCTTTCTCACCACGCCATGGATCCCACCCCGGCCCCCTGCCCCGTTGTATGCCACCCTATTGCTGCGATGGCCTCCTGGCTGCTCATTCTGCCCCTGTCCCCTGCAGTCCATTCTTAGCAAACAGCCAGAGTGATGTTACAGCGTCACAGAACTTCTCTTCTCTGCTCAAAGCCCTCATACAGCTTCATCTCCCATTCCTAGTGAAACGCAGCCCCAACGCACACCCCCTGCTCAATCCACTGAGCAACACAGCCTTCCTGGCATTCCTGGAACACCCCTCCCCCCCGGGCCTTTGCACTGGCTGCTTCCTCATGCTGGAAAGTCCTTCTCTCTGATAGCCACGTGCTCCCTCCTTTGTTCCTGTCATATCTTTATCCAAATGCCTCCTTTTCGGGGGGCTTCACCTAGTCACCCTAACACAGACTACACCTCACCCCCGCCACCTATTCCTTCTCTCCCCTCCATGCTTGAAGTCACAGTCTCTTGCATATCAAACATTTTCCTAATTTTTTGCTGTGTGTTGTCTATCCTCGTCCCATAGAAAGTAAGGCAGTGAGAGTGGAGGTTGTTTGGGAGGAACAAAAAGCTTCCTGCAGAAGGGAGTTCGGGAGTTGAACTCAGACAGAACTTGTTTGAATCCTAGTTCTGCCATTTGCCCCTACGCCCCTGGGAGTGGTCCTTAACTTCCTCCCCCGCCCCAGCAAAATGCTCCCTGCCTGCTGGTTGGGGGAGGAAGTGATGCTTGCCACTGCCGTTTCTTGTGCCAGGTGTGCCATAGGCTATTGGAAATGGAAGCTAATCTTACGATGTGACTGAACATATTCTTATCTCCCATCTTTGTCATTCAAGGCAGGAGATGAGGACAAGGAGGGGGCAGGAAGGAGATATGTCCTGAGGGAGGAGGATGAAGGACCCCCGACTCCTCATGTTCATAAGATGTCATGGTAGAAGGGAGTCCCCTGTTTCTCTTCCTGGAGACTTCAGTTCTCATCAATCCTTCAGTATCTATGCTGCTGACATATTCTATCAACCTGGTGGATCAATCAATATGGCTCAGATTTCTAACTAATACTCACACAGTTTTCCGTGTGGCAGGAACTGGTGTAAGTTATTTACATTGTTATAAGTTTCTCATCCCTGTTTCACAGATGACGGACATGAAGCCCAGAGAGGTTGGTCAACCTTTCTGCAGTCACACAGCTAGGAAAGAGCAAAGCTGGATTTGAACCTAGCTGGTCTGCTATATTGCCTCTTTGTACAAGATCAGCTGAGCCTAAGAAGTGATCAGCTGCCATCCTGGAACACCAGGGGAAGAGGGACTCATAGCTTTCTTATTCGGTAACCTAATACATGATGCCTTTAGCAGAATGCAGTGGGGGGCTCCAGAGTCCCCAATCTTCTCTCTGCAAATTCTCACTCAGACTTACCATTCCCACCCAAGAGTTCTGCCTCTGCTCAGGTACTGTGGGCTCTGGCTTCTTCCCCCAGCCACCGGAATCTCCCTGGAAAGAACAAAACTATGATATTCCTGTTGAGGAGACTAGTTGTATAGAAGCTGAATGGTATGGAACCGTGGAGCTTAAATTATCATGGAGCTTAAATTATCAGGCTGTGCGGGCTCCTACCGCCGGGCAGGTGGAGATAGGATGCCAGATGGTAGCGGCCCACTTACAATAAGTTTATGACAAAATGAATAAATGATTAGCAACAGCAATGGCAAGAACCACATTAAAAACAAGCCTGAACCGGAGGCCATGGAATTTTACTCATTTTCTCCTACTGAAGATTTCTATCCATTACCCACTGGAAGATTTCTATCGAGCATAATCATTAAGAACACTGATCTGAACATCTGACAAATAAGACTTTAAATATTCACTCTGTTTGCTAACCTTGAGCAGCCATGCAATTTCTCTGAAACTTAGTTTTCTCATCTGTAAATGAGGGGTCATAGGAGTGTCAAACTCAGGAGACTGTTTGAGGATTAGTTGAGATAGAGTATGGAAAGCACTTCATGCAACAATCAATCACTGTTATCCATAATTATTATGAACACGTGTGTGTGTGTGTGTGTGTGTGTGTGTGTATTCATAAATGCTTATGGAATATAAAAATACGATTTTTACCCAACAGGAGTAATTTTACTAGTTCTTCTGAATGTCTGGATGACAGAAATATTTGTGTGTATTGTCTATCGTCATCCCATAGAAAGTAAGGTAGTGAGAGTGGAAATTGTTTGGAAGGAATGAAAAGCTTCCTGCAGAATTGTGACACCGCTCAGGCTCTGGGGGCCCTGAGGGGGGTGGGGGAGTAGTGGCCGAAGCTGACTTCAGTCAGTTGACAGTGTCTGGGTTGCAGTGGTGTTGAGAGAGATTCTGAGGTCACATTCGGGCTCAGTGGGAAAGAGTGTCCTTGAGGGATGAGTGACTCCTGCCCCTGGCACAGAAATGAGGAGTGGCAATGCTTTCAGTTTAGTTATATTGGTCTCATGGAATCTAGATTGTGGCTTTCTACCCATTTGCACTAAGGAAAATTGCACTAACTTTGAGCCTGTGATACTGTTTTCTTTCATTATATCTCAGAGAATACATTCCTTTACCGACAAAAATTGCGTGCCGACTCTATGACAAAGCATATACTAGGTGCCAGAATTATAGAATTAAATAAGACTCACCTCTTGTCTTCACGGAGCTCACTGGCTGATAGAAGAGACATCCGAGTAAACAGGAGCCCGTGCTGGGGAGGCTAGTGGTCCTATGGAGGAACGGGTCACAGGGACTGTGATGATGCACAGGGCGCCGAATATTCTGCCAGAGCCAGCTGAGCCAGGAACGGGTAGTGGAATTGGGATTGGAATCGGGGCTTGACGAATGCATGGGAGGTGCCCTGGGGTAAGGCAGGAGGGCGTGCCAGGCTGCGGCACAGTGTGCAGAAGGCGCAGGAGTGAGAGAGCAAGGTGTGCTCGGAAGGAGGCCTGCTGCGCTGAGGTGGTGACCCGGCTGGAAATGGGGTGAAGTCCTTAAAAGTGAGTTAAGGCCACTGACAAGGAGCCTTGGGTCCTGGACCAGAGCAGCTTCTCCGTGTCCTTGCTGGGTTGGCTCCAGGTGGCGCCAGCGAGCAGAGGGGAATCCAACAAGTTCTCTGGATGGTTTTTGTTTTTTCCCCTTCTCTGTCTTTTCCATTCTGACTCTAACTTCTCTCTCTCTCTCTCTCTCTCTCTCTCTCTCTCTCTCTCTCTCTCTCTCTCTCTCTCTCATCGGTGTGGTTTGTATCTCTTTCCTCCTCTGACAAGGCCTTCTTTGGCTGGGTGTTGTTTCATTTTCCTCAGCAGGTGGGACTCACTGGCATTTCTAAGTCTATTTTAAACACTTTGTAAGGCTTGATTTAAAGGAAAATCTAATTTCCACAGTTTGTGCATTGGTGCCTCAGGGGACTCTTAGCTTGATTATGTCCTGGAAAAATCGTGCCACGGCTCAGGCTCTGGGAGCCCTGAGCGGGCGGGCCAGTGGGCCTTCAGCGGGGTCTCGGAGGGCTTTTAGGGGCCCGAGAACCTCCAGGCTCCCCATCGTAAAGTGCCAGCCTTGTCATTTCCCCCCAATTGAACGCGCACATAAATCTCCTGGGGAGGTTGTTAAAGTGCAGATCCTGACTCAGTAGGTCTGGGTGGGGCCTGAGCTCCTTGCATTGCTCCAGGCGATGCCCTGCACCGCACTTTGAGTAGCCAGAATGCAGTGCCTGTGTCATTTAGGACGCCCCTTCCGCCACCAAGCACTGTCATTTCACTTGGCAGATGTGGTGGTCCTTGTTGTGCCGTCTGTAGTATTTCTAACGGGCCTCTTTCCATTTTGGAGCCTAAAGATCTGTCCCTGTCGCTCTTCCATTAGCCTGAGCGCCCATTCCGCCTTAGAAGAATGAAAAAACAAAGTAGAACATTCCAGGCCGGTACGGATAGTCAGACCATTGCACGCCATGCACGGTAGCTCTCCCCTCTCCCAGGACAGCGTCACACATGTCGCCAAAAGCAGTGGCTTTGCCTCAACAGGCCCCACTTCCAGCCTGGCCTGCTGGGGATCCTCTGACCAGCCCTGCCTGCAGGAGCTGGGGATTTCCTCTCTGGCCTTCAGATGAGCAAGGGATCCGTGTAACTTCCTCGTGTCTTTATAAGTGATCTCATCGTGCTCAAAGTCCCCACGCCTGGAATTCCTGGGACAGGAGTGTGAGAGATGCTGGTTTGGCATCATTTTTTTTTTTCCAAGTTAACTCAAGTCGTGGTGAAATCTCAGTGTATAGTCAGTGCTCACTCAGGTGGTTCATCTCCTCTCTCCACGGCTCCTCCTCCTTCACTTCCTGAAAGTGGGGTCTGAGCACATGAAAGTTCCGGTGTTTCAAAGCCAAGGAGAAGTGGTCTCTGCCCATGTGCCAGCCAGCCTCCACCATGGGATTCTGGACCTTGTCCTGATCCTGTGTGGTGTCCCCTGCAGAGCAACCACTGGGATGGTTGGTTTTATGTGTCATCCTGACCGGACTAAGGGATGCCCAGAGAGCTGGTAAAACATTATGTCTGTGTGTGTCTGTGAGAGTTTCTGGAAGAGATTAGCATCAGAATCTGTGGACTGAGTAGGTCACCCTCCTCAGTGAAGATGCGTATCGTCCAACTCATCAAAGGCTTGAATAGAGGAAGCAGCAGCGGAAGAAGAGGTTTGCTTTCTCTGCTAGAGCTGGGATACCCATCTGTTTCTAGCCTTGGGGATTGGCCTCCTGGTTCTTGGGTCTTCAGACTTGGACCGACACACCATCAGCTCCCCTGGTCCTTAGGCCTTTGGACTCAGGCTGAATTGCACCACCAGTGTTCCTGGTTCTCCAGCTTGAAGACGGCAGATGGTGGGACTTGCTTAGTCTCCATAATCATATGAGCCAATTCCTATAATAAAATTCTGTATATCTATCCAGAGAAACAAAACCCATATATGGAGACTGTTGTCTCATGGTGAGCATTGAGGGCCTCCCTGGGGAGTCAAAAGCTGGACATTGTTCCCTTGTCTTTGTGTTTCTGCCAGAACCATCCATTTCCTTCCCAAGCCAGCGGAATGGGATACTCTGAAGGACTGTCCCCTGTGGCAGGAATGAGTCTTGTGTTAGAGACTGAAGCCTGGAACTCGAGAAAAGGACCCAAAGGCAGGACATCATGCAGATGTGGCCACGCCAACAGGGACTCCAAGGCGGTTCGGACACAGCACTGCATTCCCGTCCTTCCTGTATCTGAGGTTCAGCTGCTCAGTTGGGAAGAGCCTCCTTCACTCACCACCACTGCAGCCAGCGCCGCATTTGTCTCTTCTTTGAAATTAATTGCTCTTCAACCTCTGTTTCTAATTCCTGCTTCCTGGAGGCAGAGCCAGCAGGCGTCTCTCATGGTTTCTCAATTCTCCAGCTGGAGTTTCTGAAGGACACTGTGAGGCCACTTCCATTTCCTCCGCCTTCTAACCCTCTGTGTAGTTCATGGCACGTGAATGAACAAGCAGCTGCATTTCCCTGACTGCTGGCTCCCCACTGTCACTGGGCACTCACCGTCAGCAGAGAGCAGGTGTTCAGAGACACCGGACAAGCTGTGGGCTGCGAGGCAGATGCTGGGTTGTCTCTGGAAGCTCAAAGTCAGAACATTGAGGGGAACCCTCTGAGGCTCCTCCAGGAAACAGGTTGTGCAAATCTCTTCTCTCTCTCTCTCTCTCTCTCTCTCTCTCTCTCTCTCTCTCGGCTCATGCATATTCATGAGTAGAACTCCAGGCTGAAGATAATGATTCATGCAGGAAGCACCATTCTGAACATTATTATCTGGGAGTGACAAATGAATTTCTAATTTAACATGTGTTTGCACAAATAGAGCACAAGAACTTTAAAATCAAAGGCATCCTTTGGAGTCAGGCAACTTCTGTTGTAATGCAGTGTAAAACGATACAGAAAGAAAGTCTCCCCACGGTTGGGCTGCCCGGCACTGTTCCCTTCAAAGCAGAGGAGAAATGAAAGGGGGTGAGATTTCAAGCCCCGCTGGAGTCTACAAAGACACCAATAATAATGGCCACGAATCAAACAACAATAGCAACAACAAAGCACCAGCCACTGGCACCAGCCATACCATTGTTTCGAGTTACTACTTGGGGATGAGCAGAGGTCGGTTGGCTTCATGGGTTGCTCAATAAGAATCAGAGGGCAGTGTCTGCAAGGCAAGACCGAAGAGGGAGTGGTGGAATTGATTTGAGCTGCATTTCAATACCAGTTTCATGTTGAAATGTTAATTCAAAGCATGATAATGTGATAGCCACACTATCTGCCCGTCTACAAAGCTTGGCCACCTCCAGACAGTCAACGTGGACAGTCAAGCATGAAATGGCTACTGTCAGGGAGTGGCAGTTCTCTGAAGACTAAGTCTTAAGCCATTTCTTAAAGTTTTATGTTCTTGTCTCACTGTCCCCCATCCCTTTTTTTTTCTAAATGCCAGAAGAAACCGACTCCCCATTCCCCCACCTATTGTTGCATTCATCCAAAGCCCGTAGAAAAATCATGGTCTTCTAGAGCTGGGAATCTACTCTTGGTTCTTGTTTGAGCTAATAATAACATTTTAGAATATCCTCTATGTACTAGATACTGCGATAAAGCGTATTACCTTATGACCTCATTAAATTCTCACGACAATCACTGACAAAAGTCATAGCCCCCCCCCCCCAATTTACAGATGAGAAAACTGAGGCTGTGAGAGGCTAAGTAACTCCCCAAATTCATGCAGCCTGTGATCGGAAGAGGCAGAAATGGAGACCAGGTCTGCTTGACTTCAGAGTCCTTCCTCTTCATTACTAAACCGCATAGATCTAATGTTGGGGAGGGGTGTCTTTTTAAGGATGAGGGTGTAAATCTTGATCAAGTGGACCCATGGTGAAGGACTTCCCTTAAACTTGGACAGTCAGGTCCCCCAGCCTCCTCTAGCTGCCTCCCACCCCATGGGAGGGATGTGCCTATGTGGGACCCATATTTCCTCTACACCATGCTCTGAGAGAATCAGGTTTACAACCTCAGAGATCAAACTCAGCAGGAAAGCTTTTGCTTCTCTCTCATTAGTCTCAGCTCCGATTGGCTCACCTACCCAAAATTAAACCAATCACTGAGGCTAGGGAGGGGTTGCTCTGATTGGCCAGGTGGGGTCACATGCTTCCTATTGCACCTGTGGATGAAGTCATCACCCCTGAGTGATGTAGTCTGAGGGCAGGAGAAAGGTGGCAGTCCTCCTCAGGACAATTAGGCTGTTGTGACCAGAAGAAGGAGAAAGAGATGCTGACCAGGCAAAACCAACGATGCCCGCTACACTCATCAAGCCTCCCTGCCTCCCCACCCTCTGGGTTCTGAGAGTTATAGGAGAGAGAGTGACTTGAGGAAGGAATGAAAGATAAGAGGCAAAGATAGACGGATCTTTTTAGAAGGGTTTTCCCAAAGATGGAAATACAGAGTTAGAGAAGAACCAAAAAGATTTCCCTCCAACTCCTCATGAGAGAGGCAGAACACAGGAAGAAATACTTAAACCCTGCAGCCCTGTCTGACTCCCACATCCCATCCCACATAGGCCAGTGGTCTTCAGTTGTCCTGCAGGTACCTAGAGCTCTGGAAGGATTCCTCAGGACCCTTCAGAAGGAAGTGGGGAGTGGGATTCAGAAGGAAGCTCAGTGGATGGCCCGCAGATCCCTTGCTGGCTTCAACCAGAGCATTCCCACTTTCCTGTCTCTTTCTTTTCAATGAATTTTTGCATGTGGCCTTATTTGGGGGAAAGGGCTCCTCTGCTAAATACTGCTCTACACTGAGATATTCTCAAGAATGAAGTCCTTACCCTGGCCAGTGTGACTCATTTGGTTGGGTGTCATCCCATGCACTAAAGGGTTGTCAGTTCAAATCCTGATCAGGGCACATGCCCAGGTTTCTGGCTCAATCCCTGGTGGGGTGAGGGGTGCAGGAGGCAGCTGATTGATGTTGCACTCTCACATCAATGTTTCCCTCCCTTCTTCTCTCTCTAAAATCAATAAACTACATATAAAAAAAGAATAAAGTCCTTTGGTTTACCTCTATCTCCAGGGTGATTAGTGTAATGACTGGCGCACAGTAGGCACTGTAATTGCTGAACAGTCAAATGGAACTGAAAGTGCTGACTGACAACCAGGGAAAGGCAACAGGATTAAATTATGACTAGAAAATCCTAAATCATGGAAAGAAAGCTAAGGGCCTTTGGGGCACATGGAGAACTGATGGTGCCCTTTATGATGGTAAGACCACCAGGCAACAGCTTGGGTACAAAGACAGCTGACCATTTACTGCTCCCTTTTGGGCTTAGACACAGCTCTACCTAAACAGGTAAAATGTTTGTGATTGGCCACTGGTTAATAACACCATTCTTTCAGCATTTATCAAGAGTCAGATATCTGTGCATTGCCTCATTTAACTCTCATAATGGTCCCATGAGGTGGATGCTATAATTATTTTGCTCACTTCACATGTTGGAGAGATTAAGTCACTTGGACAAGGTCATACCTCTCACAGGGCAAGGCCAGGGTGTAAATTCATCTGTCTGATTCCAAGCTCCCAGTACATAAGCTCTCTGTTGTTTGCTCACGACCTGCGGGTGCATTTATGCTGGTCCTGCAAAAACACCTTATGGTTTCGAGTTTAGGCAACTCGGGGAGAGAGCTTTGATAAAATGAAGCACCTCAGGTGGCAAAGATGAACGTGAAGGAGGGATGGATAGAGAACCTTTGTAGGCAATTGAAACCCTTGGGGAATGAGGAGACCTTCAGGTCTCTTAAAGGCCATTGGGAGAAGGAGGGATTAGATTTGTTTGGGGGAGTTTTAGGGCAGCACTAGAAACATCACATCTTCAGGTTCACAGATTCCTGTGTAATATGAAGAGCAAGCTTTCCAGAAAAGCGTGTCTCAAATGAGAATGTGCACGAGAATCACTTTGAAAGCTTTTAATACACAAATTCATGGGCCCCACACCCAGTAGGTCTGGGGTGGGTCCCAGCCATTAATACTTCTAATAATATTGCTGTTCTCCAGACCACTGTTTGAGTAGCAGTGCCCTAGACCAAGGGTCAGCAAACATTTTCTGGAAAGGGGCAGAGAGTATATATTAGGCTTTGTGGCCTAAACAGCCTTAACTCCTCAACTCTGCCATTGCAGGGCAAAAGCAGTTATAGACACAACGTAAATGGATGAGCATGTGTTCCAATAAAATTTTATTTACAAACACGGGCAGCTGAGCCCTGCTGCATCCGTTAGGCTTCTTAGCTGATGGCGGCAGAAATCACTGGTTAGTTTAGTGAGGCAAGGACTTGATTACCTCTTCCCATTGGCAAACCACTAACCTATTTCACCGTGGGCTATTGCCTTGTGAAATGTTACTGATGCTTTAAAAACACTCACAGCCTCCTTTCTGCCAAGTCATCTCTAATGCCCGATCGGTGTCTTTGATCTCAGTAGGAAGAATGCAAGAAGGGATGTGTCCCATCTCTGCCCATATATGTCCGATATTCACGAGTGGCCCTCCTCTGAAGCTGGAGGGTGTCTGCACATGTGTAACTGACAGGTGACAAAAAATGCTGGCGAGGCGTCCACATCTGAGTGAGCGCCAGCCTCCTACGTAACTCACATCAACAAGATATGCTAGATCTACATCAAAGATCTGCCCTGTGCCAGAACCAATAGACGCCTACAGATATGCAAAGTGCCTGGGAAAAGCTTGCGCCCAGTCAACCAAGTTGTCAGGTCTAGAACAGGAACATATAATGGAGCCCAATTCAGGGCCAAATTCAAGTTTCCTGGATGCCAGAAAATCCTTATCTCTCATGAGTGAGGCTTTATCAAATTTGCTGTAACCATTAGTTTGAGGTCATGGTAGCTAAGGAGTGCTCCACTGGTTATGGTGTCGAAAATAACATATGGTCCCAAATGGGGTCTTTGGGTAAGAGCACATTTACCCTGTTTCATGAGGGAACTGATGTATATTCTCTCTCCCAAAACTTCTTGGGCCAGCCTCACTCTACTTCTAACCCCCAATGAGCTGTGTAGAACACATGCATATATGTGCATGTGCATATAGGTATGTGCACACACATACATGCACATATGCACACAGAGATTGCATGAAAGGATATTTTCGTGCACACTCAGAGTCTCCAGAGAACCTAGCTTAGAGGCCATGTATTCAGAAGTATCGCTGAAATAACACAGCAGCCTTGTTTAATGGAGCTCCCACCGTGGCTACCCTGGGCCAGACACCCTAGCCCAACACTCTGGCACTGAGCGTAGGATGCTATTGAAAGCATCTCTGCCTTTCTTCCCTCTGGACTGAGCATCCATGGTGCCCTCTCTCCAGAGTGGATTCCTCATGGCAACCGGCTTCCATTTCAGTCATGCACGGGTATGCCTGATGGGTGGAGTCTCTGCCACACGCCTGTGCCCTCCCTGCAGAAGCTGCTGGGAAAGAAAGTTTTAAGCTTCTTCTATAAAATGGAGAAAACTAAGAGAAAGGACATGCAAAAGAGCAGAGTGGTTAAAAGAGTTTTAAAATACCCACTGTACCTCCAAGGACAGCTTTTGGGGGCCAGGGCCTCAATTCAGTGTTTCTTCTACTTTTTCTCTCTTCCTAGATTACGTTCCCACCACATCCTCTCCATTGTTGGCCAGCAACACACGTGCACATCAATTGGCCCCTGGGGAAGAGCTAAGGATGGAACCCATATTATTAGTAGTGCAACATTTGCTTTCCTCTTTCCTGGAGAAAAGTTTCCTGGAGTCTTCAGTTTTTAAAAACACATGGCAGGAAGCAAAAAGGAAAGAAATTGAGAGAGAGAGAATATGAGCTGAGCAATTCATATTATAACACCGGCTAACTTCAGCTCATCAAAGAATCAAAATGGAAAACAAATCGGCTTAAATTGCAGTAAGACAGCTTTCTGGCTGGTGGCAACACAGAGTTCCTTCCTGGAGGTCTCCAGAGAAAGAGCCGGATCCACCCAGTTGGCCAGCATAATTATAACAGAGTTGGGTGTGGAGATGGAGAAATACATCAAAGGGCTCGCACGTGTCTCTGCTAGCCTGGCTCGCGTACCGTCAGTGTGCACCACGCTAGGTGGGATGCGGTGCAAACATTCCAGCCAGTGCAGGCACACAAGTGTCTGCATGTCAGTGGGGGCGGCGAAGTCAGCTGGAACTGGGCACCAAGGGCTGATTCTCAGTGTGGGTTAACTACTGCCCCGCTCCAGCCCAAAGAAGTTTTGTGATTGCTGGAGAAATGGAAATTACAAAGAGAGCAGTTAGGGGAGGGGGACCCCTAATATTTTCTTTGACTCTTACTTAAATGTTGGCAACTTTCTGGAGACTAGAAATGTGATTGGGGCCAGCCATTTCTCTCTTTGTAGTCTATGAAAATTACTCAGTCTGCCGGGGCTGCAATCATCATTGCCCAAAACCCCAAGTGTAGGCACTTCCTCCACACTGACAAAAATAACAGTTAATTAGGCTGCAACACCCAAAGGAAAGTGAACTTACACCACCAATTGCAGGGCGGCATGCAAGATGTTGCCATGACAACCGGCATTTACAGCTCTTCAATTTTAATATATCAAAGGCTAGGAATAATTTCCCAGCGAGCAAACACGAGGGTGGATTTTTTGCCACCCCCCTTCCTCATTCTTTCTGCCAATCCTTTGCAGGCACGGGAGCTCTATTCTTGTGGCAACAGGTTCAAAAGGAAGAGAGGCTTTGTGGAAGCATCAAACACCTGGCATGGTACTCCTGGAAATGCTTGTGTGCCTTGGGAGGCCCAGGGAGGGTGGCAGAGCATTCTTCTCCAAGTTTAGGCTGAGTGCAAAGAACTCAGAGGCAGGCAAAGTGTGAGCTGTGAACCTTCGACCTCAATTCCAGGTGAACTTTCTGTTTTCATGAACTTTCCTCCCCTCCCTCCCTCCCTCCCTTCCTTTCTTCCTTCTTGTTTTGTTGAATCCTTACTCTGTATGAGGCACCTAATAGGCATTATCTCTTTTCTCTTTTATGAGTACACTGTAAGATACACATTATTCTTATTTTACAGATGAGGACACTGAGAGTAAGAGGGCTTGAATGCCTTCATCCCACAGTAAATTGTAGAGTCTGAATTTGAACCAAATCAGACCTCACAAACCAGAGCCCTTGTATTTTCTGTCTGCTCAGTATTAGTAAAACTAGCTCCCTATAAATAAAAAGTGAATATATTTATTATCATCATTTTCCCCAGCACCATGTACTGGTCAGCTCTGGCAGCCTAACGAAATCTCATGGCATACAGTACCGAGCGTCACTCCAGGATCGGGTGGCTCTGACCCCGATCATGTGTTTTTTCTGGGGCCCAGGTGAAGGGGCAGCATATGCCCAACCCACAAGGACATTTCAAATCCCTCTTGTGTCATGTCTGCTAATGACCCATTGGCCAAAGCAAGTCACATGGTTGAGCCGGAAGTTAAGGAATCAGAAAATACCCTCTCCCTTTTATGGGAGGAATTGCAAAGTTTTATGGCAAGGATATAGGTACAGAGAGGGATGAAGAACTGACTGCAGCCCAAAAGGCAATTCAGTACAGTTATTGTCATCATCATCATCCTCATCCTCATCGCCTCCATGGACCAGGTCTGTCTTTATATTAATCTATGTTTAAGTAACAAATGACTTCTTTACAAAACTCTTCAACAGTGCTAGTCTTTACTGGGGCAACTAGTCATTCAACTGGATGACATTTTCGAAAACAAAAACATTTATGGGCTAAATTTATGTTCATAGCAGCACAATTTACCATAACTAAAATCTGGAAACAGCCCAAGTGCCCATCAGTAGATGAGTGGATAAACAAGCTGTGATACATTTACACCATGGAATACTATGCAGCAATAAAAAAGGAGGATCTCTTACCCTTTGAGACAGCATGGAGGGAACTGGAGAATGTTATGCTAAGCGAAATAAGCCAGTCAGAGAAAGACAGTATCATATGATCTCACTTATATGTGGACTCTGATAAACAAAATAAGCTGATGAACAAAATAGAAACAGAGACAGAAGCATGGAACAGACGGTCGAATCTTGTATGCATATATGCATAACCCATGGCCACAGTGTGGTGAAGGCCTGGGGCAGGTGGCGGTGCGGGCTAGGCCTGGGGCAGGTGGCGGTGCGGGCTAGAAGGGATCAATGGGGAAAAAAGGGGGACATATGTAATGGGGAAAAAAGGGGGACATATGTAATAGTTTCAACAATAAAGATTTTAAAATAAATAAAAATAAAAGCCTCATATACTGGTTTATCTCAATTTTAAGAAGTAGTGTGGTGATTGTAGTTCAACACAATAGGTTTCTTTTGAATTACTATTTTCTAGATGGGGTCTACAAGCTTCCCCAGGCAGCTGAAGATGTCCTTTGCACTGAAGTATTTATGATTCCTTCATCTTCATCATGGTTTTTCCTGGCAAGTGACATCAACCTGATTTGTAATCACCGCTCCGCACATTTGTAGAGAGCGTTACAACTTATAAAGTCTCTTTTCCCCATTGTTACGTTTTATCTGCACAGCCACAGGGTCCCCCCGGTGACATATGCAGGACTGAAGGTCAGGTTTCTAACGGCCATCCCTTTGGTAAATGAGGCATTTACCAGAAGTTGTGCTAAATTCAGTATCTGACCCTAATAAGTAAGGAGTGGTCAATTGTACTCTGAGAATAATCTGAAAATATAAGAAAATAGACACATTTTAAAAGAAAAGCTATTTGAATTTTTATGTATGCCTAAATATCTGCATTTGTAAACTTCAAAATTCTAAAAGCGCCTTACGTGTTCAGAAACAAATCAGTAATTAGGAAAACCTTGAACTATGAAAAATGTTGAAAATGAAGGATTATTTCTTTTAGGGCCAACCAGGTGCACTGGCTAAGCTAACAGAATGCTGCCTGTTAGAGATCTTCAAAGGACCTGCAAAGAAACAGATCAAGTTGAAAAGCATTGAAATTGCCATTTCATTAACAATGGAATAACCATAAAGTGCTCTGAAAAGTTAGCATAAACATTCCCTTGAGATTTGTTTATATATTACTGTCATCTGAGGAAAACATTTATTTAGCCTAACACCTGGTGCAGGTATACACTCAACAAATATTCACCGAATGAATGAGTGAATTGGAATCTCTAGAAGGACAAATCTCAGCTCTAGAATTGCTCCCACGGTTCTCGGAGTTGCATTGGTGAGCTTCCCAATTTGCAGATAGCTCTGCAGAGGGAGGCTGGGCCGCTCAGGCGGAAGCAGGAGAGCAGCGGATGAAAAGGCCATCCGTGTTGCAGCAAGGCACTGGCATCGAGTGATTGTTTTCTCTAATACAATGTGAAAAGTGCTAATGAGATTAGCCTTTTGTGATGAATACTAATACGATATGAAAACAAATGCTAATATGCAATGTGAAATTGCTAACAAAGGAGAAAATTGCTAATAAAATTCAATGGACCTCAGTGACAAATGCTTCATACATCCCTCTGGCCTGGCCAGGGCTGTCTCCGCGCAGGAATGACAGTCGGCTGGGGAGAAGTCAGAGCATCTGAGGTGCTTGTTGATGGGTGGATTTCAGCTGCTTCCTCCAGAATGACCTCTGTGTGGGTGGGGATGTGAGAGAAGGCACCCGTGGGGCACACACTAACACACATGAGCTCGCAGTACCTGGGAGAAGGAAGCTAGAATGTGTCCCTTTTCATTGTGTGACCGGCCTTTGAACATTTCCAGAGTTCTCCTCTCTCTATTGTGCTGGTGGGCCCTACCGCAACCTTGAGCAATTAACTGAGCAGGCAGACATGCAAATGAAAGGTAGACACAGAGACGGACTCGCTAACAGTCACAGAAATAGCACAGCGGGGACTGGGTTCCACCTCTGTCTCTTCCCCTCCCCCTGTATCTCCCCACTCTCATTTCTTCACCCTACACTTCGTCTTCCTCACCCTCTACCATTGCCAGCTTTCCTCCTCCATCTCCTCCCCACTGCATCGTCTTTCTCTCCATCTCCTCCCCTTCCTAGTCCCCTTACTCATCTATTCCTTCTCCTTCCCCTCCCTTCCTTCTCGTTCTTTCTCTCCTCCCCTTCTGTCTTTACCATTCCTATTGAAAGGAGTTTTAGGGATAAAATAGGCAGGTTTAGGGAGTTTTAGGAATTAGGGGGTCCATGGGAGAAGAAGGCACAGGTGAGGGCTTGGAGCTGCCAAAAGGCATACATTCACAGAGAGAGAGAAAAAGGAGGTGCCACAGGATAAGGGGAGAGGAAGACATCCATTCACAGAAGATAGGGAACAGCCACCGGGCATGGGGAGAAAGAGGAAAACAGATTTTCACAGGAGACAGAGAATCCTACCACTGAAGGGAGAGGGAAAGAGGGGTCACCACGTGTTTTGAGCTTTGAAGCTGATACTCTACCAATTGGAAAGCAGCATCAAGAAACAAAGAACTGCAGCCTTTGTAAACCTTAGCAAAAAGGAGCTCAGTGGGTTACCCCCTTGGGACTCCCTCCCTACGTGGGAGGCTGTATTTGCTTCCAATAAATTTCCACCCTTTTCATCTACCACCTTTTGTCCATGGCTTCATTCTTCGAATCCATCTGGACAAGAACCTGGGAAATAAACCACCCTTGCTTCCTGCTCAGGAAAACCACCCGACTCACTATCACCTTCCCCCTACCTTCTCTTCCTCCATTTTCTGCTCCTCCATTATCTCTCTTCTCTATCTCCTCCTCCAAAGCCTTGGTCTCTGTTATTCTTATCCAACGATCATTTGCACCAGCAAAAGCTTACCATTATGCTAAAAGCAGACTTTGCTTGGGAAGTAGAATGAAGTTAGAGTGAAACTTTAGCTCAGCTACTCATAAATCCTCTGAAGATGCATAACATCTCTAAGCCTCAGCTTCCATATCCATAAAGTAGGTTCCTTAAAGAGTCGTTGTGAATAGCCACCCTTTCACAGAAACTATAACTGTATAGTTATGTGGACTGTAATTGCAACTATTCAAAAGTGAGCATGTGTGGGGAAGAGGACTGGGAAGGAATATTGAAAGACTGAGGATGACTTGGGTGATTTTCTCCTTTTTCAACGTTTTCTTTAATAATGTTGTTTCATTGTATCTCTATGGTTCTCGACCCTGTCAGACTCAATGCCCTCTCTTTATAACTAATAGTTTGTGACATCCTCTTTATTATCCTAAAATGAAATTCATAGATTGTATATCTCACACACATAATTTCATAAAAATTAATAAAATGCCCTAACCATATTATAAAGGAGAATAAAAAGAAAGTAATTTATATAAAATAAAATGTATTTCCATATGTAACTGGCTGGCCATGAATATAGAAGACATGGTGAAGTAGACAGATACTTGCCCCTCTATCTAGAATTCGAATGAATGGGATGCCTACAGAAGCCAACCCACAGGTGTGTTTTATTGAGGACTCTTAATACTTTCAGTGGCATTTCCACCAGTGATGAGGTTTTCTGAAAAGGGGAACAACTGCTGGTCAAGTTCAGAATAAAAGAAAGTGAGATTGACAATTTAGTTGTAAATTTCTGTGTAAATTAAGACCATGAAAAATAACTTTGTGTTTATAGGGAAAATGGAGTTTATAAATACGTTTTTCATTGACCTGAGTGTCCAGAGGAACATTAAAAAGTCAACTAGGATGTGGGGCAATTTTGCATGGGCTGAAGTTGTCCCCTCTGTGGCAGGGACCTGATCCTCTAAATAACCAGAGTGTCCTACTCCCACCTCCCACCACTGTGACAACCAAAAGCCATCCCACATGTTTCCCAATGCCTCCTGGGAGGGGGAATCGCCCACGCTGAGGCCACAGCTATATTTTAATTAAAAAGTACAGAGCAAACACCACTGCTCTGGAAGGCTTTGACCACATCTGTGCTGGCACCCTTCTCTCCCTGAGACTAAGAGCAAGCGAGAACCATGGCACTCATCCCACATCCAGAAAATTGAACGTGAACCAATTTTTTTTATCATCTAACCTGACAGGTTCAGCATGTCTTCCTTGTCACATTCCCATCTGTCCTCAGCATCGTTGAACGAATCTTTCCCCAGATCCATGTTACTGCTAATGGGATTTGTCTCAGACTAAGCGTTCAGCCTCCTCCTATTTCCTGAGACCCTGGTGGATACTCCTCTCCTCCCTGAGCCCAGCCGTCATTGGATTTCAGCTAATAGAGGAATTCCCTGACATGTGGCCCCTGGGAGAAATGATGGTGCTGTCCCCAAAGGCAGGACTGGTCACTGCTGGTTTGGATTAAAGCAGTGCCATCTGGACAGGCAGACCTGCCCCACGCTGGGACTCCTCGGTGGCAGACAAGCTTTAGTCCATGCCGTGGGCCCGTGGAATTCTTTTCTGATATCAGTGTTCTATCTGCTTCAGAACTGGGGGACTCGTAGCAGAGCCTGGGATTTCAGAAGGAAAGTAGTTGGGCTTCCATTGAGAATTGAAGGTTCCTGAAGGAAGCTCTCTGTTCAGCCCTGGACTCCTTTACTCCAAGCCTTTCTCCTGGGCTTTATTATCTTTGGAGTTTCTTCCAATTGCTGATTGAAGACTTTAGATGAAGTTTCCTGTTCTTTAGAGTCTGAAAGGAGGGTGTAGTCCTGACATTGTCCTCTTCTCAACCCCCACTGAAATATTGTCTGGCCATATTTCCCTATGAGTAGTTCCACCAACCACTTAAGTGTTTACTGAAGATAATCCATTATTTCAAAGCAAAAATCCTAGATGTGGGCCAAGTAGGGTTGTGTGTGTGTGTGTGTGTGTGTGTGTGTGTGAGAGAGAGAGAGAGAGAGAGAGAGAGAGAGAGAGAGAGAGAGAGAGAGAGGTGGGGATAGGGGAGAGATTCTGCACTATTTCCTGTAGGATTTGATGTTACCTGAATCCTGGTGCACATCTTTGAATTGCAGCCTAATCGCTTGTGCCAATAAGGTGTCATCTCCTTCACTTGTGAAATAGGTGCAACAGCAGTGTCTAATCTTATAGGGTGGATGTGAGGATTAAATGAGATTCGGGGGTAGCATGCCTGGCTCATAGCATCCTTTATTGAATCCTCATTCTACTTTTATACTCCGTCTGTGCATAGAGTCTACTTCTCACTCAACTCTGGGCTTCATACATCTCAGGCCACAAGTTGCTCCAGTCCAAAGGTAGGGTTCTTCCCTTCTCTTACACTAGTGCATCTGACCCATTGGTAAAACTAATGCTCTCTACCTCAAAAACATGCTTTGGCCCATTCCTGTGTCTTCACCTCTACTCCCAGCACCCTCTTTCAAGCTTCCACCTCCCATCACCGTGGCGGTGGCAATAACATCCTAACTGGTCTTTGTTGGACTCATGGACCTTGAGAATCTGTCTTCATAGCAGAGTCTTCTCTTAAAAATTTGACTCATGTTCACCCCTTTGCTTAAAACTGCCAATGGCTCCCCATGCCACTTAGAATTAAATTTTATCTCCATACCCAGGTTTTTGTGGTTCCATGTGATCAGACCCCTGCCACCTCCACTGTCTCATCTTGTTCTCTCCTTTCTGTTCACCATGGCCCTGCTATGCTGACCCTCTCTTCCTCCAATAAGACAAGCTCCCTCCTTCCTCCAGACTTTTCACTTGTAGTTTTTTTCATCCCAGGATGGCCTTTCCCTGAATGGTTTATTTTCATTATTCAGGCCTTAGCAGAATTGTCACCTCCTAGAGAGGCCTTCCCTGACCACCTTGTCTAATGCAGCCTATCATTATATGGTCATTTGCAAGGGAACATATATTGTCCAATTAAAGCACTTAATAGAAGTGGTAGGAGGCTCTACAACAATTAAGCCAGGACAATGGGTTTGAAGCAGGATAGTCCTGGGTAAATCAGGACGTGTGATCCCCTTCCCATTACTCATTCCCTGTCTATCACATCTCTGTGCATCATTGTCTTCATAATCCTTGTCATGAACAGTTGTTATATGTTTACATATTTATTACCTCTCTGCTGGATTACAACATAAACTCCAAAAGGATGGGCATGCTGTCACTGTTGTACCCTCATCCCCATGAACACTGTTAAACAACAAAATTCACTAAGTTTTAAAAATCTATTGGCTTTGTTCAATGATTCATGAATCAGGCAGCCTCCCATCTAGCAGACAGAAAGGAGCTCCAAGGAGCTGCACAAAATGAAAGACTTTCATCGCCCGAAGGGAGTGGGAATGAGGAAGGTATTAACCATGGCCAAAAAACACTTGGTTATTACAAGGTCACTTTCCTTTAGGCCATGGCGGGGGTCTACCAGGGAGATGACCAGTAACTAGTGCTGATCGGGTGGTTCCTGATGGACTGGTTCCAGATTCCATTTTTGGGAGCAATGAAACTGTGATTAAGTCTCGGTTTGGTGATGTGGGTCTTAGCATAAGCGATTCCATTTTGGCCCTGTGGTCTGGTTTTTAACTAGAGTCTTCAGCACATAGTAGGTGCTCTGCAAATATGTGTGGAATAAAATATGTTGAATGCAAGATACTTCAATTGCCTTGGGTTAGGTAACTATGGGTTAGTTATCCTGGCTACACTTTTCATCATTTTGTACAGTGAATCATAAAACTTGCCTTCCGGTGCTGACCAGGAATCCTGTTCTTGACCAAATTAGGAGATTCCAACCAAAGCTGACTTGGAGGACACAGGGTCACCCATAGGTTGCTTAGCTACTCCTAGTGGCTCCGTTGTTTGAATTTGGTTTGACAAGTGTAAATCAGAAAATTGTTCCCAGAGGTAAAGGTACTTACTCAGCTGATTAGAAAATGTCACCGTTTTGCAACATTTGGGGCCAAAAAAAAAAAAAATGCACTAGCTCCCTGCTTATTGATTGGAAATGCCAAAAAAGCAATGCCGCAAATAATACAATGGAATCATTGAATTCATTAGCATGGATACGGACTGTGTAAAATCCGGTTATTGTGGAGTGGGGATTGGATTGCATGTTAATTAATATTTAAGTCCCTTGGAAGTGGCACTGAAGGAAGAATCCTCCCCTAACCCTTTGGTTCTTTCACAGCCCATTCCCCAGGAGATAGGATTTCCTGGGGGCCCAAACAGAAATCCCCTTATCACGCAGCAGCACAGATCACAGGCGAGCGGGCACTGGGCTATTTGCATTTCTATAAAGGAAGGGCCCGGTATTATGCAACTGCCTGTGGCTTCTGAGGGCTTCTAATGGGCCTCCCATTGTATAGTCTCTTAGCAACCAATTGAAGTGTGTAAGCCAAAACAAAGAGCCTCAAGTCCTCGCTCCTTAAGCGCATTCCTCTGAGTCTGGTTTGCCTCTGAAGAGCTAGCCTGGAAGATGCGCTCAGCTATCCTTGTTCAATCATAGTTTCACCTGGGAAGTAAAAGAAACTGGGAGGTAGGAGGTAGGTTAGGGACCAGCTGGGTTGTCTTTAGAATTCAACTGAAGGATCCAGTCCTGAAACACAGTCCAAGGCAAGTCCTCAAAGGAGTGGACTTGCTCCTATTCATTCTAAAGAAGGTAAAGGGATTAAGAAAAAATACATATCACATAGACACAGACAACAGTGTAGTGATAGCCAGAGGGAAAGTGGGATCGGGAGAGATGGAGGTGGACAGACGGGGGATAAATGAGGATAGAAAGAGACTTTGCTTTGGGTGATGGGCGCACAATGCAGGACGCAGATGATGTTTTGTTGAATTGTACATTTGAAACCTATATGGTTTTGTGAAGCAATGTCATCCCAATAAATTCAATTGAAAAAAGGTAACAATCCTTGCTAGTCAAGAGTGTTCTTGAGGGTCAGTAGGAATTGGCTCTGTCGCTTACGAGCTGTGTGGCCTTGGGATAATTGCATTTCTGGGCTTCAGTTTCATTATTTGTCACACAAGAATCCAGTGGTTTGCTGGGAACATGAAGGTGCATAATGAATTTAACAAATACTCATCCAGGGTTAGGGCTCCCTATGTGTCAGGCACTGTCCTTGGTGCTACAGGCACCAAAGTAAAGAAAATAAATCCCTGCCCTCAAGGAGATTACATTCTGGTAGGAAGAGATGAATAATAAAAAAACAAAATACTATGGAGGGAGCGAGAGAAGCTGAGGATATTGATGAGAGCATCATGGAAAATCTCACTGAGCAAGTCCTGAAACAAAGTCCAAGTAAAGGCTTTTACATAGAACACAGAAGTTGTAAATGTATGTTACCTACTTTTTATCTATTAATTCATTTTTATGTTATTAATCCAATTATTTGTTTGTTTGTTTGTAATTTAATGACAAATTTTCAGTTAGGTATTCATCCATTCATCCTTCCACCATTTAACCTTCTATCTGACATTTTCTGAAGGAGTAAGACAAAAATGACATGATCCCTATATTCAATGTAACAAGGGCCATAATAAAGGCGGGTATAGACAAGGCTTATAGACTGAACCTCAGCA
The DNA here is from genome assembly GCF_000147115.1 of Myotis lucifugus. Taxonomy (NCBI): domain Eukaryota; kingdom Metazoa; phylum Chordata; class Mammalia; order Chiroptera; family Vespertilionidae; genus Myotis; species Myotis lucifugus. Next base: position 592,531 of record NW_005871372.1, on the reverse strand, counting down.
CTACTACCATTTGGGGCCACATAAATCCTTTGTTGTGAGGGCCCATCCTTTGAATTGTAGAGTGTGAATGGAGTTCCTGGCTTCTACCCATTAGATTTCTATACCACCAACCAAATATGTCTCCAGGCATTTGTCCCCGAGGGGCAAATGAATCCAGGACTTTAATTTCAGCAGCAATAGCAGCATTTCTGGACAGTTTGTTTTCTAGAGATATGATTTCTTGTTCAGGAAAACAGGGGAGGCTTGGGGCCTTCTTGAAAATAGAAATGGAATCTTACCCAATAGAAACTCTTTCCATCACTTCTGAGAATTGTGACTCATTCAAAAAAACATCTTCAAGGCTTACTGAAGAAGTAGTTACGGCAAAGAAATTGTCCTTCACCTGGAATGCAGATGCAGGCTTAGTGCCTTTGGAATCCTGCTCTGATTATATCGCAGACTCCACAAGTACAAAGTTCATCTCAAGATTTCTCCGTGGGACAAGAGCCGAGTGAGGCCTTCTCAGTAAAGAATTCCACAGAGCTCAGCCATGTTACTGGTTCCCCCAGCTTGATGAAAAGGAACATGCCTCATAGGGTGTCAGGTCAAGGCCAGGGCAGCCAACTTCCAAGGTCATCACCTACAAGGTGAGCTCCTGAGTACTAGCAATCTAACCCCCCTTGCCTCACCCCTCACTGCTCTGCATTCGTCCATTCCCAGAAGCATCTGAGCCACAGAAAGGCTGCCCAAGAACCTGATGGTGTCTTTAATAGCCCTTCAATCTTTCCATTTCTCTCCATTTCCACTGCATCTTCTCCCCCATCCTGTTTGTACTGTCATCATATCCTATCTAGATGATCACAGTAGCTTAATAACTGTTCCCCTCACTCCTACTCTTGCTAGTTTTCATCCATCCTTCGTGCACCAGAGACCAAAGTCTTCCCGTTGAACTTAGACTAAAATTCAGACCCGTGGTCCTGGCCTACAGGGTTGTACATGATCTACCCTCCTCTCCAATTTCATCACTGACCACTCCCCTGTGCTTACCCCACTCTTGCCCTATTGGTGTTCTTAGCTTATTTACACCTTAAAACACAAATATGATTATGTCACCCCCTTTCAGGAACTGCTCCTCCACCTCCAAGGGTCTTACAAACATTCCTTGATTACACCGCTATTCTGAGGGTCAGAATCTCAACAAGGTCTGAATCTGCCACAATCTAGTTTCTACCCACCAGTCTGACATTACCCCCGGTGACCTCTCACCTCTGTGGTCCAGCTGCTATGTCCTTTCTGCCTCTTGTGCATGCAGGGCTCTCCCCATCGCAGGGCCTTTGCTCAGGTCGCTGTCTTTACCCTAGAAACTCTTCCCTTCCCTTCATGCCCATTAAATCTTCATCAGACATCAAATCTGAGCTTCAGCATTGTTTCCTCATGAGGACTTCTCTCACCTTCGACTAGTTCCTGTCCTCCATTATAAACTCTCGTTCACTATTTCCTAGTTGCAATTTTACATTTAGTTAGACGTTTATTATGTTAACAGCTGTCTTCCATACCAGACTCTAAGCTCTGGGAGGAAAGGGACCATGTCTGTTTTGTTACCATTTCGAACCCAGTGTTCAGTTCAGTGCCTTATTCATATTAGGTGCTAAATAAACAGTAGTTGGGGGATGGGGAGCGTCTCAGCCACCCTTCAAGTACCAAGGCCCGTGTTGGGAGGATGAAACCAATGGGAGGTGTTTTGGAGCCATGGCAGACAGGTTGAGGATGGGGCAGACTATGGAATTTGTAATCCATGAGGTGTCGGGGCAGGTCAAAGCATCAGGAAATGGTATTACTTGATATTCTCTTACCCCTTCTTGTTTGCACCCTCGTCCTATATTACAAATCCCTTGAGGGTAGGCCTAGAACCTTTTCTTTTTGTATCACTCTCATCTAGCTCATCTGGTATACAGTAGGTGCTCAGTAAAGCTGCACTAAATGAATAGATGCATGCATTATGGAGTTAATGCAGATCTTATCATTGGAGCTGAGGTTCATTTTGGACAAATTAGGCAAAGGAAAGGAAGAGAAGCCTTGGGATGGTTCTTTAATAATAAACCGTGTTATACTGGAGCTTTTCATAAAGCATGATAGAAAGAGCCCAAATGGTTTCTTTTTAAGCTAACGTTTATTAAAAACATACTTTTTGCCAGGTTCTGCGATAAATGCTTTATATGCATTATCTTGTTGAACACTAAGAAGTTAATTTTTAGCTGCTGCGTAATTAATAGACTGAGAAACTGAACCTTGGAGACAACTAAACAGCCTAAGGTCAGACAGTAACTGGCAATTAGTGTTTAAACTTGGGTCTGACTTCAAAATTCATGGGCTTAACCAGTTTACTGCAAGGACCCCCTTCACTAACTCTGGGTCCAGAAGCGAGTCAGCCAACACCTTTCGCCTTCATGTCCTCACTCGTCAGATGGAAGGTTCTACTCAGGTCTTAAGATTAAACAAGAGGATGTATGTGTGCGATTCATTCATTGAGATCCAGCTCCACACAAGCCTGAGAGAGCCGGTTATTACATGACCTCCAATTTCTCAAGCCTCCGATGGTGGTGAGACTGCAGTCTGCATGCAAAGTGACCTTGAACTACTACTTGCTTTCCAATTCCCACTGGAAGGGCCCCTAACACCTTAGCAGGCTAAGAAGCCAGAAGCAGCATTTAACTTTGGTTTCCAGTAATTTGTTCTGCTCTTGTGAACTTCTGTGTCTGCTTGTCCAATTTCAAAATTGCATTAATGAGTGTTAATTGGTGCTGACTCAGCTGGTTTAACAAGACAGTGTCAAATGGAGGAGGAGCTCACTGGTGTGAGGGTTGGATCCCGAGGTTGCTGGGAATTAGGTTTTCGCATGGATGGCAATGTCACAGGTAAAGCTATTCTTTATGAATGCCAACATCCCTCCTACAGGCCTTTGGAAAGAGGAGAGATGCTTCTTCAACAGCAGTTGCCACTGGTGGTCTGTGAGGTCCGAAAGGTTGGCAACCGCTGCTTCAGAACATTTGCTTCCAATGTTCAGAAGCTTGAGGATTTGGTTAAGATGTTCATTTGTTGTTAGTTTATTCATTCATCAAAGGATTTTCAATCACCCGCTAAATGTACGGCTTTGTTTTAGTCTCTGGAGAACCAGTGGTAAATAAAATTGACCAAGGTTTTGTCCTCATGAAGCTTATGTTCTATCTGAAGTAAGTAAACAACAGTCAAATAAAAGGGGTAATGTCAGCCAGCATTTCCATCTGATGCTTTTATATTCTCCATGAAGTATGAGAAACGTCTTTTAAAAACCACTTTTATCAAGATGTAACGCATATACTAATGAATCCACCCATTTAAAGTGTACAGTATGCAAATCACCTGGGTGTTTTGCTAAAATGAGGACCCCGATTCAGAAGACCTGGGGTGGAGCCTGAGATGCTGTTTTCCTAACAAGCGCCCAGGGGATGCTGATGCCGCGCTCCTTGGAGCACACTTTGAGAAGGGAGGGTCTAGATTAGAAAGCATCATCCTCGTCCCAAATAAGCTTAACAACCTCGCTGGGGAGACAGCTCACCCAGCTGGATAGTCTGAGGCCAGCCACACGGCAGTGTAGGCCTAGCTGTGGGCACACCTACTGGGTGCTGGGCTCCCTGCCTTCGTTGGCCCAGTATGACTGAGGACATGTCAGTAAGGCAGTCAAGGAAGGGGCTGTGGCATACAGGAAGCCTTCCAAGCTTATGCATGTTCTGGAATAAAGATCTGGGCAGGGGTCACTCCCGGTTGGGCAAAGGGATTGTGAGACATGAGCAAGAGCCAGAGGGAAGCTGGCTTATCTGTGTGTGAGGATCCAAAAGAAAGGTGGGCAGTAGCAGGTGATGGAGTCCTCACCCCCACCCCAGAGAACTCATGAAGCCCAGTCTCTCTCATAAGGTTGAAGCATGACTTTGGCTGGAGGCAGGGGGATAGATTAGATGATATATTTGTATTATTCGTCTCAGTTCTTGGGATATGCAATTCTAAGGGTCGCATTTTTCAGGTAAACTGAATTGATTCAGAACATTGAGATGTTTTCTGTTAATGCCTTGGATCTCACTCTTATCCTTGTGGGGCACTGTGGTCTCAAGCCAGGCGAGCCCTTCTCGCTGCTCGAGGGCTAGCGTAAGCGAAGGGCAGTAATGATAATCCCGAACACTTGGGGAAGGTGAAACCATTTAATCCAGTGCTTCTCAGCCTGCCCTGCACATTGGAGCTTTAAAAATTACGGATGCCTGGGCCCCACCTCCAGAGCTTCTGATTTGATTGGTTGGGGGTGTGGCTTGCACATCAGTATTTAACTCCTCCAGGTGATTGCATTGTGCAGTCCTGGTTGAGAGCTGTTGTTGATCTCCTCTTACAAGCAACGCTTCAGAAGCAGGTAAGGCAGATAAGATTATCTCCTGCTTTCTTTTTTTCCTTTTAAACAAATGGAAAAACTGTATCACAAAGTTGAGTGATTGACTCAAAGTCACACACCGTTAAGTAGGAGGGTCAGAACCAAGACCCCTGTTAGCTGGTTACCGCTCTTTCGGTTCGCTTCACCAGTGTGGCCTCCAGGTGGCTAGCATTATGCCCGTTACAAAGGAGGAGAGAAACTGGGTGTGATGGCTACTTTTATGTTAACTTGACTGGGTCACAGGGTGCCAAGATATTGGTTAAACATTATTCTGGGTGTGTCTGTGAGGCTGTTTAGGGGTACAATGCCCATTGGAATGAGCAGACTGAAGCGGAGTGCCCTCCCTAAGGCAGGTGGGCCTCATCCAATCATCCAGTTGAAGTCCTGATTAGAGCAAAAGGCTGACCTTCCTGCTAATAAGGGGGAACTCCTCCAGCTGGGAGATGAGCGTTTATTTTTTAGACTTGAACTGAACCATTGATTCTTCTTGGGTCTTGAGTGGCTGGTTTTGGACTTGAACTACACCATCTGCTCCCTGGTTCTTAAGCTTTTGACTTGGACTGGAACTTACGTCGCCAGCTCTCCCTGGTCTCCAGCTGGCTAACTGCAGCTCTTAGGACTCCCAGCGTCCATAATCATGGGAGCAATTCCTTATAAGGTCTTGCTTTTTCTTTCTTTCTCTCTGCCCATACACGTACACACATCCTATTGGTTCTATTTCTCCGGAAAACCCTGACTTACATACTGCCAGATGGAGCAATTAGGTTTTTATGGGTACAGGTCAGTCTTTGAGTTAGGGTGCAGTTAGAGAGGGTTCTATATCCCTTATTCCATAAATGTTTCTTCCTCTCCTGTTTCTAGGCTTTGAAGCTAAGTTTGGGCCAATACCCATATTAGATGAACAAAGACTTGAGGATAAGGTCAATGTCAGTGTCTGCCAGCGCAGGCCATGAATAGTCAAGGCTGGAAAATAAAAGTTGGCATTGAACCCAACCCTAGAGTGTCGGCGTTCTTAGTTCTGAGTAACTCCTTCCTGGAGTCCATCCAGGTTTATCTTTGGACACTCGCAACCTACCTGCCCACCATTCATCCCCAATTAAATCAGCAGTCGTTCACCATAGAATGAGACCGAGGTTGGAGGTGCTGTCACAGAGACCTGAAGGTTTTCCAAAATAATAAAAAGCATGATGTAAGGAACAAAGCCAAAGAACTCAGACCCCACTTATCAGCCAGGGATTGTGTTAAATCAGAATAATCAGAGGGAGGAAGTATTTTGTAGTAATTGTTCTCATAGCTGGCTCCAGAGCTCTGTGAGGTGAGAGTTGCATTCAGAACTTGGAGAGAATTCACATTTATAGTTTTCTCAGGTGTGAAATGTGTGGCCCAAGGGACTGGTCTGCAGAGAGGCAGCAGGAGGACAAGGGGTAATCGGGCATTTTGGGGGATGGAGAAGAGCAGACAGAAGAGAGAAGATCAGGGCATGAAGACAGGGAGAGGGAAACATGCCTGGAAGCTGGAAACTGGGTAGGTAGGCAGCTGATGAGAGATTCTGGGGCTTTTGAGAATGGCAGTCGCTGATGTTAAATCATTTGAAATGCTCTCATGAAATCCCTTTCCTGAAAGCTTTGATAACATCTCTGTCCACTTAGCTTGGCAGTAGTAATTTGGGGAGTGATGGGTTGGGGTACTTATTGGAGGTGATATGGTGCACAAAGGAGAAATAAATCCCTGCAGAATAGAGGAATGATCCGTAAAAGGAACCAATTCAGTGGAAGTGGAACCCAGGTTCGTAGCTGAACTTGGGTCTCCCCGGGGCAGTGCTATGTTTCAGGGTGTGTGGGAAACATGGCACTTGGATCTCTGAGGCCAAGATGATACCACCTTGTCATGAATTGAGGCTTAAGGAAGATATCACATCTAAACCCAGAATTATTGTGGAGACCAGACTAAATGGAACACTCCTGAAGACACTGTGGAAGTAGCAGCACTCTGGTCCATTCGTTCATTCATTCACTCATTCATTCATCAAACACTGGCACACCATTTTCTGTGTCAAAACCTTTAATATTTGCTAAAAATATAGGCATTGTCCCTGCCCTCAAGGATTTTTCACATTTGAGGTGTGAAGGCAAGGGGAGCTGACATTTATTGAGCTCTTCCTATGTGCACACAGTGGGCTTCGTATTTTACATGCATTGTCTTTCTAAAACTCTCCCGACAGCCTTATGAGTCAGTAACTATTATCCCCAACATACAGACAAGTAGGCTATGGAGCAGACATGTGAGGGAAGTAGACTTAAACTTGACTGTTGATCCATATGAAATCTGTGTTTAGACATAGGATTATCTGACTCCAGAGTTGGAAGAGGGCCCTTATTTTGGTCAGAGGCACTGAAACATTGGTAGTAATGTTCAGCCTGGACAGTATGATTTGAAAAGCATTCCCCACATTTCTCCTGAGTCCTTGTCAATCTGCTGTGATGCCTACCAGCCTATCTGCTACCCGCGCTTTCTAGCACTGGGTTAACCAAGGTTTTCCTTGTCAAATCCACTTTTTGAAGCTTAATGCACCAACCCAGTAAGGTACGCCCACCTCATCCTGGACGAGTTTGCTAGCTGAGAGTTCTGGTACCTGCTGAGAGGACAGAGCGGCGAAAGGCTCAGAGGGGAGACTGGGACCCAGGTCGATGCTACAGAAATGTGGAGAGAGAAATTGCTCTTTGCGGGTATACAGGCTCTGCTTTCTTCTGCCTGTTAGAATCACCCACCATCAGCAAAGGGCAGTCCATGAGCCTTTTTAATGAGTCCCATGCCCATGCTACAAGGAGAAAAGGAGAAATCCATCATGCTGTCCCATAAGCATAAATAGTGCACAACTAATTAAGTGAGGGTGAAATCCTGGGCACCATCCATATGATATTTATGTAAAATGATTTGCTCAAGACAGGCCCAGAACCCTTCTCCTCCGGGAGACAGCTAGGAGCTGGGCGGAGATGATTTGGGCACTTGAGGAGCAAAAACGAATTGGACTGGCATCTGAGAAGCCACCTGAGCCTGGAGTTGGCTGTGGCAAGTGGATGGACATCTGTTGTTTATGTGTGTTCAGCACCATCCTCTCCCTTTGGGGAAATGTTCCTCTTCCACTTTGACCATGTGATTGGGATGGGGCTGCCAATCACAGTTTCTTACCCAACCCCCTGGCTGCAGGGGTAGACATATGATCCAGACTTAACCAATAATGGCATCTATTTGCCTGGTCCCCAATGATTGGTCCAAGTGTGTGGCTTAAGCTTGCTTGTTAGAACCATCTCCTTTGGCAAGGAGGACAAAGAACATTAATGTTTCTGTGTGTTGGTGTTTGAAGAACAAGAAGCAGGGGCTTGTGAGGCCTTCTTTCTCTATCACGTGGCTGTCTGCTGGGGAGAATAGAATCAAATTGGGACCAGGAGAAATGGAGGAAAAAGGAACAATGAGTATGGAGACTCCAATTCCAGTTCTTGAGCCCTCTGGGGCTGCCCTCATTCTTGTATTTGCATTTTAATTCTGTTGCCTCTTTAGTTTCATGATCCAATAGATTCTCCTGGAATTGCTAATAGGCTGCACACATTATATCTGAAGAAAAACCTTATATTTTATGTATTTCTTACATGGAAGTAGATTGTCTTGTCAATTAGATAATGACCCATTCCTTTATAGTTTGTTCATTTTACTACTGTATACTTAAAGGACATTTAACATTTTCTATATGAAAAATGTATATAGTAGGTATATGTGCCCTATATGGTTTATTTCTTTACATAGAGAAAAATTTTGAAAATGATCTTAGAAATCTGAGTAATAAAGCAGTAACAATACCAGAAATGACTATCATAAATTTTATAGATTAGGTAAGGAAATGAATCAATTGCTTATCTCTCTCATTTTTAATGTATATTTTTTATTATTGGTAGTATTACAGTAGTCTCTCAGTTACCCACCCTTTACCACCCTCCTCCCAGCCCCTATGCTAACACCACCCCTCTCCCCACCCCCCGACCCCCGCCTCCTCCTGCACCAGGTCTTCACCACCCTATTGCTCGTGTCCATGAGCTATGCATATAGGTATATAAAGTTCTTTGGTTTATCTCTTCTCATCCCCCAACCCCCACATCAAGGTATGTTAGTATGTTCCATGCCTCCAGGCTTCGGGTCTTATTTTATTGATCAATTCATTTTGTTCATTAGATTCCACAAATAAGTAAAATCATGTGCTATTTGTCTTTCTTAGATTGGCTTATTTCATTGAGCATAATATTCTCTAGGTCCATCCATGCTGTCCCAAAGGGTAAGATATACCTGATTTTTATAGCTGCATAGTATTCCATTCCACAGCTTTTATATCCATTCATCTACTGTACTGATGGGCCCTTGGGCTGTTTCCAAATCTTAGCTATTGGTAATAATGCTTCTATGAACATAGGGGTGCATACATTCTTTCTGATTGGTGTTTCAGGATTTTTGGGATATATTCCCAGAAGTGGGATCACTGGGTCAAACTGAAGTTCCATTCCTAATTTTTTGAGGAAACATCATACTGTTTTCCATAGTGGCTGCACCATTCTGCATTCCCACCAGCAGTGAACTAGTGTTCACTTTTCCCATTTCCTCACCAGCACTTGTTGTTTGTTGATTTTTTTATGATAGCCGTTCTGACTGGTGTGAGGTGATATCTCATTGTGGTTTTAATTTGCATTCTCTGATGATTAATGACTTTAGCATTTTTTTTCATATGTCTCTTGGCCATCTGTATGTTCTCTTTGGAGAAATATCTATTCAGGTCTTCTGTACATTTTTTAATTGGATTGTTTGTCTTCCTTTTGTTGAACTGTATGGGTATTTTATATATTTTGGATATTAACCCCTTATCAGATGTATCATTGGCAAATATGTTCTCCCATATCATGGGTTCCCTTTTCATTTTGATGGTGTTTTCTTTTGCTGTGCAGAACCTTTTTATTTTGATGTAGTCCCATGTTTTTTTTCTCCTTAGTTTCCTTTGTCTGAGGAGATATATTCATAAACATATTGCTGTGTAAGATGTCTGAGATTTTACTGCCTATGTTCTCCTGTAAGATTTTTATGGTTTCATGCATTATATTTAAGCCTTTTATCCATATTGAGTTTATTCTTGTGTATGGTGTAAGTTGGTGGTCTAGTTTCATCTTTCTGCATGTGTCTGTCCAGTTTTCCCAGCACCATTTGTTGAAGAGACTGTCTTTATCCATTGTATGTTCTTGCCTCCTTTGTCAAATATTAATTGACTGTAATAGTGTGGGTCAATTTCTGGGGTCTGTGTTCTGATCCATTGGTCTATATGCCTGTTCTTGTGCCAGTACCAGGCTGTTTTGTTTATAATGGCTTTATAGTATAGCTTGATATCTGCGATTATGATCCCTCCTACTTTGTTCTTTCTCAATATTGCTACAGCTATTCTGTGTCTTTTATGGTTCCATATAAATTTTTGGAGTATTTGTTCTAGGTCTGTGAAGTATGCCATTGGTATTTTAATAGAGATTGTGTTGAATCTATAGATTGTTTTGGGTAGTATAACGATGTTAACAATTTTAATTCTTCCAATCCATGAATATTATACACTTCCATTTGTTTGTATCTTCCTCTATTTCTTTTTCCATGTCCTATAATTTTCCAAGTATAGGTTTTTTACCTCCTTGGTTAGGTTTATTCCTCGGTTTCCTATGTTTTGTTGTTGTTGTTGCAATGGTAAATGGGATTGCTTTTTTAGTTTCTCTTTCTGAGAGTTCATTATTGGTGTATAAAAATGCCATAGATTTCTGAAAAAAAAAATGCCATAGATTTCTGGATGTTGATTTTGTATCATGCTGCCTTGCCAAATTCATTTATTAAGTCTAGTGGTTTCCTAGTGGAGTCTTTAGGGTTTCCTATGTACAATATCATGTCATCTGTGAATAATATCAATTTTATCTCCTCCTTTCCAATTTGTATGCCTTTTATCTCTTCTTCTTCTCTGATTGCTATGGCGAGGACATCCAGTACTATGTTGAATAAAAGTGGTGAAAGTAGACATCCTTGTCTTGTTCCTGTTCTTAAGAGAAACACTTTTAGTTGTTGACCATTGAGTATTATGCTGGCTATAGGTTTGTCATATATGGCCTTTGTTATGTTGAGATATGATCTCTCTATTCCCACTTTTCTGAGGGTTTTTATTAAAAAGGGCTTTTTGTCGAATACTTTTTCTGTATCTTTGATATGATCACGTGATTTTCATCTTTCAATTTGTTTATGTGATGTATCACATTTATTGATTTGTGAATATCGTACCAGCCTTGCATCCCCAGAATAAATCCCACTTGATTATGGTGTATGATCTTTTTAATATATTGCTGGACCCGATTTGCTAATACTTTGTTGAGGATTTTAACATCTGTGTTCATCAGGGATACTGGCCTGTAATTCTCTTTCTTTATAGTGTCTGTATCTGGTTTTGGAATTAAGATAATGCTGGCTTCGTAAAAAGAGCTTGGAAGTGTTCCTTCCTCTTGAATTTTTTTGAATAGTTTGAGGAGGACAGGTGTTAGTTTTTCTTTGAATGTTTGGTAAAATTCTCCTGTAAACCCATCCAGTGCAGGCCTTTTGTTTGCTGGGAGTTTTTAAATTACTGCTTCAATTTCATCAGTTGTTATTGGCCTACTCAGGTTTTCTGATTCTTCCTGATTGAGTTTTGGAAGATATGTTTCTAGGAATTTGTCCATTTTGCCCAGATTGTCCAGTTTGTTGACATATAGCTATTCATAGTATTTGCTTCTGATCCTTTATATTTCTGTGGTGTCCATTTTTATATTGCCACTTTCATTTCTCATTTTATTTATTTGGTTCCTCTCTCTTTGTTTCTTAATGAGCCTGGCTAGGGGTTCATCAATCTTGTTTATCTTTTCAAAGAGCCAGCTCTTGGATTCATTGATCTCTTATACTTTATTTTATTTTATTTTTTATTCTCTATGTCATTGATTTACCCTCTGATCTTTATTATTTCCTTCCTTCTACTTCCTCTGGGCTTTTCTTGCTGTTCTCTTTCTAATTCAATTAGTTGTAGGGTTAGATAGCTTATTAGTGCTTTTTCTTGTTTCTTGAGGTAGGCCTGTAATGCTATAAACTTCCCTCTCAGGACTGCTTTCACCGTGTCCCATAGGGTTTTGCATGGTTGTGTGTTCATTTTCATTTGTTTCCAGGAAGTTTTTAAATTCTTGCTTGATCTCATTGGTAACCCATTCATTGATTAAATAACAGGCTACTTAGCCTCCATGTATTTGAGTGTTTTTGAGTTTTTTTTTTTTTTATTATAGTTGATTTCTAACTTCATGCCATTGTGATCTGAGAAGATGCTTGGTATTATATCAATCTTCTTGAAATTGTATAGGCTTGTTTTGTGTCCTAACATGTGGTCTATCTTTGAGTTCATGTGCACTTGAGAAGAATGTATATTCTGTTGCTTTGGGGTGAAATGTTCTATAAATATCAGTAAACCCATCTGATCTAGTATGTCATTTAAGGCCTCTTTTTCCTTGTTGATTTTTTTGTCTGGAATATCTATCCAGTGATGTCAGTGGAGTGTTGAAGACCTTACTATGACTGTATTGCTATTAATCTCTCCCTTACAGTCCATCATGAGTTATTTTTATGAATTTGCATGCTCCTCTATTGGGTGCATATATGTTTACAAGGATTATATTTTCTTGTTGAATCATTCTCTTTAGCATTGTGTAGTGGTCCTGTCTCTTGTTATGGCCTTTGTTTTGATGTCTGTTTTGTCTGATATAAGTATTGCTACCCCAGCTTTTTTTCCCTTTTCATGTGCATGGACTATATTTTTCCATCCCTTCACTCTCAGTCTGTGTGTATCTTTTGTTCTGAGGCAGGGTGGGGGTGGTCTCTTGTAGACAGCATATATATGGGTCATGTTTTCTTATCCATTCACTTACCCTACGTCGTTTAACTGGAGCATTTAATCCATTTACATTTTAGGTTATTATTGATAGGTATTTTTTATTGCCATTGTTATTCTTTATGCCTAAGATCTTCTCTCTCTCTCTGTTTCTTCTTCTTAAAGCAGTCCTGTTAATATTTCTTGCATTGCTGGTTTGGTGGTAATGTACTCTTTTAACCTTTTTTTTTTTTTTTGTCTGGAAAGCTTTTTATTTCACCGTTGATTTTAAGTGATAGCCTTGCTGGATACAGTAGTCTTGGATTTAGGTCCTTGCTTTTCATTACTTTGGTTTTTTAAAAATTTTTTTATTGTTTAAAGTATTACAAATAGTAGTACATATGTCTCCTTTATTTCCCCATTGACCTCCCCCCAGCCTCCCCTACCCCCCCGCACATGCCCTCACTGCCCCTCCCCCCTCCAGTGTCTTGCGTCCGTTGGTTATGCTCATATGCATGCATACAAGTCCTTCAGTTGGTCTCTTAACTCCCCTCCCCCAACCTTCCCCTGCCTTCCCGCTGTACATTGACAGTCTGTTCGATGCTTCTTTGCCTCTGTACCTATTTTTGTTCATCCGTTTATTATGTTCTTTATATTCCACAAATGAGTGAGATCATGTGATAGTTATCTTTCACTGACTGGCTTATTTCACTTAGCATAATGCTCTCCAGTTCCATCCATGCTGCTGCAAATGGTAAGAATTCCTTCTTTTTTACAGCAGCATAGTATTCCACTGTGTAGATGTACCACAGTTTTCTAATCCACTCATCTGCTGATGGGCACTTAGACTGTTTCCAAATCTTGGCTATGGTAAATTGTGCTGCTATGAAGATAGATGTGCATATATCCTTTCTGATTGGTGTTTCTAGTTTCTTGGGATATATTCCTAGAAGTGGGATCACGGGGTCAAATGGGAGTTCCATTTTTAATTTTTTGAGGAAACACCATACTGTTTTCCACAGTGGCTGCACCAGTCTGCATTCCCACCAGCAGTGAAGGAGGGTTCCTTTTTCTCTGCATCCTCGCCAGTACTTGTCACTTGTTGATTTGTTGATGATAGGCTTTTCATTACTTTGATTACTTCATGTCATTTGCTTCTGGCCTGAAGTTTTTCAATTGAGAAGTCAGTTGACATTCTAATGGGAATTCCTTTGTAGGTAATGTTCTGTCTCTCTTTTGCTGCCTTTAAGATTCTTTTTTGTCTTTGACATTTGCCATTTTGATTATGATGTGTCTAGGTGTGGGTCTCTGAGTTTATCTTGATTGGGCTCTCTGTGCCTCCTGAACTTGATTGACATTTTCCTTCACCAGGTTGGGGTAGTTTTCTGTCATTATTTCTTTAAACAGGTTCTCTGTTCCTTACTCATCCTCTTCCCCTTTTGTTATTCCTATAATGCAGATGTTGTTATATTTCATATTGTCCCAGAGCTCCCTTAAACTGTCTTCCTGCTTTTTAATTCTTTTTTCTATTAGCTGCTCTAATTGGATATTTATTTCTACCTTTTCTTCCAAATCACTGATTTGATCCTCTGCTTTATCCAATCTACTTTTAATTCCTTCCAGTGTATTCTTGATGTCAGATATATCATTCTTCATTTCTGTTTGGTTCTTGCTCATGGCCTCTATTTTCTTTTTTCATGCTTTTATAATTTGCACTAATTTACTTAAACATCTTTATAACCATTACTTTGAACTCTCTATGTCTGATAGATTGCTTGCTTCCATTTCATTTAGAAATTCCTTTTCTTCATTTGGGGTTTGTGCCTTTGTCTCCCCATTTTAGCTGTCACTCTGTATTTGCTTCTGTGTATTAGAACTGTTATGCCTCCCAGTTTTTGTGGAATGGCTTTATGTAGAAAGTTTCTTGAGGGGTCCAGTGATGCAGTCTTTGCTCATCTGAGCCGAATACTCTAGGAATGCCCCTTGTGTGTGTTACTTGGGCTCTCCTGTTGTAATTGGGACTTGGTTGTTGATGTCCGATTCATGAGAGGGATCTCCCCTCTGACTTACTGCCAGTGAGGTTCAACCCTAATGTCGTGCCAGCTGTTATACAGGTGCTGACAGAACAGAACAAGACATAACTATAGGAACAAACCAAAAATACCACGAAAATCAAGCTACTTAATGCACTAACAACAGGAAACACTAAGAATGAAAAAGAAGAGAATGCAAAGCAAAGGAAAAATAAAGAGAATACTAAAAGACACATGGCCAAAGACTTAGAGGGGATGTTGAGAAAAAGGGAGAAAGAAGACAAAAAAAATGGCTATATGGGAGCAATGAGGAAGCTAAGAAAACTAGTATAGGAGGAAAAAAGAGAAGGAAACAGAAAATAAATGAAATAATAATAATAAATTTAAAATGTAGTGATAATGGATATAACATATAGATAGAAAAACTAAAATGAGAAAAACACAATAAAATAAGGAAAATTAATGATAACAATAAGAATAGACAAAAGTAGAATAGAACCAAAGGGAAGAGAGAAATTGGAGACATGCAAGAAAAAAGAGAAGAAAGAAAAAAGGGAAAAACAAATACACATAAAAAATTACACACACACACACACACACACACACACACACACACACACTGACCAAAACAGAACTGCACACATGCACACAGTGAAAAACCGTTGGGTCTGCTATTTGTGGAGCTCTTTAGATTTTGCTCTGATGTTGTTGAATCTGGTCCGTTGACGTGTCTATCCTGGGCCCCCAGAAGCTTCTCTGGTGCAAGTCAATGTGAATTGCTGTCCCTTTCTGGCCCTGGGCAACCTGGTTGAGGTCCATAGGTTGAAGCCCTTACTAGTCCAGCAGGTGGCAACTCCTTAGCCCAGAGGCTGGTTCTGCCTGGAGTCTCACACCTTGATTGTCCCTGTTCTAAGCTCTACTCCCTTCCCCCATGGAGCTGGGGTCTGCAGGGATATCCTGGTCTTGCCAGGATGGTTTGATCAGACTCGTGTTGGGGGTGGTGCCAGTAGCTTGTAGGGGTGTGGGTGGGGGGCGGCGGGCCAGTTCTCTCCTTCTGATGCCTCAGCTCTGTCTGGTTTGCTGGTACCCCCCCTTTGTCACCTGCAGGCACAGAGATTTCCTGCCCCAGGGTGTTCCCCCCTGCCTAAGTTTGCTGTAGGTCTGGTAAAGAAGCAGCTGTTTTGCTGTGGTGAGGGGGCAGGGCGGGGGGGCGGGGCGGAGAGGATGAGGGGAGGACAGAGGGGACCTCCCCTGCATTCCAGGTGGGCAGGGCTGATCTCCTTCCTGGACCTACTGTCCAGCCCCCTTGCTATGAGTTCCTCCAAGAAATAAAAGCCCCGCCTTCAATGTTAAGTGTATTCAATGTGAAGTGAGCTCCATTGTGTGGCCCTTCCCACTGGTGAGGAGGAACTCCCCAGGCTTCATGATGGAGGGGTGCTAGGGCTGCTCTATCCAGGGACTTCAGCCCCAGGCTTCCACAGCTGCACCCACTCCGCAGTCTCCACAGCCAGTGCCCTCAGGCCTCCTCTCTCAGTCCCAGGCCCTCCCGTCTCACCTACAGATCTGCAGCCTCTTCGGTCTCCTCAGGTCCTCAGTTCAGTAGGTCCAGGTCAGGGGAGGCTGCACCCCCATCCTGGCCTTCAGCGCAGTTCCTGGCCCCGAGCCCTGGCGGTGGAGCTGAGCCGCTGGGCTCTGAGGCGGAGGTGGCAGCCCCGTAGTGGTGGCGGTGGTTGAGTACACGGCAGGGGCAAGAGCCCTGCTGGGTCAGTGGTGGTCACAGGGCGGTGGCACAGTGTCCAGGCTGGGTCCTGTCGGGAGCATGGGTCCTGGCTGGGTGCGTGCCAGGTGCACAGAGGTCCCACAGGTGTCTGTTGCAGGTGTGTGGGTCTGGGTGTCACCTCTGTGGGCACACAGGGACCGGGGCGGGGTGCACATGGGTTTGGGCCTAAGCCATGGTGAGTCTGGATGGTGGCGAAGCTGGGTGCCTAGCCGCTGCCACTCCCTGCAGCCTCCTCCCGAGGAGGACCTTGTAAACCTTTCAAGGTGGCACGCTCTCCACGCTAGAGCTGTGCCCAGGGAGTGGCTGTGGAGGTAGCAGAGGCTCCTTGTGCCCATAGCACAGGGTCCCCCAGCTGTTTCCTTAGGTGTACAGCTGGGCGTTGTCTGTGGTAGGCGCACTTGGGCTATCTCTGCTGCTGCTGCTGTTTAATAGGTGTGCGGACCGGGGGTTGTGTCCTTGGGGCACATATGTGTGGGATACGGGATGGGGTGCCCTATGGGTTCAGGCCCCAACCCTGGCTAGTCTGGGTGGTGGCAAGCCTGGGCGCCTAGCCGCTGCTGCTCCGTGCAGCCTCCTCCCAAGGAGGACCTGGTAACCCCTTCCCAAAGCCTTTTTTTGGGGACTCATCTTTGAGCAGAGGAGCGACTGGCTCTAAGATCAGACTAGAAAAAAGGTTTGGGCAAATGAACCTGGGATTCACCCATCTTTCCTAATATAGTCACTTAGCTCCTCTACCCTATTCAGTGCCAGCTGTAAACTCCCATCTGGGTCTCAGTGCAACTCTTTGCCTTTAAGGATTTGAAGGTTAGTTAAAGCACCACTGCAACCCAGCCACCTGGGTACTCTCTATCCTTGGTCACAGCCTTCAGGAGCCACATATAAACATTGCTCTGAGGGCAACCTAAGGACACGGAACCAGGCCTCCTAATGGAGGTCTCTTTGGGGGATAGGAAACCTTGGCTCTATTTCTGACTGTGATGCTAACAGTTCCGTAGCTTTAGGCAAATCACCTTACCCACCTGAGTTTCTCAATTTTTACCTATCGAATTAAGGGGCTGACATTTGGACTTTCCCACAGGAACATCCGAGTTTCCCTTTCTGGGTGAATTATTAAATATAAGGTTTGCTGCTGTAAGAGATAAATTTTCAGTTGCATACGCAGTACATGCTTATTTCTTTTCATGTCATAGTCAAGAGGGGTGGCAGGCCAGATGGCCTTCCATGGTGCTCCCCAGGGGCCTGCTCCTCTCTCATTGTGGCTCTCCCTCTTTTAAGTTGGGGTTGCAAGAAGAGCAGATCAACTAATCAATGTCTCAAATCAAGATGAATCAAAACATTTGCGCTGGTGCATAGGGAAAGAGAGGGCTCTCCTGGGAAGCTTTTTGGTTTGGTTTTGTTGTTTTAGTGCACTGTTCCTGCAGGTACTGCTACACCGGGTCCATGCGCAGAGTGGACAGAGCAAGCTCCTATTCCTTCTCCCTGCTTTGAAAATCCATTTACTACACTGTCCTCAGATAGAGGATGTATCAGATATTAAACTGATAAGAACAGACACTTCACTTGATCTTAGCCAAAAGGCTGAGAATTTCCCAGGAAATTTTATGGGCCAGGTCTAAAAGTGCATTCATCTATTCCACCTGCATTCTATTGGCCAAAGTTGGTCATATAGCTACATCTAAGCACAAGGAAGTCTGGGAAATGTAGTCCAGCTGTGTGGTAAAGAGGAAAGGAAAACAGATTTGCTACATAACCAGCCAGTTGGGTACAAAAAACTGTTTGCCACTTTAGATGGCAGTCCCTCTTCGCTAACGTCTACTTAACCAACGGTGTAAAACCATATACTTCTGCCTCAACTGGGGAGTCATTTCCAGGAGTTGAGAGAGGACAGCAGGCTTGATTAGGGAGTGTGTCCACACATCCAGCTTTCCCCAAGAGAGGCCCAGTTTATGCCTGTGGTTTCATCACTCCTTTTAGTCAGTGTTCCCTTGAGGCTCAAAAGTACCCCAGTGTGGATGACAAATTATATGGTCACCCTAGTGCTAGGGGTAGATAGCGTAGAGGACGAGAATACCAGGGTGTGCAAAGGTTCACGAAATTGTTAAAAAGAAGCCACACAGCCACTGTTCCATAAAGACAGTATTTTTTTTTTAATTTTAAAATTCTGCATCTGAAAACACGGTATGACAGAAAGCATCTATGTACACCTGCAGCGTTTTTGGTATGGTACAGTATTTATTACATCCACTGTTTTCTGCAAAAAAATTTGCTTTGTCAGACAGAAACAAACTCCCCTAGACAAAAAAATACAGCTAAGGCACAATTTCGTTGTTGTTTTTCTGCTAAATGAAGAGACAGAAAAGGTGCAAAAATGGGCGGGTAGTGCAATCGCTTCCGAGAATCACATTCTACCGCGAGGAACAAGCATTCGGGTGATTGGAACTTTGATTTCTGGTCAATTTCAGATAGTTCAGTATCTCTTAAAATACTCCTTTAAATAAATAGCAAAATATCTACATCTTTCAGTGTGTGCCGTTTGAATTCTCTCTTTTTTTAAAACTCTATTTACAGATTCTCTCTTTTTAAAAAAATCAATACATTACAAAATATTTCTGTACAGTTTTATGCATATTATGATCTATAACAAAATAGTTATTTTTAAAAACTATATCACCACATGTCTTCGGGGGAAAAAAATGAAGGGGGAACGGTAATAACTTATTGTGAGGCCTCTAAAAAAATACCCAACGCTACTGACAACATAATACTATTAAGAGTAAAAAAAAAAAAAAAAGGAAGGACTACAAAGACGATTGCGCGCAATTCCAGTGAATTTCCTATGAAAACCCTGGGTTGTCTTTGGCCTCCATCAGCCCTGGAGCGATGGAAGGGAAGAGGAGGGGCTCTGGATGTAGGGAGAGTGTTGCCCCTTGGAGAACACGGCCCAGCAGCTGGGAATATTAATGCTATCTCTTTCCAGGCAGGAAGGACGAAGAGATAAATTGGGAAACTCTCCTGATTCACCCTTGACTGAAGTAGGTAAGTCATGGCGTCTTTGGGAAGGGGAGGGTTGGAAAGCTGGATTTAGCACTTGGCGGGTAATGGAGCCAGCCCGCTCATCACAGGGCGCTGGGCGGGAGAGAGAGCTGCAGGAGCTGGCTGAGGTGGAGGTGAGCACCCAAGCCTTCATTTCACCCATGGGAAACGCTTACGAATAGTTTTCCTAAAGACGACAGTTATTAGCAACTTCTAAGCATCTGCAAACTACAGATTGGCCGCCCCTTGCTTAGGAAGTTTCCAAGAAAGAAAGCTTCAAGAGGCTCTTTCTTCTGGGATGAGGGTGGCAATGGGAGGGAGAGGGCGGTCAGCTTTCCAAAAATAATTTTAAGGCCACATTTCAAAAAAGGAGAACCTAAGGCTTTTTGGGGGTGGGGATGGGGAGAAGATACACAAGTCAGAAGAAAGCGTGGAGTGGAGAAGATGAATTAGGAATGGAGGTGGTGGTGGGCAGAGGCAGCTGGAGAACTCCAGCTGAGAGGAGGGGGAGGGGGGGAGGGAGGGCCACGTGCTCCCTGCATGGGGCGGGGCAAAGACAGAACCAAAGACAACATGAGGGGCGGACACAGGTGGCGCAAGAAAGCCCTCCTCAGTCTTAAGAGGGGTCTATACAGTATTTTGTTTGCAGGGTAAAGAATAATAAAACTTCAGAGAGAAAGAGAGAGAAACAGAGAATTTGCATAGATTGTACATTCAGCCCAAGCAGATCTGGCCACCTTCATTCCCCCCAGGTAAACTTCTCAGCAGACACAGTGAGGTAGCGCCTGTGGTAGACCCATGGGCAAAGTAAGGTAACTGAGGCAGAGGCTGGGAGGACTTCCTGGGAGTGAGCTCAGCTCCAGCAGGGCTTCCTGGGAAGCTTCCAGATGTGCAGCAAGCTGGCTGCTAAAACCTGGGATTTGGAGCGAGCCGGGCTGTTTCCCACGCCACCCCCTCTTCCTGGCCCCCGTCCCTGACCCCTCCGCCTGGGCCTGGTGGCATTCCGGAAGGTGTGGACCTCCTCGGGTCTAGGGGCAACCGTTGGGGTCTCCAGATGGTGTCCCTCCTTCCCTTCAGCACAAACTGTGGGGATCAGGAGAGCAGGACCAGCCAGTTCTCCCAGACACCTCCTTGGTGGGACCGTCTTTGGGACGGGAATGATTAGGGAGAGATTCCTGTTCCCTTCAGCTTTCAACAGGAGCCACTACGCTTGCCCTTTTCTTAATGCTGGCTTCCCCCACCTCCCTGGGGTGACCTCCTTTTCACCCACTTCTGCAGAGCCAGGTGCACAGGCCGAGCTGTGGAATTTCTCTGTGCCCATCCTATGTTAAAAAAAAATGGCCAACATTTAAAAATCAGATTTCCTATTGAAGTCTGGGTTTCTGGCTTCCTTTTCCAAAGTGGAAGGTTCTGCTGAGCGGCCCCTGCATTCTCACAGGCGCCGACAGGCTGGGGCTGGGGAGCTGCTGCTCTTTTTGGAGGGGCCATGTGCCGCCAGCAGACCCCGCCACTCCCTACACTGTCACACCAACTGCTAGGGTCCCGGACCCCCCGGATAGCTGTGGCCGCGGCCATAGGGTGCCCGGCAGGCCTTCGCCAACAGCTTTTCCAGTGTCTCCGCCTTGGATGCTGCTGGGGAGCTTGTGTCCTGAGTTCCCAGGGAACGTGGCTTGGGAAAGGGGTCTTTGTCCCACCCAATACCCAGCAGCCACTGCTCTCCTCTATTCTGCACCTTCTCGGCAAAGAGACCCAGGTTCTAGCCTGTGACCTTCTTGAACCTGGAAACTAGAGAACCAGGGGAAGCACAGACCACACGACACGGGCCAGGGCCCAGAGTAGCTGCGATCTGCACCTTTCATGGGCTTGTGTGGCCTTCCGTGCTCAGCCTCTCTCAAGGCCACTTGCATTTTCAGAAGTTCAGCCAACAACGGGAAATGAAGTCAGAATGACCCCGGATCTGAGCAGAAAGGCCTTGCTCCAGAGGAAGGAATGGGTGCATTTGTTAAACATGGGGGGCCCTGGGAATTGCTCGCCGCTCTCCTAGCCCTGGCCCAGCCCTGAGACAGTGCTTCGTGCAAGGCCTGGGCGGTGGGACTTGGGAGGGCTTTCTGTCTCCTATACTCTAGCTCCCTCCTCACCAGGCCACTAGGAGGGAGAGTGGTTCTAGGGACCTCAGCGGTTCAAATGACACGGTGGGGAACACCGAGTCCTCGCGGCCTGGTGAGGAGGGAGAGAGGAGGCCTGCACGCCACGGGACTGGCTGGGAAACCGTGCCGAGGGCCACAGCCTACCGACTGCTTCCCTCTGCCCCAAGCGGACCCTGTCCCCCCTTCCAGCTTTCCTGCAGTCCCGGGACCCAGCGGTGGCGACCCCCAGCCACTGTGCCGCAGCCTGAAGAGGGCTTCCGGAGACCTCGGCCTCATGCTTTTAACAAACGCCTTCGGGCACCATGGCTGAAGGCTGCCTGGCCAATAAACCATGCTCAGGCAGATTAAAGAATGAGTTAAACCATTTTCCCTGGAAAAGACCACTTTTTCTCAAATCATCCTGGGCTTTGTTTGGAATTCTCTCTCTCTCTCTCTCTCTCTCTCTCTCTCTCTCTCTCTCTCTCTCTCTCTTTTTCTCTCTCCCTTTTTCCCCCAAATGTAACATCTGCAAAGTTATTCTCTGTCCAGAAACAAAAGACATTAAGAAACAGCCAGATGATTTCTGTGTCCCAGAATTCACTGCAGGGAGAGGTGACTGAAGCCGAGGACAAGGATGGGGTGTGGGTGTCCCCAGAATAAGCCAGCTCTGGCCCACCTGTTTCAGGGCGGGAACAAGAGGCAGCCACGTCAGCAGGTGCAGGAGCCTGCGGGCACACTCCATACAGGGACCTGCCGGGGCTGCACCGTCGCAGCCACTGACACTGTGGGAAACACCCACGTCCTCGTGGCCTGGTGAGGAGGGAGGAGGGAGGCTCCCTGGGCAGCTCGGACAGGTGTAGGGACACTGGCCAGAGGCAGAAGCTGGGGGCAGAGAGAGGATGTGGCACAGGCCTCCCACAGCTTGTAAGAGCATTTAGAGATTACAGGGGCTTTCTGAGAAAGCCACTCTGAGGTCCCGAGGACCACTGTTGACAGTGGCCACTCCTGGCGCCATCCAACCACCTACCCTCTTCCTGACATGGATGTCTTTTCCTCCCAGGCTCGGAGCAGCCGTTTCCCTGTGCATCTGTCATGTTACATGGAAGCGCGTGGTCAGACTGGCCGAGGGAGGTGAGTCAGGAGGAAGCAGGACGGTCGAGCTCTGTGGTCGGCACACTCTCCCGCCACAGGTGCTCGGCCTGTCCTGTGCCTGGGGCGGGAGTGGGGATGGCTCAGGAATTCCAACTCCCCCAGAAACGGGAGGGGCTACATGAAGCTAACACCCTGCATAAGGAAAAGTGAGGCTCCAACGTTCCCAAGGTCACCCCTTTCAGCCAGTGCATGATGCTGAATGAAGCGCTCACCTCATGCTGTCCGACACCCCTGCTGAGGACACGGAGAATGGAGGGCAGACGCACACGCACACTCACACACGCATAGAAACAGAGAGAGACACTAGGAGATGCAGAGGGAAGTACAGGGAAGGGGAGGGCTGGGGCGCCTTTTGTGAATAAAGGCAGCTTCAGTTAGTAAGATAACATAATTGACAAGCTGCAAAAACAGCACCTACTCATTAGTCATTGACTAAAACATATAAATAATAAATATCTAAAGTGTCCTTTCTCTATACCCTCCATTGCCCATAGGACATCCTGCCTTGCTGGGTGGGGGATGGGTGGTTACGGGGCAACAGCTGAAAGGTCATCGGAGTGAACTGCAGTACCTTCATAGTCACACTGGGGGTCACACCAGGAACTGGCTCCCCAGGAAGGGCGGTTTGCAACCAGGGGTGGGACTTGTCCAAGGGAACCCTGTCCTCTGGGGGAGGTGGGGTAAGAGGAGGAAGCGAGCCTCCTGCGAGGGGCTCTCAGAGGAGCAGGGGACCCTCCACGGGGCACATGGCAAGGAAACCCTCCAGGCGTCTGGGAGCTCAGGCCGTTGGAATAATATTATTGTTTAGGTTTTAAACAAGCAGACACTCAAGCGTCCCATGTTTACACGGCATGTCGCCTGGGATAAAGAAGGGCATGGATTTAAAAACCGAATCGGAAATGCTTTTTCCTGGACGTGAAAAGTCTGGTTTGGTCACTCCCAACAGCACCGACTGTGCGATTCCCAAATGTTTGGGGGGCGGGGGGGTGGGGGGGGGGCACTGACCTCAGAATGGAAAGGCTCAGGCCGGGGACGGATATTGCTGTGCTGTCTAGCTCAGGAGTTTTGCTCCAAACCATCTGTAGGAGTTTCATGGCCATGGGTGGGCCCTAGTGTTCCCACTGTCAAGGATCAACAAGGTCATGGTCTCCTGGCCCATGAATGGCTGGAGACGTGATGTTCATCAGCCCATTTTCCCTCGAGGGAGGGGGCATGGAACCCAGGACAGTTGGCAGTCACACCTTGCTGGACCGTGGCCATGTCACACACAGGCTTCCCTGCTTGTGTAGTGACTAAGAAGGGCTGGTGGGAGGCCTGGAGCCGTCCTGGGCCTGCTGCCTCCCTGGGGAGGGCCCGTGAGCATGGTTTCAGTGACTTGTCATTTCAGCGCTAGCACAGGGTTTCCTGGGCCAGAGGAGCGGGAAGAGGAGCCGAAGGGTGGGACTGGCGATCAAACCCACCGTCTGGGCAGTGCTTTTCAAACTGGGTTTTGCAGAGCCCTTGGGTTCTGAAGAGGTACCTTAGGAGATGCCCTTGGCGAAGGGACCGCCCTGTGGGCCGAGCGTTGAGGAAGAACCCCCCTCGCCCTAGCTTCGCCCAGAGCAGCCTGGATTTCACCTGCACCTGGAACTCCACCCACCACTGCGCTTCGTAAACAAAGTTCTGCTGCTCAAAGGAAAAGTCTGAGAATCACTCGTCTGGGGGCTTGGTCACTGGAGGGGAAGACAAGGACCCTGTAGGACTCGAGGACCAGCCGGAAGAGGTAAGACCACACCCCCAGGAGCCAGCTTGCCAAATGCAGGTCATCGGCAGACCCTGCTTTGGCCTCAGAACCTCCTTCTCCAT
Organism: Myotis lucifugus; assembly: GCF_000147115.1. Taxonomy (NCBI): domain Eukaryota; kingdom Metazoa; phylum Chordata; class Mammalia; order Chiroptera; family Vespertilionidae; genus Myotis; species Myotis lucifugus. Next base: position 568,191 of record NW_005871372.1, on the reverse strand, counting down.
CATTCTATGGCCAGGAGAGCCCCTCCCACAAAAGGCACCCCCAGGGTGGGAGGCCCTCTGGCTGTGTTCCCTTTGACATCCGCTGCGGCCCACCCACGCCCAGTGCTACCTGAGCCGGCCGTCGGGTTTGACTGCCCCCAGCTCCGACTTGGGGTCCGGGCTGAAGGAACTCCAGGCCGTCTGGCTGCAGGTCTGCATGACTGGGCAGGCGGTGGGGCCGGTGGCGCAGATGTCCATGGCGGTCCACATGCTGCCCACCAGCGAGTCCAGCCAGCGCTCCAGCGCAGCGCCGGTGGAGGCCGCGTTCCTCCGAGCCTGCTCCACCTGGGCCGGGCTGACGGGCAGGCTGAGGACGGGGTTCAGGCTCTGGAAGCTCTGCTCCATGTAGGTGCCACGGGGGGGTCCGTTGTGCAGCTTTAGCGCCTCCTCTGAAAGCCAAGGGAACCATCACATCATTAGAAGAGCCATGAACCTGGCACCTGCTGTGTGCCTGGCACCACGCTGGGCACCGGGGTGGCACCACTTAATTCACAGGACAGCCTCATGAGGAGGCTGTCTCCTTATGGCCCCCCACCCGTTGTTCTAAATAACATTTTATTGGAACATGGCTATGCCCATTTGGGTAGATATTGTCTGTGGTTGCTTCTGTGCTACCACAGCAGAACTGAGTGGTTGAGACAGAGATTGTAAGTGGCCCCCAAACCTGCATATATTTACTATCCAGCCCTTGACAGCAAAAGCCTTCTGATCCCTGGGTTAGAGTTACCAGGGTATTTATTTTAGATGAGGTGAGCAAGGGAGGCCTTGTTGAAGAGGTGACATCTGAGCTGAGAGGTGATTAATGTGAAGGAACAAAAAAGCCACATACAGATCCTGGAAAAGAGAATTCTGGGCAGAGGGAACAGTGAGCACAAAGCCTTATTAAGCATCTTTTCCCAAATCACATAGGTAATGGGAGTTGGAGCCGGGGTTTGAACGGGGTCTAATGATCTGAGAGCCTGGTGAGGAGCCCTGCTCTTGGCTGCCGAGTGCCCGCCGTGAACTCTCTATAAGCCACGGGCTTCTGCTTTGTCCCGGACGGGGTTGGAGCATGAACAGACCACTGGGAAGTATCCTGGAGAGCAGACGCTTGGACCAGAGTGGGATGGGAGGTCCCACTGACTCTCCCAGCAGCTCCGCCTTGCTGAGCAACCACGCCTTGGGCAGAGCACAGGGACTGCAGGCAGACCATCTGGGTCTGAATCCCCACGTCCCACATACCAGGGGTGTGACTTCTGACTTCAAAGCCCAGTGCCTCAGTTTGCCCATCAGTAAAATGGGTGGAGTACTAATACCTTCCTCACAGCTTCATGATGACGAAATGTACTGACTCACCCAAAGTGCGTACAATGGCAATCAGAATATACCAAGTGCTTGGAAAGGTTGAGCTTGAATGACTATTCAACTAATATATGTTGGTATTATTAGTACACAATACACACATGCACAACTATTGGGCTGGTGTTATTCTACCCATTTTATAGATGGGGAAACAGAGGCAACTGTGCTAGAGACAGATCTGGGGTTAAGTCTAAGACTGGCTGACTCCAAAGCCGGTGTTTGTCCTGATAATCTACTGAAGGCTGGAAGCTAAAGCAGTTTTGTTTTTGATTTTTGTTTGTTTGTTTTTCCATCTCGGAGTCAGTCTTTCAAAGACTTGGTTTCCCCACCTGTAAAATGGGGACACTCGTCCTTGCACCAACTGGACCCGCTGGGCTGGCAAGAGGCTCTGATGGAAGTGCATGCGCTTTGTCAACAGTCACGTGACGTATAAACCAGAGGCACTTAGCGACGGGGAAGCAGAAAGGGCAGCCATCTGGGCTGAAGGAAAGAAGTGAGTTGTTCCTATTTTGAAGGAGCTCCCACTCGTTGCTTATTGTCAAACACAAGAATATATATATTTAAAAATACCGACTAATGATTCTGATGAGAATTAGAAGAAAGGATTAGAAGAAACCTCCTTGTAAGACTAAGTGGCGTTCAGAACATAACCCTTCCTGCTTGCTGGACAGTGCCCATCACCCTCGGCGGCAACCAGGACACCCTAATAGTTGGCAGGTTATTTTCTAACAAGCGTGGTCTTGAGTGGGGAAGGAGGAGGAAGAAAGACCATATACAGGGCGTCCCGCAAAATGTATACACACTTTCACAGCTGACAGCTCAATTTTTAAAATGAATGCATTTTAATAAACACTGCCTTTATGATTATTCCGAGTGTGTGTATACAGTTTGGGGGCACACCCTATAAACGCAATGGAAAACCCAGTTGAATTAAAAATATGCCTTGACTAACACAGAGAAGAAAGTCATTCCTTCCATTCCTAATGCTTCAGGAAGCTGACGGGCCAGGCTCTATAGTTCGGAGGAGCAAGTGGGAGAGAAGAGACCAGCGGGCGTGAGCACATATCCCGTCCTGCTGTGAGTTAGCGGCGCTTCTCCCTTTCACGTTAGGTAAGCCCGGGGTGTGTCAGTCACCCTAGCCCACCGCTCCTGGATGCTGGCAGAGGGCAGGCAGCTCCTGTGTCATTCGCCAGGAGAACAGAGGCTGTTCTCTCTGATGCGGATCTGATTTCTCTACTCGAGCCTCTCCAGGCCTCCATCCTGCAGATGGGGAGACGGGGCACACCAAACCCACAACACGCCAGCCTGCAGAGCGAAGAGAGCCGCTCACACATCTAACACCAAACATTGCGGTTGATGCAGAAAACCCTATGAACAGTGAGGCTGACGTGGGATGTGCTCTTATAGCATCAGCCTCCAGTGCTCACCTCTATAATTAAATTTTCCTCAATTCCACCTCATCAGATTTCTTGAGATTACTAGGGACGCATCAATAGCAAATTACTCTTGATGAATCATTTTACAAATTGCACGGCTCCCTCCTTCGTGTTCCCTGTCGTTGGAACATCGTTAACAGATACAATTACCAACGATGACGATGGGGCATTGCTCCCAGTGGGGTACAGTGACCCCCGGCTCATGCTGGGCACGGGTGGGAAGAGCCTCCAGGAGAAAAACATTGGGAAACTCAGGCCCCAGTGAAGGGCCCGGGCTGTTTGCTGAGGTGGATGGAGTCAGGACTACCCCCTTGTTCTGTCCAGCAGGCGCATCTGCCACAGAGGTCTGGACTGCCCTTTCCAGTGTTCCCCTCCACACCTGGCTGTGAAGATCCCGAGGGATGCCAAGGACGTGAACCTGATCCGGGACCCTGGGGGCCCTCAGGACTGTGCGCTGGCCCAGACAGTTCTGGGAGCTTTTGTCTCTTTCCAAGGGGAGTGGAGAAGCAGAATTCCATCTTGAGAAAACCTGAGGGCTCTACCTGTCTGCTTGCTCAGCACAGAAACTTAGCAAAGTCGATAGAATCCCTTCAACACTCCCTTTTTATAGGACTCCGCCCCTCCCCTCCCCGTATCTATGTCCCCTCTCCTGTGTCACTGGCTAAATGGCACCCAGCTCAGAACGCTTAGCTACCAGAGGCTGCAATTGTTTCTGGCTTCTGGGTCTGCGACCTGTTAGATGGAGACAATACCAGGCGGCTACTGTTGTGTTGGCTGTTGTCATTGTTTTACTTGACAATCTAAGGGGAAAGAGGTCAGTGCCCCTGAGTAAATAGTCAGGTATTGCATTGCTTTAAAAATTCTTGTGGCACGCCGGTTGAAAAAGCGCTGACCTAGTGTATCATATTTTTGATGAACAGGATTTCCTGTTTTAATTAATATTTTTTTACACAATGAACAAGATTTGCTAAAACTCAATATCTGCCTGGGCTTATTTTCCATCCTGTCTTAAATATGATCAGAGCCTCTGGGAGCCCAGTGGGAGAGCATCTAATAAAAAGTTATCTAAGTCATAGACTGAGGACGTCACCTCCATGTGCAGGCAGAAAAGCAACTACTGAGAGCAGAGAGCATGGTTCTCGAAAGTGGCCCCCTCTCCCCACATCTGGGCAGCACCACTGCCCAGGCGATGGACCCATGAGATCCCTGGGGATGGCATATCCCCCCCACCCCCCGACCCTGGACTCCCAGCAGAGACACGGGGACTACTCACCCGGTTTGATGGGCTGCCTGTTGGAGAAGGTCAGAGGTGCGACGAGGAATTTGGTCTCTGCGACTGGCACCCAGTGGTGGAGAATTTTCACTGTCCAGACCCCAGGCCGCAGGGGCAAGTTCAAAGGGGGCTTGTAGTGGGTAAATTCGGCCGTGGACTCAATCAGGATGTCGTAGGTGGCTGCGATGACGTTGACGGGATCCACCCAGATGACGGTCACGGTCACGTTGGGGCCCTTCCCCCACTTCTGCATGCCTACCGGCTCGTCCATGGGCCCCAGGAGACCCCCAAAGTTGCGGAAGAGCCGCTCCTTGGCATCCCAGTCAGTGCCGACCTGAAACAGGAGAGCGAGTCCTGAAATCACTGACACTGAGCTATGGTGCTGGGTCCCAGAAGGGCCTGGGATCCTGCTTGCTGGGCAGGATATACCCATTTTACAGATGAGGAAATGGGGAAACTCAGGCTCCAATTAAGTTACTTGCTCAAGGTCAGACAGGAAGTAAGCAGAAGATTTGGTATTTGGATCCAGGTTGGAGGATTACAAGGCCTGTGGTCCGTTCACTAAACCTTAGGGCCTCCAGTGCCTGGCACCTGGTGGGTGTTTTGGGAAAAAATGCACTGAATGAATGAATCCCTGCTTGAGGCCATTCCAAGAAAACATACACCCTGCCTTTCAACAGGTCCAGCTGGATCCCGCTTTGCTCCTTGGTTTTCCAGATCATGTGCCTCTGTTGAGTGTGACTATTCTGAATGAGACTAGAGCTCAGGTTTTGGAGCTGCCCTGTCATAAGCTAGAAAAGAAGCTTATGACATCGCCTGTCACCTGCACGAGTTCACACGGCTTTCCCAGAAGATAGAGCTCTGGCCTCCCTAACACATGCTGAGCTGGAGCCCAGGGATGGGAGATGGTTGTACAATCCATCCTTCCTGCCAGCCAGTGGCTTTCGTCCTCCACGAATCCACGCTTGCCTTCCCTCCTTCCACTCTGTCACCTGCAATCTCTTCTCCACCCAGCAGCCAGAAAGATCCCGTGAATTGTCCTCAAACTGCTCAGATCCCTGTACCTGGGTCCGCTGCTCTCTCGTGGTGCCTAGCACTGTGCTTGGTGCTCCGTCAGTATTTGTCAAGTGAACGACTTGACAAACAAATGAATGAACTGCAGAGATCCCTGATGTGCTCTGTTGCTGTTTCAAATCAAATTAAATGAGGGTCTTCTGCTCCCCAGGAGCTTTCATTTATGCTCTGAGGACAGCGTGGGACACGCTGGCAGCCGATAATGAGCACACTGCCAGGCTTGCGCTGCTTCTGTGGCCTCTGCATGACCAGCATCTCCAATGTGTCTGCAGGTCAGGGCAGGGGAAGGTATAGACATCTACACCCTGAGAAGATTCCACATTAAGGTGCAGACAGGAGCTGGTTTATTTTCTCCTTGTTCTCACCTCGAGTCACTGTGTCCATTCCTTACACAGAACACGGAGCTGCATGGCCAATAGGTACCAGGAGCTTATGCCAGGCATAATGCTAAATGCTTGGATGCATCACTCATTTCATACTCACTTCCAACTCCACATTATTCCCATTTTACAGATGAGGAAACTGAGGCTCAGAGCAGCTTAATAATTTGCTATGGTCAGTGAGGGGCAAAGCCAGCAGGGGGACCCAGGAAGTCTGACTTCAAAGGCTGTGCTCTTATCTACTCTTCAATATATTGCCTCCCATTCATTCACTCACTCACTCATCAATACATATGTGCCAAATGCCTACCACCAACCAGATGGGACTATTTATACCTGTCCTTCATAGGCCCACAGCTTGCTTCAGGTTTCCGTCTTTAGACTGCAGCCTAAAGAGTGGTCTTAAGGGCAGCAGAGGTAGCGATTGCTGTGACATTTCTGCTGGGCACTGTCCCTCCCAGGGTTGTGAAATCCTGGCCACCCTATGGATCAGCAGGAGCTGGCTGGTCCCGAGGACCCCTGCTACTTAGCCCATGGTCTGGGACACAATAGGAATTAAAACGATGTTGTTGGTTGAAGAAATAAATGAGTGAGCAGGATTCAAGCTACACCTCAAAGTCTTAGAGATTTTTCTGAAGAAACCTGATTCTAAGCCCAATCCTTTTCAGTATCTCATTGTTCCTAAGTCTGGTCTCTCACTCTTTCATACAAGGTCTGGTCCTTTGGGTCTCTTCCTTTCTGTCCCTCTCCCCATCCTCCACTCACCCCTGCTCTAGGCTCTCCCCTCCCCTCCCCTCCCTCCCCCCATGCTGGAGTACTCTCAGCGCCTCCTTGAGAAGGGCTCACTCTTGCCTCTCATCTTGTGTCCACACCCACCTCTCTCTGGTACAGTCTGCTTACTTTCCCCACCAGCTCTTCTTTATCATCTAGGCCTCAGCCAGGGTGTCACCACTACTTGGAAGCCTTGCCTGCTTAGAGGCACCACTAAGGTGCGTCTCTCAGCGTTTGCCCATTGTAGTTTTTTTGTACAGTATTGCAATCTTTAATTTAATCTCTCTCCCTGGCTCAACACTATCAACTCCATGAGAGTAGGGACAAAATTCGGCTTGTTCATCAATGTATCTCTAGTGCCCAAAACAGTGCTGAGCACATAGCAGGTGCTCAATATATCTCTATCTCTATATTTATCTACCCAGCATATATCGATCCACCCATCCATCATCTATCTATGTCATGAATGATTAGGGGCTGAGCACATGGACATCCCTATGCACCCAGGCCCTGCACACACTGACTCCAATAGACACTGACAAATGGATCAATGGTCACAAAACCATGTCAGCGTTCTACTTCAGGAAGGAATTACCCACCAGTTAGGGGAGTGTGGGGACACTCCAGAAACCATCCTTTGATCCCCCCATAGAGCTGGGGGTGAACAAATACCTGAAGTCAGTTCTGAAACCAAAATAACACAGCAGAAGAGTTGCAAAGCGGCTGACAGTGGAAAAACCTAGATCTTGTTTCTAAACTTTGAGAGGAGGAGAAAGTCAGCCGCCACCCCCACGCGCAAGGGAGGAGGGTCTGCCTGAGATGGAGCCCTGTTGCTGTCACATCCTCTGTGGCCTTCAAGGTCTTCTCCCCCTTGCTCTGGAAGTCCACACCATACTCTGGCACAGTCTGCTTACCATTTGTACTATAAAATGATCAACTGCTCATATATGAGTGCATGTTCAAGTTCAAGCTTAACAATGCTTCCCGGCTTCAAGCCCACCAAAGGTTTCCCACAGCCCTTAAAATACAATCCAAACTTCTCTCCAGGGCCTGCGAGACCCCTTATGATCTGTCCCCTGTCCCCTCAGAGTCCTCCCTCCTATCACTCTCCCTCTCGCTCACTGTGCACTGGCCTTGCTGCTCCTGGAGTCCGCCCAGCTCCTGCCTGGAGCCTCAGGGATTTTGCCTTGCACATGCGCTTCTCCTAGAAGGTCCCAGGGTACAGTTTTCAGCTCCCAAATTATTCTTAGAAAAGCCTTTCTCAACGAATCATCCCATTGAAAGTAGTCCTCATCGGCCTCTCAAGGCCTCAGCAATCACAGGGAGGGCATTTTTCTTTCTTTGTGTAATACTTGTTATTAGTTGAAACGTTTTTGTTCATTTGTTTGCTCACTCATTGGCTGCCCCACAAGAGAGCACTTCCATGACTACAAGGGTCTGGTCTATCTGGTTGACCGCTGTTCCTCTGCACCTCGCATATCTCGGGCACTCGGTGACTTTCTAAGCCACTGGCACGGGACATCCACGGGATGGAGAACTCTATCCGAGCTCCCCACCTGCCCTGGGCCAGGCCCTACGCATAGCCCTGGGGCTGTGCCAATTAGAGAGAACTTCTCAACATGCAGTTCTATTCCTCCTCCTTGTCCAACTTCACGTTTGCCTTAAAATTAAGGCTTTAGAAAAAAAAATCGAAATACAAGATCCGGGGCTCCCTGCTCACACGTTGGTACTCTGCCAGAGGTCTCGGTGGCTCTCACACCAAGGGTACCAGAGCTATCGCAGGAACCCTCACAAATCACCAGCCACGAGTGGCCAGCGTCATTTGTCACTGCCAGAAGGGCCCGGTCCCCCAACGGCAGGCTGATAAACAGGGAGAGCCCAGCCACCAGGCATCCATCTCCTTAATGGGACGTTAATGTCTTCAATCGGCCGCCTGGGCCCCCAGCACAGATTCCAACTGGGGCAGCATCTAACGGCCCCCTGGCGCCAGTAATTTATGGAGTGGGTTCCCATGGCAGCTCAAATCCAGCCAATCTGTTTGGAACCTTAATTGAAAACCATGGCTTCACAAGAAACTCCCACCAGTGCCTGTTCAGTGCCCATTCAGTAGGGCACAGGTCGGCCAGGTGGGCCACTGGGGACTGGAAAAAGACTAGCAAGAGAATATAAGTGAGTGCGATACTGACTCCCATCCCTTAAGATTCTCCACATTCCAAAATCGGCTCCCAAGCCAGCAGCCAAACTCATTGGGAGTGCTTAACTCCAGGAATGAATCACTGCTTTAGGAATCCCATGAGGAGTCTTGTGTGGGCAACCCTCACCAAGCTTGATCAGGCTTCCTCTTCCTTCCAGGTCACCAGCCAAGTGCAGGCACTCATTCATTCAGAAATCATTGTTGCTGACACTAGTACGGATGTCTCCCATCTTCCCCCATTTGCCCACCTCCACCCGCCTCCCCTGGCCTTCACCACACTGTTGTCTGTGTCCACGGACTATGCATATATCTTGTTTGGCTAATCCCTTCACCTTATTCCGCATCTGCAAATGATGCATACTCTTCTATGTGCTGGTTTACAGCAGTGAGCGAGAGGGATATTGTCTTCGCTCTCTTGCGGACAATCACCAAGTGATTAGCGAAACCAACAAGATGATGTTAGATGGTAAATGCTAAGAAAAAACTAAAACAAGGATGTGTCGGACGAGGAGTGTAGCTATCATGGCCTACGTGAGTGGGCAGAGAAGGCTTCTCGGAAGGTGCGTTGTTTGGATTTAGATCAGAATGACCCCAAAATAGGTGAAAACCTGTGAGAAAGCGTTCCAGGCAGGAGGATCAACATGCCCCGCCTGAGGTGGGAACAAACTGGGCTTGCTTGACAAAGACACAGGTGTGAGTGGGGAGGAGAGTGGTACTGGATGAGGCTGGAGAAGTAGAAAGAGGGTAGATCAGGTCTGGAGGTGGGGTTGATGTCAGAAGGGTGGTGCTGGATAAATCCATCTCCCCAGGCAGGAAAACAACTGAAAGCTGGTGCTGTACTGGAGAGGTGGAAACTGCATTACATAGGTCATGCATCAGTCCATCTGTCCAAACACTAACACATCTGTCCATCTGTCCATCCATCCATCCTTCTATCCATCCATCCACCCGTCCATCCATCCACTCATTCACCCATCCATCATCCATCCATCTACTCATCCATTCAATGACTGATCTGGTACTTATTTTAAGCTAAATCCTGTGCTAAGAACCGGGAGACAAAAGCACAATTAAACATGGGACTTGCAGCCTAAGAGACCTGGGTTCAAGTGTGAGCTCTCCCACTTCCTAGTTCTGATGTAGAAAATCATTGAATCTCCACAGGCTTCAATTTTCCAGTATGTAAAATGGGACTGATGCCCATACTTCATCAGGAAACTGGTTTGATATTGGTCCACTACTAATACAAGGTTAGGAGGAATCACTAGCAAGAATAAAAAAAAAATTAAAAGAAATAAAAGTTCTACTATGAAAAATAGACCAAGGGCCCAGGTTGGTTTGGCCCACTGTCCTTCTCCCGATCTGTTGAAGATGCCATTTCCAGTGTTTAGGACTGGAGGACCTTCTGCAGGCACAGGGTGAGCCTATCTTTGGGGCTCTCTAAGTCCCCTTGTCCTCCATCTCCAACTATAGGCGTCAGATCATGGAACAGGACCCAGCAAGGGGGATGCAAAAGGCAGTGAAGTATGGCAATGCCCGGTCTCTTACCTCGGAAAATTGGAGCCTCCCAAAGTCGCTGGGTGGGCTTGCGATCTTGAAGACTTTCTTCGGCATCACCCACGTCTCCAGCGTCTCGAGTTTGCTCACGGCCAGATTGGTAGCGTGATGCTTGATCACAAAGCCCTGGAAGCGGTCAGCAAGGAAGTAGAGGTGGACAGACGCTGGGTGGCCCATGGGATAGTACCTGAAACACACACACAGTCTCATATGAGCTCATGGGTCAGGGCTGGAGATGTGCAGGCTCATAATGGGATGCCCCCCATCATGCTGGTCTTGTTCCTAAAATAACCCCCATTTTATACAATGCTGACCATATTCCTGAAACTTCTCCCTGTGTGTCTATGATCTCAACAACTATTAACTATAGCTTTTTAGATGATTACAAATGTAAAGCATGTTGACTGTATGAAAGCACAAGAAAGAAAATAAAAATTGCTACACTTTTGAGGCTTCTTTACATAGATGATGTCAATTCACAGATATTTATTGACTCTCTGGTGCTCGGTATTGGGAAGCAACAACAGTGTGCAAACAATGTCATATTGACTCATTTCCCTTCGGCCTTATTTCCTATGCATATATTTGCATAAACCTCATACTAGATCATACTATACATACTGGTTATATCCTGCTTTCGCTTCATAGTATTTCGCAGGCATTATCACGTTTCTGGAAAGTCTCTGAAAACGTGACACACACATGTTCCACTGTATGTAATACTGTATTTTACAGAGCAAGTTCCTCATCATTGGCTGTTTAACTGGTTTTTAATTTTTTGGCCATTGTAGACAATACTGCATTAAACATCCTTGAGCAAAAATGGAACCTCTCTCACTCATTTCCAAAGGGCCCTGCTGTCCAACTTTATCAAAAAGTACTGATTTACGCTCTCACTGTCCTTCTCAGTCAAGGCACTGGGCATTATCCTTAAAAATGAATCCAAGGTCCATATATTCAGACACGAAGAGGTAACTGTTGTTTTCAGATGCTTGACTTGGAGCCACAAACAATCACTGGGAGGAAGGGGCCGGGGAACTAAGCAGAGATGCCCAGGAGGGAGCTCAGGTGGGAGGGACTTGGGATGAGCCCAGCTTTCTTTCCTACTCGAGGAATTGAAGGCTGCTGGCCTCTGCAATGTGTGAATGGCACAGCACTCAGAGGGTACTAGTGGCCCCTGAACAACAGTGTTCTCCAAATCACCATTTCTGCTTAGCCGCCTTCCCTCCGGTCCTGATCTGGAGCTTCAGTCTTTATGTCCAATTACAACCGTCAGGGAAGCCGCCTTCCTGTGCTTCCCCATCTCCGGAAACCACTGCCTGGTCACTGGGATGCCTCGGGGGCTCTGAGAGAAAAGCTGGCACCCTCTTCAGGCTGCTCACTGGGCATTGGCTCACACATGTCTGCGCTGGGCCTGGGCCTTGGGGAGCAGAAAAGCCTCGCCCCGGATGGTGCTGAGAGCTCTGCGCCGGGATGGAGGCGGGCTGCAGTGGTGCTCTCTCCACCACAGCAGCCACTAGCCACTGCGACTACCGAGCACGTGAATGTGGCTGCTGCGGCGGAGGAACTGAATTTTTTATTTCATTCACTTTCATTGATTTAATCTCAGATACCCACTGGTGGCCAGTGGTGACTGTACTGGAGGCATAGTCATGACAGAGTCGTGGCTGCTGGCATCAGTGCCTCCAATCCTTCACCTCCCTGTCTCCTTGCTCTCTCCCATGTGGCGTCGCAGGGTTCCTTGCCCTGAAGAGGCAGAGTCTATTTCCCCACTCCCGACCTGCCTGGACCTGAGGTGTCATGCCAGCTCCCAGCCAGGGCCCCAAGAAGCCTTGCACATTTCCTCTCTTGCTCTTCTGTGATGAGAGCATGCCTTTGTGGAGCAGAGAGGATCCCAATCACAAGCATTAAGCAGAGCCACTTGTGGTACTCAAGCAGGGGCGCTGGATGTGGCTGTTATAAGGTCATGGACAAAAGCAGGAGGGAGACAGGTAAGGAAGCTCCTGCAGAGGCCCAGGGAAGGCACGATGGTGGCCTGGACCGGAAGCTGGCAGTGCAGAGGTGGACTGAGGTGGAGGATGGATTCAGGTGGAGACAGCAGGATTTCTTGAAAGCAAGCAAGCAAAGATTGACCCCTAGGGCAACTGGGAGCATGCCTGGGCTACCTGCTGGAGGTCGAGACATTTGGGGCACACAGAGCCACCCCAGCCAAGAACAACAGAGCCCTACTCCCGACCTGCAGCAGCTGCAGATTCAGGAGAGATGCCAGCTGAGACCAGGAACCTGAGAACTTGAGCTCAATGTCAATGCTTATCACTTCAAAACACTGACTTGGGGCTTGTTTGTTACGCGGCATTATGGCAGGAGCTATGTAATACACTGTCAATGTTTGTTCTGCAAGGTGGTTGGGTCAGTGATGGTGGGAGAAGAACAGGAGAGCTTGTTGGCATGGGAGTGAAAACAAGAGTTTCCAGAAGGGAGAGGTCCAGACAGGGGTGCTGCTAAGGGGTCAAGTAAATGAGCAGTGGGCAAGCACTCTAGAAACCAAGTCTGACTGCCTGCTTTCCCTCTCTTTTATCAAGAAACCCTGCTGTCTCCGCCTGAATCCAGCTGCTACGGCCAGCATCCTGGTCCAGGCCACCATTGCCTCCCCTGGATCTTCGCAGGAGCTTCCTTGTCTCCCTCCTACTTCCGTCCACTTTACCCTCATAACAGCCATACCCACCGTCTCTGCTTAAATACCACAAGTGGCTCTGCTTAATGCTTACGATGAAATCCAAACTCTTCACCTGGCCCACAAAGCCCTGCCTCTTTAGCCTCATTTTGTTTCCTTCTGCCCCAAACCTCCACCTTCTATCCATATGGACCTTGTTTTAGATTCTACATAGACATTATTTTGGATTCTTGACCACAGCAAGCTGGTTTCCACCTCAGGGCCTTTGCACAGGATATTCTCTGTGCTGGGACTGCTCTTCTCCTCTTAGGTTGCATGGCTGGCTCTGTCTTATCATCTTGCTTCAATGTCACTACTTCTGAGAGATCTTCCTTGACTGCTGACTCTTAGTCACCAACTCGTTGCCATCATGTGACTTTACCTTCATTCTGAGCAGAGCATTTATCCCTACTGATCCTTCGTTCTTGTGTACCAGTGCTTAGGCACAGTCTGTCTTCACACTAGAACGGGAGGGCCTTGAACACGGGGGCCTGGTTGGTCTGGGTCATGGCTGAGTGCCCAGTGCCTAGCACAGAGCCTGACACATGGTAGATGCTTCAAACAATACTTGTTGATTGAGAGAAAATTCTAGAAGGATTTTCTCTTGAACGCTTTGCTTCTAAGGCACATCTAGGATACGTGGAACCCAGGACTGAGCACAAAACCTCCCGGTAGTTGTCTTGACTGTGTATGATAATTAACTAAAACTAAGAAGGGAGTTTGTTTTCAATAGATGCAGTACAACAGAACCTAAAGGATGCCACAGATGCATTCATCTCACCCAAAGGTGGGTTTTTGTCTTTTCTTACTGAAATAAGTGGGCACTGAAAAAATTAGGAGACTCACAAACATCTACATTTCTGATTTGTCTTGAAAAATGGCTGGCAGTTCAATGGCTACATGCCCATTGGACAGGAACGTGCTGGGGTTCAGCACGGGGCCCCGGGCGGTCTCGGCTGGCACGGTGAGCCCGTGCTGAGGGGCCAGCCAGCACTGGCTGCCACGCGTTACATGCGTGGCCCAGGAGGGCATTTGAATTTGAGGACGTGTAATGAAATCCTGACATCTTTATCTCTGGAGGGTGACTCACAAGCAAACTTTATTTTCTTGTGCTCTCAATCTGCCATTTTGAAAATTTCTGCAACAAGCATGAGTTATTTTATAATGAAAAAAATCAATAAACATTATTTTTATGAAAGGTTATCCCGCAGACTGGAAAGACACAATTTGCATGAAGTGCCCAAAGAAAATGAGACTCTTGAAATAAAGTTCTCACGTGCTGTTTCCCCAGATACCCTGGGGGTAGGAATTTACTCTCCACTGCCTTTTGGGATAAGGGTCCTTTGTCCTGATTAACGTTCAGGCTCATATTCATAAATATATTGGCTTTGCCCACAGCAAGGCACAGTGGCTCTAGTGTGATAAAAAAAAAATGAGCGAGAAGTCAAACGATTCCAGGCCCGGGGCACCTTGATGGCCCGCTTAATCCCCAAACAAGTCCTAGGATTTGTTTGGGAGTGTCTTCTAGAATTTCCTATAAGATTATTTACTTTATAAATTCTAAGAAGCCTGGGATTAAGACGATTTTTGAATAATATTCCGCTTCCAGGAGTGGCACTGTGTTCTGTGCTGGGGATTTGTACTGTGGTTCTGTGAGCAAGGGTTCTGCGCCCAGACTAGCAGGGGCAGAAGACCTTCACCGTTGACCTTGACCCAAAGTACTGCTGCTACATGCAATGGGAGGGTGGGGGTGGGTGGGTAGGGGTTGGAAGTGAGTCTGAGCTACTTTCAGCTTGGGAGAGGGAGGGGATGGGCTATCAGGGGGAGCTCTCAGCAAGCTTCACAGAGGATGTGGCGCCTGAGATGGCCCTTGGAGACTGGGAGAGGGTTGGCTGTGTGGGGACAGCGGGGGCGGTAAGCAAAGGAAAGCACAGAGGGCGCAATGAGCAGCTCGTGTAACTGGTTAAGGAGGGTGTAGCTCACACAGTAGGCTCCCTGTTGATGTTGGCAGCTTAATAATAATGGCATGAACATTTACTAAGCACTCTGTAAGTAAAACATGGTTAAAAACGGGGATAATAATAATAACACGTAAGTGAGAAGGTCACTTTTGAGGATTATCTCCTTTAAACCTCATAACACCTTATGCTGTAAGGCTTATTATTCTTCCCATTTTACAGATGAGGAAACTGCGGGTCAGAGAGGTCAATCACTTGTCCAAGGCCAACAGGTAGTAAATAAAAGTTGAGTTCAATCTGTAGGTCCTGGTTCCCGACCCACACTGGGCTTTCCTTAAACTAAGAACCCACAGGAAGAGGATCGAGGCTGAGGCCATGAGGAGATAAGAATAAACTGTGGCAGCCCTGCAGGAACCCAGATGGCCAGGCAGGCAGTCCCAGCCAGGAAACCTTCCCGTGTGTTCAGGATTTAGGCAATAGTTCCAGAGAAGAGGGAAGAGCTAGGCAAGGAGGGGTACATAGGAGGAGCCTCAGAGGAGAGAGACTAATGTTAAACTTTTTATTTTTTTGCTTTAAAAGAGGGAGGTGGGAGAAGGAGAAGGGAGAATAAGAAAGAGGAGAGTGATTAGAGGCACTTTTGAAAATCCAACCTAAAAAAATAACCAAAAAAAAAAAAAAAAGAAGGAAAGAAAGAGGCTTTCTGCAAAGAAGAGAGTCATCAGGGCGTTATTTACAATGGCCCATTACTGACAATAGCAACAGGAAAGGGCTGGATTAAGCAGACTCCCGAGTTTCTGCTCTTTGGAACAGCAGCGGCATTAAAAAGGATCATTAGCATGAAGGAAGCTGCAGAGCAGCGGGAGAGGGGCTAATATTATAATGCCGATCAGGAATATAACAGGGCTCCAAACTCTTGTTGCAAGTATGTGAATTTCTGCAATGCACATTGCTAGAGAAAGGAAGACAAGCCAACAAAAGGGCTGCTTGGCTTAGGGAAAGACAGCGGAGGGGAGGGGATTCTGTGGAATTATTTCCCTACCTTCCCCTCTGCTTTCCATACATTCTAGAACACTCTTTCCTCAAGTGTCAACCTGCACCTGCTAGTGGCAGGTGAGGTGGATGATTCTCAGGGGTACCCGAGAGCTTTAAACAATAGTTCTGCATCTTGCTGATGCCTTTGGTCATATGTTTAGGAGTGGTAATGATAGCATGGTTATGTTTGAAAATGGAGTCTTTCTTTTCGGAGACATACATTAAAATATTTATGGCTGAGGTGATGTGATGTAAGGGATGTGCCTCCATCAGACCGATCTGGGAGGAGGGGCCGTGACACGGGATTGGCCCGGAGCTGGTCACGGGAGAGCTGGGTGGTGGGAGCATGGGGTTTCACTCTCTTCTCTATTTTGAATATATTTGACATTTTCCACAATAAAAAAAAAAAGGTTCTGTATTTCCATGGTTACCTTCCATTTAAGACAAATACAACTATGTAATAGGATGACATAGAGCTTCCCTTTAAAATACCACATATGCTTAACATAAAAGAATGAGTCCACTGGAAGGAAATAATTGGGTAAGCATTAGATCTGGTACTCAGAAAAAGTAAAATTCTGGTGATGGCTTAGACCCGTGGTCGGCAAACTGTGGCTCGCCAGCCACATGCGGCTCTTTGGCCCCTTGAGTGTGGCTCTTCCTAAGCCTTAGGAGTACCCTAATTAAGTTAATAACAATGTACCTACCTGTATAGTTTCAGTTTAAAAAATTTGGCTCTCAAAAGAAATTTCAATCGTTGTACTGTTGATATTTGGCTCTGTTGACTAATGAGTTTGCCGACCACTGGCTTAGACCAATGGTTCTCAACCTGTGGGTCGCGACCCCTTTGGGGGTCGAACGACCCTTTCACAGGGGTCGCCTAAGACCATCGGAAAACACATATATAATTACATATTGTTTACAGTAGCTAAATTACAGTTATGAAGTAGCAACGAAAATAATTTTATGGTTGGGGGTCACCACAACATGAGGAACTGTATTAAAGGGTCGCGGCATTAGGAAGGTTGAGAACCACTGGCTTAGACAGGGTGGAGGGTAGACAGGACATGCTCTAAGCGCTGGGATGGTTGTGTAGGTGCTTTTTAGGCAAAGGAAGCGAGGGAGAAGCACATGGCCCCTAACAGAGGAAGGTCTGCACCCTCCTCCCTGGCCCCCTCCCTGTCCCTCCTCCACCCCATCTCTCCTCGCCTTGCCAACCTGGCTCACCTGCAGCTGTTCTCCCCATCAGTGTGCAGCGACGTCTCAGCCCTACGGAGGCCCAGGCGGGCGAAGGAGTGGTACAAGGTGAGCGTCACGTCGCTGAGGCTGTGGATGCCATCAGGCTCATCATAGACGTTCTCCCAGTAGGAGCGGAGCCCAGGGGTGCCTGCGGGGTAGTTCCCGTACAGGTAATAGTCCAGCTGCCCGATGATCTCCTGATTCACCACGGCTTCGAACTTTCGGGCAAAGAAGGTGGGCCGGGCTGTCTGCTGTGCTCAAGGAATAAAAAGATGAGCGTCAGCAGGTAGGATGGGTGTGGGGAGGTGGGAGCAGGGCTCTGCAGCCAGCCTGCCTGCCTCTGTTCTCGGTGTCCTCTTCTGTTAAATGAAGACAATACTAAGGGTGTTAGGATGGAATGAGTTAATGTTGGTAAGGCATTTGGAGCAATGATGGGCGCCTGGGAAGCATCATGTTTGTTAAATGTTGGTTAAATAAATCACACCCCAGTGTTCACAGCTGGGATGGGTCTCCAAAACCATTTAACTGAAGGTCTAGGGCAAATACAGCCTACAGATATATTTTAATTGTCCAGCAGAGTGTTTTAAAATTGAATTAGCTGGCAATATTTAAAAAGTAGAAGACTTCACAGAAACAATTCTTGGCTTCCCTGTAAACAGAAATAGATCCAGCAACCCCAGGCTCCTGTTTCTGCAGGGTAACAACTGCTTAAAGCTGGAAAGCAGCTGTCCCGTTAGACGGGCATGGCTTCTTCTGCTCACCACAGTCCCCACCACTCCTATCGTCTCCTGGGCATAACAGCAGAGGCAGCATCTCCAGAGATGAGGTTTAGGAATCTGTATCCCAAAATGCTCCCCTGGTGGTTATGATGCAGATTTGAAGACCATTTATGTAGGCCAAATTGTCAAGGAGACTGAGGCCCAGGGAGGAACAGGGACTGATCTAAGGTCACATAGCAAGGTAATGACAGAGTCAGGATTAAAATACAGGGTCCAGGATTAAAGAAATAAACTACTGAGTACCTGTTATCTATCAAATCTTATACTATGGTCTGGGTGGGGATCAACCAATTTTTTTTCAGTAAAGGGCTAGATAATAACTATGTCTAGCTTTGTAAGTATTCAACGCTGCTGTTGTAGGGTGAAGGTAGCCATGGGCATAATAGCAGGTGAATGGGTGTTACAAAAGAACTGACAAAAGCAGGCAGTGGGCTGGATTTGACCCAGATTGGTTTGCTGACCCCGGTCTAGGGCTATGGAAACAATTCAAACATAGCCACTCCCTTGAGGAGCTTATGGTCTAGTGTTATTATTGAGCTAAGTGTGGGTCTAGCACTGTTTTTGCTGCTGTGAATAAACAGCAACAATCATGGCAATAATTACCAAGCACTGCAGTTATGTCATCACCTCAAATCCCCCCAACAACTCGGCAAAGTGGGTATTCCGATTCCCATTTTACAGATGAGGAAACTTAGGGAGGGGAAGTGATACGTACAAACTCACACAGTCATAAGATTTGAACCTGAATCTGATGCTCCTCAAACCCAAGCTCTTTCTCCGGCACCATCCTGGGACCCCGCTGCTAACTGAGTAAACTGGATGCTCCTGATCACAAAAACCTTTCGTATTTTTCTGAACATCCCATCACTTCTCTGCTTCATGAACCCTTGGGACGTCCTGCCTCTGTGGCCAGTTCAGTTCAAATCCTCACTCTGCTACTTTCTAGCTGTATATGCCTCTGGGCAAGTCACCCAGGACCTCAGCTTCCTCATCCTTAAAATGGGTATAATATGGGCACTTAGCACGAAGTCCAGCACACAGTGTGAGCTGCTATTACTATGTAACTATTAACACTCCCCTCCCATCCCCCTGGCCTGAGCCTGCTTCCAGGGGCTTCTAAGTCTTGGTTTTCTCGGTGCAGAAAATCAAATTCGGTGGCAGGGCAGCCTTCTTTCCTCATCCACGATTCTTTGATCATAGCTGGATTTTCTAAAAGGGCATGTTTCTATATTTATCATCCTCTTCCTTGGAGTTCTTTGAACAAGGACTCTGAGTTCCTTATAGGCAGCAGTTTCTTGATTCTAGATGTTGGGGGATATTCTTGATCTCTATTTACTATGGAAGAAAGAGCTGTGAGCACAGGGCACTGTCTCTGTGCTGGTCAGTCTTTATCAGAGACCGCGGTCCGCGGGATGCTGGGCCTGGAGTACAGATGCTGCCGCTCGAGAGCAAGCGGGCTGGGAGGGCGCGCTCCCAGGAACCACCATGGACTTTATCTACTTGATGAGGTCCTTTGTGTGAGGACAACGATGGATCCTCTAAAAAGTGGGGATTCTTTTTTTCCTTTTGAATAGGTCAAATATTCCCCCTGCAGCCCTCTTGCTGCTCAGCAGATCCTTTCTACATGGACAATGGAGCGAAAATGTCACCCAAGTTTATGCCCAAATTAACATGGGCTTGGGGAGGTCCCCGGGTAGCTCTCAATCTGCCACCAAAAAAAAAAAAAAAAAAAGGTCTAGAAACTATTGCAGCAACCACTTACAGGGGCAAAAGACATTAGGTGGGGACCTTGAGGGAATGGAAACCTTGAGGGGTGAAACCTGCTGTGTATGCTGCACCTGTGCAGACACAAAGCCAGGAAGGCAGCGGGGGCGGGTGCAAAAAGCCGGGGGCTGGACCCGGGAACACCTGGGTGGGACCTTCAGCCCTACCACTCCTTACGTGTGTCTGTGGACAAGTAAGTTTGCCCATCGGTGCCTCAGTTTCCCCCCTGCACAATGGGGATGATGTCTGCCCCAGGGAAGCCAATGAAATGCCCATGGGGGCCTGGCACACAGCCTGGCAGAGAGCAGATCCCACCTCCTGTGCCCAAACGTATAGAGCCTCCCAGCCCCCTGAGGATCTCGTTCACGTGCACATTCTGATTCAGCAGGTCTGAAGCCGCACGCTATGCAATGCATTTCTCACCCTCTCCCGGGCGACGCTGATGCTGCGGGTCCAGGACCACACACCGAGGAGCCAGGCTAGAGACTGAAGCCCCATGCGAGCTCAGTTATATGCCAGTGAGTCAGCAGGGGCCCCTCGGTTAGCGGTTTGGGCAGCAGCATACCATCTCCACGTGATAGCTCCAGTGACCTCAGAGTGACGTGTTTAACCATTTTGTTGCCTCCTGTCTGTGCCTTCTGCAGTTGGGGTCAAGCATGGTGAGCGGGAGGGTGCTCACACAGGATGGAAACAGGGTGCCATTCGGGATGGGTCTGGGGGCTCATGGGAAGCAGACGGAGCATGTATCGCCCTCTGCCTCTGCTCTCCCCACCACTGTAAAGGAGGCCACGCAGAGATACCTGTGAGGACAGTAACGCTTCTGCCTCCTGTTACTCCTTCCAGTTCACAGATTGTGCTGGTTTCCAAACCTGGCTGCTCATCAGAACTTCCCCGAGGTGTAATCTATTAAACATTCCTGGACCTCACTGGAGATAGTGGTTTGCCCGCAGTGCTGTGTGGCGATGCCTGAAGACATTTCTGGTGGTCACACTGCAGTGTGCTACCTGCAGCCAGTGGGGAGGGCCAGGGATGCTGCTCAATGGCCTGCAGTGCACAGGACAGCCCACAGCCTGGGCTATCCAGCCACAGTGTTACTAGTGCTGAGGGTGACAAACTCTGCCACGGATATACCCAAGTTTGTACTCAGGCAAATGTTTTCAGGGGATTCTGGTTAAAAGGCAATATAAAGAAATGGATACAAATATGGCCTTTGGAAACAGATACGTGTGGTCATATCACCTTGGATAAGGTTTTTGATCTTTCTATGCCTCGGTTTACCTATTTAGAAAATAGAATAATAATAATAATTTTAATTATCTATCTATCTATCTATCTATCTACCTGATAAGGTTGTTGTAGGGTTAATGAATCAAGACAGACAAAGTGGTTAGAATTGCCCTGGTCTGGAGTCATTAAAAAATGTTGGCTACTGTTGATGTTGTCATTATTATCATCAATAGGCAGGGTTGAAAACTGGGGGGTGAGATGATCAACAGGCCTGGCCTTGGTTGCCTGCAGAGGATGCTGGGAGGCATGGTGTGGGGGCTGCAGGGCACCGTGGGCTCACCTGGAAGCGGTGGAAGTCCTGCGGCTTGAAGTCGTTGGGGGAGCAGCCGCACCAGTCCACGATGTGCTTGTACTGGCACTTGCAGCCCAGCTTGCGGTTCCAGTTGGTGATGCGCAGGTTGTTGTCCACCATAGTGTCGCAGTGGGGGCTGTTCTCCAGGACCGTGTGGAAGAAGGACTGCAGGGGAGAGAGGGACCAGCCTGAGACCGCTTCCTGCCTTCCTCGAATGGGCCGGGTGGGGTCCTTCCCTGGGACCCCCTGCCTGTGAAGGGGCTCTCTTGGAGACTCATCTGTTCTTTCTGTCAAAGGGTCAGTCCCGGTCTGGTCCTACTCAGGGTTCACTGGATGTTTCGCCCAGATTAGCTGAATTCTGCTCAGAAGTCTAATGTCCTGAGTGTTCCTCTAATGACCTTGCCCCAGCAGTCTAAAGCCCGATTTCAAGATATCTCTTATCAACCAGGACATCTTCCGTCTGCTCAGCAGACAGGAAAAGCCCCTCGGGATATGTCAACACATGGGGACCAGAGGAAAACATGGGGACAATTATTCAGAAAACCTGGGCCCTTAGGCTCTTGCTTTGCAAATAGCCAGGACTGAGAACAAAGGGATTCAGCTCTGAAATATCTTGAGAAGAAAGACCAGTGCTCTGGAATTTCACCCCTGGGTAAGGGAGGTCAGATTCATGGGTGCATCAGGCCCCAGGGAGCCCTCCTGACTTAGCTGCTGGAGTAGGTGACTACAACACAGGCCGGTGAAGGGTGGGGCTGCCTGCTCTCCATGGTGCTGAACCAGGCACCATTGCTTTCCCCAAATCCTGACTCTTGGCCCACCTCTCCTAGGAACCTGCAAAAGAGGCAATGTTGAGAGTGAAAAGAGAGACTGGAGAGGAGAGATATGGTTAGAGATGCAGAGAGACAGAGACTGAAAGACAGAGAGAGAGACAGGGAGGGAAGGAGAGAGAGAGAGAAAGAGAGAGAGAGAAGGGAGGGTAAGGCGGAGATGCTGGAATGGAGGAGGGGGTCTAACAGGGACCTGAAGTGTCACATGCCTGTGTGTACTGGGACAGGGATGGACAGAGAGCCAGTTCCAGGATCAGCATCTTGATGAAAAGAAACAAAGCCTCAAACAGTCTCTTCTCAAAGGGTGGGTGGGCACAATGAGGCTCCACTCCCCCTCCGCCCCCGGCTGACCTTCCTGTGATGCTAAATGACATGTCCGTGAACTTGGGTTTTAAGCTTGAGTTGTCTCCAAGCCCACAGAGGCCCATATTCTCCATCAAGCGGTGGGGAAAAGCACCCAATTACCAGCTGCCCTGTGTCCTTTCATAACGATACCGAAAGTCTCCTCAAGATAATGGATGAGGAGGTTATCGGAATTGAGAGAAAAGGTGGTGTTTTGCTGAAATAGGATTAAAAGCTGATTACTTAACATGTGTGCAGAATAGCAAAACCTGGCCCGGTGACAAGAAGCCCATCATCTCTCTGGAGTGAAGCGGGCAGCCGGCCCTACCCAGAGCTTGCCACCGCCCCAAATGTTGGTGAGAAACATGGAAACTATCAGATGAGATGCACTGTCTTGTCTGGACTAGAAACACATAACCCCAGTGGTGCTGAGAGGGGGCACAGGCCGGAAGGAATGGTGGGCCACTCGTGGGAGGTGTCACGGGCTCCTCGGAAACAGAACCAGCTCTGGAGTTTTCTGAAGGAGGAAATTAGGAGCTGGAGGTCAGGGAGCTTAACCTGGACTCTCTCAGCCCGGGTCTGATGAAGAGGCTGCTGGCACATCAGTGGCCACACTCCAGATGGAGTGTTTCAGAACAGCCTGCAGTCTTCCAACATTCAAAGGTGTCTGTGTCGCCCCAACATTCACAGGTGGAAATCGTAACCCCCAATGTGATGTTACAAGGTGGGGCCTTTGGAAGCTGACTAGGAGATGAGGGTGGAGCCCTCATGAATGGGGATTAGTGCCCTTATAAAAAGGGGCCCAGAAAGATCCGTGATCCCTTCGGTCCTGTGAGAGCACAGTGAGAACTGTCCGCAGGCAGTCTGCGACCCTGAAGAGGGCCCTCCCCCGGTCATGCTGGCACTCTACCTGGGCCACCTTGCCTCCAGAACGGTGAGAAGTACATTTCTGTTGTCTGTAAGCCACCTACCCTATTGTTTTTTGCAGCCCAAACTAAGTCAGCTTCCCACCCTGGAGTCTGAAAAGTGGTGACGGACTCCCGAGCTTTTCAAATACTTCCGAAAGCCACGGGAAGTGCTGAGTCCCAGGCACGTTGTCAGTGCAGGGGCCGGTGCACCTGGCACAGGCCCCGCTGTTGTCTTTGGGACCACTGCGATTTCTTGTCTGACCCATCAGGCCAACACTAGTGTCTGTCTGTCAGGAATTGAAAGAACAATATTCAAAATCAGAAGAGGGAATCTTGGTTGAGAAAGCTGTTACAGGATTGGTGACTGCAGCACTGATGTGGGTGTGTCCTGAAAGGGCCGGCCTGCACAGATGTGCGGATTCCACACTGCTCCACTCTGGAGTGAGGGGCTGCCATCAACACAGCAGGTCAACACTCAGAGGCTTGTCATTTTTTAAGTAACAGTTTTCTAGAAAATGGCAGTAAGTGCCTTATTCTATATAAAATTAGTATGTGATTATTTTAGGACCCATGCAAGCCAAGTGTCTTAAGAAAAGGATGGCTTTTCCACTTTGCATGAAGACACTGTGGACTGCTGGTGGCAGCACTGTGCTGTGTCCATAGACTGGAGGGGACCGGGGTCCCTGCCATTGCAACTAGGTCCCTGGCAGTCAATGCCGCTCTCCATCCTCATCTGGTTGTTTGGAGGGCTCTGTATTGGATTCAGCATTGCTTTACCAAAAAATCAGCAAAAATTCAGCATCCGCTTTGCTCTACATGCTAGAGCTAGAGCCAGCCCCGGCCATTCTGGGGGATTTTTTTCTGGGACACTCACCTCGGCAGGAAGCAGGGTGTAGGAGTAGAATTGCTTCATTTTAGTCACCAGATCGTCTGTGGAGAACGTCACATACTCCACAAACTTGCGGTTCAGCAGGAACCAATCAGAGCCGCCATCCACGGCAATGCCCTCTGGGATCCGCCGGTCCCCCAGGCGCCACATGTGGGCGTCACACTCCAGGAAGAGCCGGTCCAGGCCCTGTTTCCGGATGAACCTGAAAGACACAAAGAAGTGATTAGCCCAAAGGTGCCTCCACCCGGTGTCCAAATGAGATGGCACAATCCCAGCGGTCAAAGCATTTATGCAGCACTGACTGTGTGCCAGGCACCGAGCCAGGGCTGTCCCTTGGCTTTCACGGAGAGACAGGTCACTCTACCCCTCTGAGGCGGGTACTATTATTATACCCATTTTACAGATGAGGACACTGAAACTCAGAGAGTGTAGGGCACTTGTGGAGCACAATTAGATAGCAATGATCATCCAGCACATCTACTTCCTCTTTAGAGAACTCTGAAATCATCTTTTCATGCCATGGGTGCCTTGGTAACTTAGTGAACACAGCCTGTGGACACTCATCCTAGAAACATGTTCTTAAATCATAACACA
Source organism: Myotis lucifugus (assembly GCF_000147115.1). Lineage (NCBI taxonomy): Eukaryota > Metazoa > Chordata > Mammalia > Chiroptera > Vespertilionidae > Myotis > Myotis lucifugus. The sequence goes on along the minus strand of NW_005871372.1, from coordinate 543,502 downwards.
CAGAATTACAAAGTATTTAAAAAACAGAAAGTTTATGACATAGTAATTCTGGTGCTTTTTGATTCACACATTAAATACAGGATTACAAAGTATTTCTTAAAACATCGAATTTATGATAATTACATGTGCTGTGTTTCTTTCTCGACACACAAGATCTTGTGGCAGGTCTAATAACTATTGTAAATGTGAGGAAGTGGTGAAGGTAAATGACACTTAGACTCATCAGCTACTATGTGATATGAAAATATGTGACTCTTAACAGTTACTGCTCACACTACTGTGGTTTGGTCTCTATATTTAGGTAGATTTCAGTGAAAATAAACATCGTTTTCCTCCCATTCAACGTCATGGGCCCTCAGAACTCCATCTATGAACCTCAGATGAACAACTGCTTGAAAGCATAAAACATAAATATTTGGGATTTTACAAGGCTGGCTGGCAGCTCTGGCACTTCCTGTTTTGTAAATGCAGAAAGCAATGGTCGAAGAGCTGGTAATACAGGTGTGTGGGGACAATGGACAGAGCAAGAACCCAGCCTCTGGCCCAAACTCTATGCATTTATGGTGAGCATTAACTGCACACTTACTATGTGCCAGGCACGGTCCTGGCCCTGTGCAGGGCAAGGAGGAGTAAGGATGATCCCTGCTCCTCAGGGGCTAGTTACCCAGTTGGGAGCTTAGTCTAGAGGCCTCCCACTCAGGGATCCCGTGCTCCTCCAGCTCTACAACATAGTCACCCGCTTTAAAGTGTACAGTTCAGTGGCATGGAGTTCATTCACAATGTTGTGCAACCATCACCTCTATCTAGTTTCACAATATTCCATCACTCCAAAGGAGACCCTATGCCCATAAGCAGACCCATGCCCCGTACCCCTTAGCCCTTGGCAACCACCAAACTGTTTTCTTTCTCTACGAATTACCCATTTTGGATATTTCATATAGAAGGAATCCTATAATATGTTGGTCTTTTTAATAAATACGCTTTTATTGATCTTAGAGCGAGAGAAAGGGAAAGGGAGAAAGAGAGAAACATCAATTGGTTGCCTCCCACACGCACTCTGACCAGGGACCAAACCCACAACTTGGGCATGTGCCCTGACCGGGAATCAAACCGGTGACCTTTAGGTGCATGGGAGGATGCTCAACCAGCTGAGCCACACCAGCCAGGGCTGTTGGTCTTCTTGTTTGACTTCTTCCACTTACCATAATGTTTTCAAGGTTCACTCACACTGTAGCACATACTGGTGCTTCATTCCTTGTTTCTGTCTATCCAGCATCCGTTCCTCAGTTTTCTGGGAACCACATCTCCACTGTACTTTGGACAGTCCCTAATCTTCAACTTTGGTTTGCACCTAACCCTAACACCAGGGGCTGAACATAACCCAGGCTGGTCAGTTCCATCTGCTTGGCTGCCATATTGGTTCAGGAATGGGTGAGAGATTCAAGCTGGTTTTGAGATTGGGTCCTGGAGTTTTTGCTGAATTTACCAGGATGGAAGAGCCTTCTATGGGATTCTTAGCTGAGAGAATGAAAGCCTAGAGCTGGCTGGCAGCCTCTTATCACCATGAGTATAGAGGTGTCTGACAGTGGAGGTAACACAGAAAGAAGTGGGAGGGAGGCCACATTACATGGGAGCCCAGGGGAAGTTGCCAGCTTTCTGAGGACACAGAGAGACACATGAAGGACAGCAGCCAACCAGAAGACCGAGGTATCCAACATCTCTGGTCTTGTTCTTTCTCTAACACATCTTTCCACGTGCCAAATCAAAGTTTGGCCTCACATGGACGAAGGATTAGGGTTCTCTTTGGGGGATGTGACCTGGTGGAGGTTTTTCATTATACTCGCCATATCACACAAAACTTGGATTTAACCAGTTCATTAAAAGGAGCCCTGAGTTTAGGAAAATAAAATCCTATCTCGACTCTGGTTGATGCTAACTTATACAATAATATACAGTTGGTGCATTTAACCATGCATAACACTTTAAATTTCACATAATTTATATCAAAACTTACATGGTAACCAAGACTAACCCAGAGAGAGAAATAAAAGGTATCCAGGTGCGAGGACTTGCAAAATTTTTCTTTCCATGGACCAGCGTTGTAATTTTATGTTCCATTATATGGGATAATAGCATCGCCTTGCAATTTTAATGTGATGTCCCAGACCATAATATCCAAATACAATATTTATGCAGTAATCTCCAAAATGAAATATTCATGGGGTTGGGAGATTGGTTGCTGTATTTACTGCATTCCCAAACTGATAAGCTGCAAACACATGCTTTGGTTAATTATGAGTAAAAATAGAGACAACTGTTCCCAAGGTTTCAGAAAAAGTTCCTGGGTTGAGAGGCGCTACTGGGACCTGGGTCTGGGCTGGGAGAAGGTGGCAGAGAAGGTGGCAGAGACCCAGGGTCTGGGTATCTAGCAGGTGAAAGGAATCAGCTGCTTAGGAAGTGACTTGCCTTGTTTCCTGCCCTGTGCATTAACCATAGCTTGGAAAGGTCAAGGTTGGAAATCAAGGTAAGTCAGTAAACTCCTGGATGTGCCTTTTCCTAGATGCAGGCTCACCAGTAAGCATGGTTCTCAAGGAGGGCAGATTGATTTGCAGCAATGGGCCCAAGACACTGCAGGTGACTAATGACGCTCTCCTCCCTATAGTTTCATTTCCCACTGACTTGGTTACCTGGGGCAACTGGGTCAATAGGTGGAACTACAGAAAACTACAGTCATAGCTAAATAGGGTTTTACTGGGATGTCACAGGTACCCAGTCTACTCGGCTGAGCATCAAGGAAACCAGATGGGAGGTGAGGAGGGGCCCTGATTCTCGCCCCTAGGAGAAGAATTCAGTTAAGAAAGCATCGGTAGCCTTGGGGAATGATCTCTGAAAAGGCAGGCAATGAAGAAGCCCCTCAACTCAGTTAATTCCCTTGCTGCAATCTCAGCATTGTCATTGAGTATGAAATTATTCCAGAACTGTCTTGTCCTGTAATGAGTTCTCAAAGGAGGAACTCTGCCCCTCGGATTTTACAGCGTGTTTGAGCACGAAGGGATCTTAGCAATGAGCTAATATAACTAATTCTACAGATTAAACACACAGACACAGACACACGGAGACCCAGAGGGATGGATGAGCCAAAGTCACCCAAAGTCACACAGCCTGGGGGAAAAATCTCCCCTCCTCCGCTTTTCCTGCCCAGTGATCTGTCACTGAACCCAGATTACTCCTTTAGCATAAGTACAACCTAAGCATTTTAGTTAAAAAATAAAGCCATGGGACAAAGCATGAAAGCCACAATGTCTGAAGTCAGCCAGCCATGTGAATGGGCTCCCTCATGACAGCCACATGATAATGCGGGGGTCAAGCTCCGGGCACTGGAGCCAGAATATCTGATTCAAGTCCTGCATCTGCACTAACCTTGGGCGACCTGAACATGAGACGGCTCAGTTTCTCATGTGGAAGATGGTGATCATCATAATAGCTGCCCTGACAGAGTTGGTGTGAAGGTTTATTTTTTATTTTTATTTTTTAAATATATTTTATTGAGTTTTTACAGAGAGGAAGGGAGAGAGATAGAGAGCTAGAAACATCGATGAGAGAGAAACATCGATCAGCTGCCTCCTGCACATCTCCTACTGGGGATGTGCCCGCAACCCAGGTACATGCCCCTGACCGGAATCGAACCTGGGACCCTTCAGTCCGCAGGCCGATGCTCTATCCACTGAGCCAAACCGGTTTCGGCTGGTGTGAAGGTTTAAATGAGATGATAGATGGAGAGGGCTTAGCAAAGTGCTCACCACATAGTAAGTGCTCCATAAATGCTCACCAAGATGCTTAACATTTTTCCTTTACCAAGCTAGAAAATTAAAAATTCTATCTCTCCTGCGAATTGGTATAGTTACATGTAGGGCACCCGCGTAACTAAGGAGAAACCCTGTATAAAAGGAAAAAGCAGGATATTTCAGCACCAAGGACAGAAGCCCAAAGCCCCCCCACAATGAACCCCATCTCCTGCTATTATGTTAGTTAAACAATGCCCATGGTTGTGGTGGCAGAGGTGGCAAGTCTCATGGGTATCCTAATTCTGTCCGAGCACCATGAATACAAAACCCTCCCATCTTTCCATGCCATGAGTCAGTGAGGGTTCGGCTCACTGGGTTCCTAGTTTGGCAGCTCCATAGGGGCCCTGCTGGCCATTTGTCTCAGGCCTAGGGTGGGTTGTGACCCTTCCTGATCTCAGCTGCCTGGCAGAGGAAGGGGGCTTGGGGCATTCCCTCATTCAGCAGCTCCAGAGAGCCCCTTCAATATGCCAGCTCTACGTGCTGAGAATCTGCTCGTAAATAAGATGGCCATCACCCCTGCCCTTCTCTCTCTTGTAGAGATAGAGATAAAAGAATGAAATAATACCATCTACCATTCATTGAGCATGTGCTATTTTCTAGGCCCTGCTCCTCATACTTAACATGTATTCTCTCATTTAGTATTCACCACGATCCTTCTTTTTACAAATGAGGGTTCATTTTACAAATGAAGGAATCAAGACACAGAGCGAGCAAGTAATTTTTCCAAGGCCACCCAGCTGGTTAGTGGGTGGGATTCAAACCTCAGCAGTCAGGCTCTGGATTCCACACTCTTAGCCACAAGGTTATAATACCGCTCTAATCAATAAACAAGTAGACACGGGAAGCTACAAAACACATTAATATGTAATTGGATGTTTGTGGTAAGTGCTCTACAGAGAAACTCAGAGTGCGATGACAGAAAATAAAGAGACGGGGGCTTAGCTAGTGATGACGGCTGGGGAAGCTTCACTGAGGAGGTCACATTTAAGCTGGGTGAGAAGCATGAGAAGGACTCGGTTGTCTGAAGTGTTGTGGGGAAGAGCTGTATAAGCTTCATAAGAAATAACATGTGCAAGAACCCCCACGAGTGGAAAGAGGCTAAGGTAGCTGGAGTCAGAGCTACAGGGAAATGCTCAGCTTCCCTACCTCACTGAGGAGTGGACCAGCCACCGGACAGGCAGACTCTGACCCGACTGGTGGAAGGAACGTATCATCCGTATGTACATGCGACCTGGACAAGGTAGGAAACGCTACAAGGAACATACTTAGGGGATCGGTGTAGCGCAGTGGCCAGGAGTGCAGAATGAAGGCAGACTGCCAGGGCTCCAGTCTGTTTTGCACTTAGGAGCTATGCATCATTTAATCTCTCTAGCCTCAGTGTCCCCATCTGGAAAATGGGCATGATAATGACTTACATCATGGGGTTGTTGTGGGAATTGAAAGAATTAATATCTGTAAGGCATTTCAGATAGTTCCTGGCACACAGTACATTGTCTATGTGTTCCTATTATTATGCGCCTTGTGCTAAGAAAGCTGACAAGTTTGACAGTCAAGGATGGAAGGAAAACAGAGTCAGAAGCCCAAATTCTGGAACCTACAGTCTCCCAGCTCTGTGGCCCATGCTCTTCACCACACTCAGGGCCCAAAGCAACTTGCACCCCCAAGAGTCTAAAGGTCCACTGAACGCTGATTGGTTTTCCACATTTCACACATTTTTAAAAACAATGTTTGCTGCCTTTTATTCTGACTGTAGAAGTAACGCATATATTTCATAGAAGCTTAGAACATAAAAAGAAACAAAAAAATAAAAACTATACTCTGCCTCTCAGAGATGATGCTCTGAAATATTTTCTTTCTGGTCTTTTTTCCTACTCGACATGCATTGTTTGGGAAAAAGAAAAGCTCCAAAGTTGACCTCAAAACTCAAGCGGAGGCCAGGGGCAGGTATGTGTGCACAGTGGTGTGGGTGCCTGGGCGATGCTAAGCAGTATTTTGACACGGTTGCCATAATGGAATGAAATAAAATGCACATGCAAACAGCGATAAACTCGCCGGTTGGGTTTAAGAAAAGCTAAAGCGAAAGGCAGTGTGCTTTCCCCACTGGAAACGAGATACTGATTATCTTCCCACATCAATCATGGTGCCACAAGACAGCTGGGAGAGAGCTCTTCTGCTGATGAGCAACTTGGCACCAAAGGCCTCCTGAAAGCAGGTTTGCTTGGAGGAGGTTCCTGGCCCGGCTCTCGAAGGATTTGCCAACTTTTGGCTAAATAGTTGCCTGTTTACACATCAAGAGAGGTTTGGGTCTGAAGATTAGTTCAGTGTCAGAGGGAAGGCGCTGCCAATCCTGGGGGCTGGGACCTGTCCTAGCTTCTTTCCAGTCTAGCCTTCTTACATTTGAAACGCTAGTTGTTTCCCTAGGAACTGCAGGAAGTGTTTCTAAAATGTTAATAACTTGTGTACCATCTTCAAGATTTTTCTCCATTACCATCACCATCATCACTACCACCACCATCAACTTAATAGGCAAACTATATGTTCCAAAAGCTTATATTCATTCATTTAATTTTTTTTAAAAAAATATTTATTTCAGAGAGGAAGGGAGAGGGGGAGAGAGATAGAAATATCAATGATGAAAGAGAATCCCTGATAAGCTGCCTCCTGCACACACCCCACTGGGGATTGAGCCTAAAACTAGGGCACATACCCTGATAGGGAATCAAACCGTGACCTCCTGTTTCAAAGGTCAATGCTCAACCACTGAGCTACGCCGGCCAGGCTCATTCATTTAATTCTTGCAATAACTTTATGTGGTTGGCTTTCTCATCATTTCCATTTAACAGAGGAGACAACTGACACACAGGTGGCTGATGTAACTTACCCAAGGTCACGTACCTAGTGAGCAGTTAGCACGTAAGTCCTGCAGAGTCTGGTCCCAGAGCCTGGGTTCTTAACTGCCCTGCTATGTGCTTAATGTAGTAACCAAAGGAGAAGTCCCTTAATATTTTTATTGAAAATGGCATTAAGTAGCTTCAACTTTTTTTTGAACTTAGTCTTATTCTAAGCAGGATACCCATGGAGTCATGGGCTAGACTGGCAAACTATATACATTTTCATTGATGCATATTGGATCAATACCCAACTTTCCCAGTATGCCCATATAGGAACTACCCAGAATAACGCCACACATCACTGGTGGAGCCTGAACACGCTCTGGGATAGGCTGACTCTGGAAAGTAGGGGAAGGACCTGATTTCCCTCCCCTAATCATTTAAAAAATGATTCTGCTTAAAGTCATCAGAATATTGCTCTTTCACCTGTGCACCCCAAAAACTTAAACAGGGGTCTCTCAGATCCTGGGGTGACAAAAGAACTCAGGCTTTAAAAGTGAGGCTGAGCCCTAACCGGTTTGGCTCAGTGGGTAGAGCGTCGGCCTACGGACTGAGGGGTCCTGGGTTCGATTCTGGTCAAGGGCATGTGCCTTGGTTGCGGGCACATCCCCAGTGGCGGGTGTGCAGGAGGCAGCTGATCGATGTTTCTCTCTCATCGATGTTTCTAACTCTCTATCCCTCTCCCTTCTTCTCTGTAAAAAATCAATAAAATATTTGGAAAAAAAAAGTGAGGCTGAACCGCTTCTAAAATCCCAGCTGTGCCATTCACTAGCTGTGGGGCCTTGAGCACGGTCAAGCAGCTCTCCACGCCTCAGTTGTACTCATCTCTACAATGGGTAACGCCTGCACAGTGAGGCTGGAAGGAGATAACATACTTGAAAGCCCAGGGCCTTCCCATGGTCACTGAGGAAACTCGGCCCTCCTCAATTCCGACATCACTGTCCAAACTTTATAAAGACGAGGAAACGAAGGCATGGGGAGTCCAGGTCATGTGTTGGAGTTCCACGGCTGACACCTGGTAGAGCTGGCTGTAGCAGGTGCTCACTCTCTTAAAACTACATCACACTGTATCCCAGAACTGAGCACTGGGCCTTCGTGACCTTGAATTAGGCAGAGAACTTAGATCAACCAAGACAGGAAAAGTCCCCGAGGAAACGCTATTCTGGCAGAGGGAAGTGCTTTTTCCTCTCCATCTCCCTGTAAGGGACTCGTCCCCACACACTGGGACTTGATCAGGTTGCCAAGATGTGGGGAACTTCCCTGATGATCCCTAAGCCAAAGCCAGGAGCTCCTGGGGGTGTCTGCAAAGACCCGCTTACTCAGGCTGCAAGCAGACTTTGGGGCACCTGCTTCTGCTAGTCCTGCCCAAGCTATCTGGGAAAACGGTAATTGTGCTATGTGTCTTTCAATATATCCAGTTACTTTATTTTTGGAGGAAAGCAAGGAGGAACAGGGAACACAACACTCCCCTTCATTTAATTACAGGAACAGTCAGGACCAATTTGGCAGCTATTAAAATACTACTTTGCCTTTATGCCGTCTCTTCGCAGCGGGAGCTGGAAGTCCAAATTGGCTGCTAAGGGCTGGCGATGGGGACAGAAGGTCAACACCGCTATTAGGAACCACGTGGAGTTAAAAACAGAGGCACCATGTGGCCTGTTCTGTTTGTCTCACTGTTTGCTTTTTGTCCTTCCCCATCTCTTTGTCTTTTAAGCTCTCTGCTCTGTCACAATGTCTTTTACAAGAACTGGTCCAGAAGCATCGGAATGGGAAGGGACTTTGGGGACCATCTTGTTCATCCCCTTTGTTTTCCAAAGAGAGGCCGAGTGGCTGCCTCAAAGCCAGCCCATGTTGGAGGCAAGCAGGACCAGAGCACAGAGAGGCGTCCCCATGCAGGGATGCCCAGCTCTGGGACACAGTCCCCTGTGTCTGAGCCCTGGCCTCGCTGTGTGAGCTTAAGCAACTCCCTTCATCTCTCTGAGTCTCAGTTTCCTTTTATCTGTGAAATGACGCTAATAAGCTGGGAAGGGTCACCAGTTGGAGCCACAACATTAAAACCAACACAAAGGACAATAGAACTAATGAAAGTTAAGTTAATGGGAAAAGGTGTGTGTGTGTGGGGGGGGGTCACAAGGTACAGACACCCAGTTATAAAACAAGTAAGACCTGGGCTGTCATGTACAGCGTGGTGACTACAGTCAATAATACTGCAGTGTGTATTTGAAAGTCGCTAAGAGAGTAGATCTTAAAAGTTCTCATGGCAAGAAAAACATCTGTAACTACATGTAGTGATGAATGTTAACAAGACACTTTGCAATATATACACATATCACATCATTATGCTGTACACCTGGAACTAAGATGATGCTATATCCTAACTTAAAATATAGGCTCCTGCCAGTGAACTACTTGGTGATTTGATGGGATGCGTTTATTTTACTTTAACCCTCTCCAGAAATAATAAAAAAGAATTAAACAAGCAAAAAACTAAAAGCACTAAGAGCCAGGGCTTGGCGATAGCAGTTGGACCGCTTGAGTAGCCATCTCTGAAGTCAGACACTGATGCTTTAGTTGCATTGTACAAGGACTTCCTTTCCTCCTTAAGCCACTTGGAGCTGGGTGTCTGTCATTTCCCACCCACAGCGTCCTTCCTGACACAGGACCAGCACAGGGACCGGAGCTGAGCTCTGCACACGTGGGACAGAGGATGCGGGAGACGGGCATTGGCTGAGCTTGTTCGTGTTGTAGGTGAGACCGCAGCTAACGAAGGAGAGAGTGGCAGACGATGACATGTTGGTTCATGTTACTATTAAATTAACAGGAAATTACTGACTTGATTCATCAAGTGAGAGAATCCAAGCTGAGGCCGCATGGGGGATGTTGGAACGTGTGAGCTATTCTGTCCTTGGATTTTAGGGTTTCAGAAGGAGGTGCAAGCAACATCTCTTTAGCCCCAGACTTTGTCCTGTCCCATGCTATTTGGGTACCACCTGTCAACTGGTGATGCACATCAGTTAGACGGGATATACTCACACACCCAGAGGCATGACTCTGGCCCATACACCATCTGTTTCTTCCTCCCAACAGCAACATTTTAGTCCAAAACTTATCATGGCACTGCCATCATTATCATCACCACCACCATCATCATAGGGCATTTACACTATGTCAAATGTTTTTATGCAGCATCTCATTTAATCTTCCCAACAATCCCATGAGTGTAGGTCTATTAAAACACATTGTATGCGGGAAACGTATTTATACGTTTTACATTGACTGGTAGTAAGTAGAGCGCAGGACACGTATTAATACGTTTTTTATAGACTAGCGGTAGAATGTGGGTAACGTATAAATACGTAAACTAAAGTTATCGTAATTTTACTGAACGTTGCCATTTGTGCAAAAAAATTAGCAAAAATGGCCCACACCACGCGCCACCTGTTAGCGCGCGATAAAAACTACCCGCAAACAATGTATTAATATTTCCATTGTACAGGTAAAGGAAAAGGCTCAGAGAAGTCAAGCCACCTGTCGAATGTAACACAGCTAGGACACGGTAGAGCAGACTCTAACCCTAGAGATGTAATCTCAAAGCCCATGATAACCTCTGTCTGATACCCAGTTCCCAGTATAGTGGCTGGAAACAGTAATCAGAGAATAAATACTGACTAGGCTGAAACAAGAATAGTAGGGTAGATGTAATTCAGACATGTCTATCAATTTACAATAAGCTCCATTCTCAATGTGTGACTTTATTTGCCCAAAACATGTATGACAAGGTTACCTAGAGGGGAAAAAGGGTCTTCAATCTCTACCGAAGGTGGGGACATGAAAATGTGGCCTAGTTTTGATAGCTAACCACCTCCAAGGAATCTTGTTCAGCTCTACCTCATTCCCAGGGGCTTTGGGGCTAGAGACCTGGGTTCAAATTCCAGCACTTTCCAGCTGTGTGACCAGGGGAAAATCCCTTTTTTTCCTGACAAATGGGGCTACTGATTCTTGTTTTTGCATTTAGTGATTGTAAGAATGCAATTGGATCCTGCATGAAAGGGGTCCAACAGAGCAATGGACACTTAGCAGGGACACAACACACAGAGGCTATAATTCTTCTTCCTCTGCCAGGCCTCCCCCACCTTAGTTACTGGACATGCTATACTCATCTGTGCTGCTTTACAGAGTAGCCTCAAATCTGGGGCTCTTTTTATAATCCTCACCTGAGGATATGTTTATTGATTTTTAGAGAGAGAAAGGCGAGAGAGAGAGAGAGAGAGAGAGAGAGAGAGAGAGAGAGAGAGAGATTAGTTGCCTCCCATAGACACTCCGACTGGGGACCAAACCTGAAAGCCTGGTATGTGCCCTAAATGGGAATCGAACCCGCTACCCTTTTGGTGTACAGGATGATGCTCCAACTGAGACCCCAGCCAGGGCAAGTAAAGAATGCAGGTTGTCAGTAGGACAGGAACAATCTATAAATAGACAGCTGGATGAAATCAAAGTTAAACTGCAGGAAATCGATACACCACAAGGACTCTGGGGTGACTACTCCAAAGCTCAGGAAACGGAGCCCGCTGCTTCTTTTGTCCCTCCCTGCTGTGGATAACTGGGTGAACTAAGTCACAGGGCCAGCCACAGCCACACCGGCACCGGCAGTGGCGAGAACACCGAGAGCAGAGATCGCAAACCGAAACGCCAACGGGGCCAGGTCGGGAAGGGGGACAGGTGAGAACATCCGAGACTTGGAAAACCTTCTTATCTTTTAAGATGAACTGGAAATCTGGATTTTCATGGGAAATACTGCTATTTTAAATGGGGCTATTAATTTTCAAATGGAACACCTGAAGTAAACACAACAAAACAAAACCAACATGAGGGCCAAACAAAACAGGCTAACGAGCTAACATCACCCTCTGAGCTGCCAGGTTGTGTCTGGAGGTCAACTCTAGAAAAAGGCTCTAAGATGCTAGAGTGCTCCTGGGCTGGATTTTAATGGTGTTTTACCTCTGGATGGTGTTGCTGATCATGCGATCCCTCCTACAGGGGGCGCTCAAGACTGTATCCCTTCAGGCTGATCTCTGGCCTTGGAGATTTGGACCCAGTTCAAAGCTGGATGGTAGTGATGCTATTTGGCACTGTTCATTTTAACGAGGGAGGCGCAATGGGTCCAATTGGGCTTTGGGTGCCTCAAATTCCTGCCAAAGTCTCAGGCAGCAAATGAGGCAATGGTGAGGGCACAGGGCTGGAGTCAGGATACTGGAGTTCAACTCCTTGCTGGCATGAGACGCTTTTCCACTAGAGACTAAATTCCCTAAGAGCGAGGATTTGGTCTTGTTCACTGCTAGAAGGCTGCCTGGCACACGCGTGGCATTAGGCAGATATTTGTTGAATGACTGGCTGACCAAATGGTTGGGGACATCACAAGCGACGGGCCTCTGTCTTCCCACCAATAAAGTGGGAATTAACAAGGCTGCCCTGTTTACCTCGAAGTTGCCACAATGGGACACTGGACGCACAAAAGTGCTTGACGAAAGGTGTAAAGGGCAATGACCCAAGGAGAACCACTGATTATGATCTCTGCCCTTCACTGACATCAGAGGGACCACTTCAGATCCCACCGTGGCCGCCTCCCTCCCACCCTCTACTTCCTTCTGGCTGCACCAAACCGCGTAGAAGGAAGCCCCAAAATGATCACTCAGATTTTCATTTCCATTTTTGTACAAAGACGGGGAAGACACGCTACCTTGCATTGTCCCGGCCGTGTGACTTCAAGAAATTCATATCTCGGTATCGGGAGAGAAATGCCACCAGTTGGTCATTTGTCCTGTAAACAAACAAAGAAGAAAGTCAGAATCCTCCAGAGACAACGGGGTCTGGAGTCTTGGCTCCATTCTTTGCATGGAAAACAGCATCCCTCCTCCTTTCACACCCACCGGCTGAAAAGGCTGTATTCCTTCACGAGTCGGCATCCCTGGCCTCACCACACCACACTAAAATGCACTGTTAGTGTGTCTCCTGGATTCTCCCTGTATTGCGAGCTCCTTGAGGATAAGCATGCTATCTTACTTTGGAATCTTCGGTGCCCAGCCCTGGGCTTGACAAATAGTAAGTCATCACTGCATAGCTCAATGCAAATACGTAGCAACTCCAGGGCCTTTGCACTTGCTGTGCATGGCAAATCCTGTCCTGTATCTTCCCTTTACTAGCCGCCTGTGGCTATCCAGGTCCCCTTTCCAATGTCATCTCATCTGAGAGGTGTTTCATAGTCACCCCACCGAACCTAACACCCACGCCCCCTCTCTGCCTTTATCACATCACTTTATTGACTTCACCCTCTTACCAATACCTGAAGATGTTGAACTTCCTGACATTAGGATTTTAAGTCCCAGCAAGACAGAACTAGTTGCACTTGCTCATCACTGGCATGTAGCAGGAGCTACAAGGATGTTTGTGGATGAATAAATGACTCAGAGTGAGATGAGTGTGAACTGACTCTTTCAAATGTATTTTGGGAAATGAATGAATGAGTGAATGAATGAGTGAATACCAAGTTCTCAATAACCACTGGGCCACTGATTGAGAGATCTTTAAAAAAGATAAAGCGCGATACAAACAAATGACAACGTTCCCAGCATTGTTATCCCAAATTTATCACCATCAATCTCAGCACTAGCAGTGTAGTCACAGCTAATCAGCGTGTGCACACAGCTGTGACAGCATTTTAAAAGGCAGTCACACCGGTCTCCATCTGCCAGAAATGTAGTCGCCTCTTCCGCTGAATAAACCCAAACAGGTAACCGGTGCTGAAGTGACAGCTCCTTTATCATCAGGATTCTCTGCTCAGGGGTTTTTGTTTAGAAGAAAAGGGTTAACCATTGTTTCAGATTGGGAGAAATGTGCAGGCACTGGAAAGGAAGGACATCTATGGGAACAGGCTGGAGGCTGGACCTTCGGGAGGCAGGCGGGTACCTGAGAAGGTGATGCCTGGGCTCAAGACACAGGAAACTCTGGAGACAGATCCCAGAGGCTGTCCTGACCAGGCTCTGTGTGTCTCCAGGTAAGCCATTTACCTCCCCTGGACTCACCTGGGTGGGTCTAAAGGGCACACAGTAGGTGTACATTAAGTACAAGCTGCGCTACTCTCTCTGCCTCCCATCGTCTGGTCCAAGCCGCCACAACCCCTCACCGCTCGCTCCTTCATTTCCCTGCATCTCCCTGCAGTCACGCCTCTCCAAGCCCCTGTTCTGTGATTGGATGACTCATGTTTGACCAACTCATAATTCCAGCGGAGGGGGCACCGAGCAGTTAAGAGTTGCTGCAGTGAAAATGAGCACTGCCGATATCCCGTCCCGTTACTGAAATCAACACCGATGCAAAGCCAGCCCTCCTAGCAGGCAGACGCCAGAGAAACCCCGTGCGCCTGCAATGAGCTAAATCCGGCACACACAGCCACTCAGCCCTGCCGGTGCTCAGAGGTGAACCCCGGGGATGCAGACAAAGGCTCACCCCACGTGTCTGCACAATGATGGTGCGTCTCCTGTGTGGACAAACCCGCCCGCTCACTGCAAGGTGAAGCCCACGCGTGCCCCACGCCAAGTTACGGCCGCGTGTGGGCAGAGGGCCTCCTGAAGTTGCTGGGAGAGCTCTTAACTGAAGCAGCCTATAAAAAATTAAAGCGAGCTCCCACCGAACCATCTACGCGTCCTAGCATTTCCTATTCACCAGCCCCCTCGCTACTCTCTGCGCCAGTTCATTATTGTCGTCCTGATGAATACAGGGACAAGTTAACCTCTGAATGGGTCCCTGGCAGCAGGAATAATAAACAGGGGCCTCTCAGTAGCCTCAGTGGGAGGGTTGAAGGGGCCGGGCTGGGGCTCCCGGCGGGGAGGGGGGCCCCCTCTCTCAAAGCCTCAGGCCTCTCAGGGTCAGCGGCTGCAGCTCCATTTGGCAACCCCAGAAAGCCCTTTCAGGGCCCTGAGCTGGGGCCATTTTCACATTTACCGCTTCACCAAGTCCCCATCTGACGGGGATGAATAGGCATTTAGCGAATTTACTTAGCGATGCTTCCACATGAAATCCTCTCAAAAGATGACATCTTGGGGGAGGGAGGGCTGACGGGGAGGGAGCCGTGGATTCCAGGCCCAGAGCTTGTGGGTAAAGGCGCTTTTTCAAAGCAGAGAGCGGCGTCCCCTGCCTGTCCCCTCTCCCTGGGGCCCGGTCCCCCTCGCTCTCCCTCTGCATAAAAAGCCTGCTGGGAATACTAACGCCTGTCTCCCAGCCCTTCTCCAAGGGGAGAGGGAATTCGGCTGGGGACCAAGTTTTCCTATTGTTGCTTTCAGACGCCTGTCGATAATTGCCTACATAATATTTAGTTCTCTCCAGATAATTAACAGCTTGCGATCTGTTGACATTTTACCCAGTTCTAGCCTCTCTCTCTTCCCCTCACACACACTTCTCACTCACTCTCTCTGGTGGAGCCCTTTGCCAAGTGGCTCCCACAGCTCAGCACGGTGTCTGTCTCCCCACCAATTTCTTTGCGCCTCTTGCAGAAATCATTAGAAGGCGTGTCTCTTCATCTATGCCAGTTCCTCTGACTCATGATGGTGACTCGGGTCCATCACGGTCCCCGCTGGAGACACTGGGACATCTTTGTTTTAATAAACATGGTTTTCAACAAGTACATCTTAAAATAAGTGTACTGGAACCATATGGAGATATTGGTTGAAATGAATAAAAAAAAATGAATAATGAAAGAAGCTCCATTGACCACGTATGGAATGTCCACATTAGTTTAGGCCCCACTGTATTGCATTTAGTTTTCACAAAGATGCCATAAAATGTGAGTTTCATTTCCATTTTACGGATGGGCAGCTGAGACTCAGAGAAGTCACCCCTTTAGTGAAGTGAAGAGTCAGGATTGGAACTGCCAGACCACTTCACCAACGACTGTGTGAATAAATGAACGAGTGAGTGAGTGAATTCCACCCCAGGTGCAGAAGAGATACGGGGCTCTGCGGCCTCCCCACTGCATCTGGTCTTCACAGCAGGAGCACCAGCCCTCTCTGATAGACGCGGTATCTCAGGCTCCCCCAACACCCACTGAGTTAAACTCTGCTTTTTAACAAGATTCCCAGGTGAGGCGTCTGCCCTTTAGAGCTTAAGAAGTGCTGCTCTAAGTCAAGCATGGATATCGGTAGTTAATTCTCTTTCCTTCTTCATCTTCTCCCCATGGGCTCTTCCTGAAAGCCCAGACCTCGAGCATGTTCCTTTCATCTCCATAAGCCTCACGTGTTGCAAGTATTAAGTAAAATAATGCGTGTCAGACCTGTGCAGAGGCACCTGCATATCCTAAGCCTTTGATAAATGTTGCCTGTTACTTAATACAGGGTGGAGCAAAAGTAGGTTTACCATTGTGAGTGCATGAAACACAGAGTTTATTCTTATATACTTATTTATTGATTATTGTATTCATTTCCATACAGACAACTGTAAGCCTCCTTTTGCCCCGCCCTGTACTATTATTGCCATTTTGAGCGCCTGAGACATTTGCACGGGAACAGCAGTGCAAGGACCCAGCCGACTTTGAACTTGGAGGCTTCCTGTGCATCACACCCACGCGATGTTTGCGGAGCACGGTCTCAACACCCCTAGAAGGGACTTACCCAGTCAGGGAACTGTCTCCCAGGGGCCCCTGTCTCCCAGGGGCCCCTGCACTACCACACGTGTCTAATATGCATAATGGCTCAAGGCTGAACACACAGGGAGGGGCATGGCTCCCTCTCTGGTCCTTCCCCACACACCCTCTCCCCCAGGAGCCCAGCCACAGCCACACCGTCTGCTGGCACGTGAGACGGGCGAGGAGAGCCTGCTTAGCCTCCACTAAAAAGAGGCCAAACGCAGAGCCCACTTCTCTTCTCTGGGTCCCGCCTGCCCTCCACCCTTGGACCCCAAATCTCCTCTAATACAGGGTGCTGAGAAGAATCAGGGGTGCTCACGACTAAGGGTGAGGCTGACGATGCTCAGGCAGAAGTGAAGCACAGAATTTTGTGAATGTCAGGATTCAGGATTTCAAACCCCTGATGCAGACTGGCAAGTCTGCACAGACCCGAGATTCAGCCGCCATGGGTGCGGGCGTGGGCCACCTGTGGAGCAGAAATGTGCAGGACGGTAGTGAAGGAAGGAAGGTGGACTGGGACAAGCAGAGGGTGGTGAGGGTCGAGTAGGCACCGTCAGTCTGAGCCCAGTTCCTACTCCTGGTGTATCATCTGTACAGTTACCTCATATGTATGTTCCATTTACATACCATTTTAGCTTCATCCTAAGCAGCAATATATGTGATCGCTTGTGTACCTTTTCCCCGCTCAAATTTTAAATTGAGGTAAACACATAAGCTTGAATTTGCCATCTCAACTGTCGTTAAGTGTAGAGTTCCATAGTGGTAAGTACATTCATACTGTTGTGCAACCATCACCACCATCCATCCCCAAACTTCTTTTTCATCTTGTAAAACTGAAACTCTGAACTCATTAAATAACGACTCCCTATTTCCTCCCTGCCCTGAGCCTCTGGCAACTTCTTTCTGTCTCTACGAAAAGTCAAGTTCATACAGCAGACAAATGCTAGATACCTCACCTAAGTGGAATCACACGGTATTTGTCTTTTTTTGGGACTGGCTTCTTTCACCCAAAATCCTGTCCTCAAGGCTCATCCACACGGTAGCATGTGTCAGAATTTCCTTCCTTTTTAAGGCCGAGTAATAGTCCATCAGGGCGTACAATTGTTATGTGTTTTCCTGTTACATGTGAAAAGCAACAACTACTACTTGTAACTCCTAAAGCAACCTGGCTGCCAGGGGCATATGTAGGGTGGCCAACGGATCTGGTTTGCCCAGGACTGAGGGGATGCCCCAGGCACAGAGTTCTTTGTTTTAGAGTCAGACAGTCCTAGGCAAACCTGGATGAGTTGGTGACTCCAGGCAGATCGATCCGCCGAGGGATGTGTGACCACAGGAGACATGTCACACTCTGTCCTTTTATGATGAGCCGAAGCATACAGGAAACACAATGGTGGGATGGCCAACTGTAACCCTGTCCTATGCTTTTAAAATGATGATTATGGAAACTCAGATTACAGCGAGATAGAGAATTAAATGACAGCAATGGCAACAACACCTGACACCGGAGTGCCTGCTTTGGGGCCAGGCACTATTCTAAGCATTTGTTAACCCGCTTATTCCTTATGGCAACCTGTGAAGTAAATGCTATAATATTCATATCCATGTTTTAGTACAAGCACGTACCTGATTGTTTTATGCAATGATATATCCTGCTGTTCTGTCTAATAAGCACACACAGAAGGTGAACTTCACCTTTTAATGGCTGCACAGAATTCTGTGGATGGGCACAGCCAATCCCCTAGCGATGGGCATTTAGATTTCTCTCCCCTCCCCTTATACATTCTGCTACTATGAACATCGTTGCATATTTATCTTTCCAGATGTAGGGAGGATAGATGGATTCTATAGGATTACATTTCTAGATGTGGAATTATTTATGCAAAGGGCCCTTTTAAGCCTCTCTTTGCTTTCAGAAAGAGGTGCGAATGGGAATGAGGCTACCCCAGTGGAGGGCACGGCTGAAGGCTCCCCCCGCCCCCCCCCCCCTCCGCCACTGCACAGGAAGCAAGCCAGCCAGCCACCAGGCAGGTGGGGAGGGGGAGGAAATGGCAAAGGCGATAGAGTAAGAGTGGGGGATGCCCTGCAGAGGCTGGGGGGCTTCTCTGGCAGCTGGTGAGGCCAGGCAGGGGCCCTCTAGCTTCCTGCTACCAACAACCAGTGGGACCCAAGTGGGCTTTCCGTCCAGGAGCAAGGGGTGTGTGTGTGTGTGGGGATGTACAGAGCTATCTCCTCCAATGCCCAGGGCAGCTGCTCCAGCTGGTGCCCATCTGTCTGCTAACTGGGCCCCTTGGACAATACTTTTTGGGGAGCCTGGCTATAGTCCTGAGATGAGCAGGCACTGGGTCTAATTCTGTTCTGTTCCTCCAGGATTTGACACATAGTAGATGCTAAACAACTATTTACTGACATGCTTAATAAAAGCCCCAGGGGCGGGGGGGCTGGTGTGCAGGGCTGCTGGGTGCGGCTGCCGGGCCTAGCACAGCGCCTGCCGCCCTAGAGGGGCTCTGCCCAGGAAGGCAGAGAACTCTGTCCCTCACTTCTGCATCCGTGCCTTTGCCCAGCCCATTCCCTCACCCAGGGATGCGCTTCCCCATGTCCTCACCCAGAACTAGGAGAGATGTGGGGCAGCGAACCCCAGGGCCTGGGAACACACGGAGTCATTCCATTGCAGGAAACCCCTCTTCATTACCTACAAAGTGCTAAGTGCTCCTCCTCCCTCCTTTAACCTCACGACCACCCCAGCAAGCCAGCACTAGCTTATACGTGAATAAGGTCAGGCTCAAGGAGTTTTAATGGCTTGGCCACAGTCTTAGGAGAGGGGAGAGGAGGTAGGGACCTCCGCTCCAGGTCCAGAGTCAGGGCTCTTCTCAGTCCTGCTTCCTTGTGGTGAATAAGCTTCATGCATGTGCTCTGTTTCGTTAGAAAGAGCCAGGAAACAAACTCAGGAATCACAGCGGCCGTCTGAAGCCTCCTACGTCCCTGCAAGGGGACCACTGCCCACACTGGTGCACACCGGGAGGGACCATAAGCCTCTGTCCCGGGGTGGGCCGTGCTGCTGCGCTTGTCGGACACTGAGCCCCGTCACCTGCTTTCCTCTCCCTGCATTCCACCTCACGAGTGGTTCGAACCCCTTTCCCATGTGGCTTATTTCTGTTTGGGTGGGGGCAGTGACCGCCATCACTTTGTCCCCGACTCCCTGGACGGGTTATGCTTGGACCCCACTGAAGTCTTCTTCTTGTCTAATAAGAAGGCCAGGATTCCAGAACAGTAAGAAAGGCCCAGAGCAAAGCACTGGGATCAGAAAAGGGTGGCAGTTTACAGTGACACCCATGTTCGCGAGCCGCAGGGGGAAATGGCTGGGAGAATCTAGGTGCTGTATTTCTTCCAGGATCCCGTGGGCACAAGTACAGCCACAGTCGGGGACCCATAGGCTCTTTCTGGAACGTAAGTGCGATCACGCCCCCTCTTCTACTTAACATCCTGGATGCTCTCCATCCCCTGCAGGGCGGTGCCCTGACTCCCAACAAGCGTGCAAGGTGGTTTGTGAGCTCACCCTGCCTGCTCCATCTCTGCAATTACTGGAAGTTTCCTAAGCGACCTGACCTGTGCTCCTCATAACTCTAAGGCTTTGCATGCTCTGTTCGCTCTCCTGGGAAACACCTCCCATTTCCTGGACGGGTCAGGTGCCAGACCCCTGGAACGGCAGCGGGTAAGGTAGCTGCGGTCCCCTATGCTCAGGTAGCACACAGGACAGTGGGGAAGGGAGACCTACAGGTAGAGTCTTACGATGGGGGTGGGACACCAGGGGAACTGAAGCACGATGCATGCGGGACACGCCAGGGGCCGGTGGCTCCCTCCACACAGGCAGCCAGCGCCTCAGAGAACCACCTGGATCACAAAACCCACTCACTTCTCATTGGATTTGTTATTCTTTTTTGTTACCGACAAAAACATTTCAGAATTAAAACATGCTCATCGCAGTTGCAGGAACTAGCAAATCATTTCTCAAACTCTCCACGCTTTCCCAGAACATTTGTAAGACACACATTTTTTCATTTTGAACGTACACAAGCCATTCTGAGGAGCAGTTTATCTGACTGTCCATCAGTGGGAACTTTTCACACATCAGCCCTTCCTCCAGATATCACGGAAAGGTCACTGACAAGCATCAGCACCCAGAGGCCACGCCTGATCCTGGAACACCAACAGGAATCATGAAAGAAGAACTAAGTTGTCATTCAGCGGTGGGGTGTGTGTGGTCTATTTGATTGTTATTTTAATTATCTGAGATCTGGTTGTCCTCATATACCAGGAGACATCTCAAACGAGCAGAACATTTGGTTAACCAAATTGTGCATCCCCTTACAACCACTGATGACAGCCAGTTGTTTGATTTGGTTCTGGGGGGAGGGAAGGAGAACAAGACCAGGTCTGCTCCGGAGGACAAAGATTGAATCTTAAAAATACATGTGATTTAGGTAGAAAAGTGAAATCTTGGCCACAATAAAAGCTGTTCTCAGAGAAGCATTTGTAGAAATTTCTCTCTGATCCTTGCCACTTTGTTGCTGTTGACTTTCAGCCAGTTTCTCAAGTTCCCTGAGCCTTCCCTTTCCAATCTGCACACAGGGGATAACAATCAATGGTCTCTAAGTTGCCTGTGTGTGGGCGTGGCACACACGGTGCTTGGCCTGTAGTAGGTGCTCAGTAAATGGACGCCTTCATGAGGAGGTTCCTATGGACTTTGCTTAGAAATGCCAGCGGAAAGGCATGCCCACTGCTTGCCAGTCCTCCACCAACCTGTGACATTTTTATCCCACACACCTGTGTTCTTAGCACGAGTGTAAGTTGGTATGCTTAAGTCCCTTGGCTGCAAGTGACTTGAGGACAGGAATCTTGTCTGATTCAACTACATTTCCCCAGCATCCAGAATAGGCCCTATGCCTCTAGCAGGTTCTAGCAGCCTTAAGCCTCTTTCTCTTTGAGGTCCCCATGCCCATGTCAGAGTGGCCCACAGAATTGTTCAGGCTATGTGTGTCGCATTCCAGAATGAGGGCTTCTGGCCATACTTTGTCCATATTTTTGCCCAATCAGCTCCTGCTTATCTTTGTAAGAACTTTCTCAGTGTCAGCTCAACTGGGAAGGGCTAGAGTATAAATAAGCATTAACTTAAACTGAACTGAACTGCTAAGCTCTTGTGTGTGTGGCTAAGACCACTGCCCCCACCCTCCACACACATTTTACACTACTCTGGGTTTATAGAAAAGATGGCAAAGACCTACAGTAATGATTTATTAATTCCAATTTCACCAGACAGGGGTCCCTAATGCACCAACACTAACATATCAGAATTTGGAGCAATGAAAATAATGCAAACCCAAGAATGGAGAGACGTAAGTTCAACTCCTGGCTCTGCCACTTATTAACTGTGTAGCCTGGGGCAGGTCATTTGAAGTTCAATTTCCACACCTTTAAATCTGAGGATGGTAACAATATCTACTTTATAGGTTGTGATAAGGATTAAATGAGATAAGAGGGCATTAACTGTTCACAATGGAAAAATCCTGGCTGACAGAGAAAGTGGTACCGGAGGTGGGGTAAGGAACGGCGGGGAAGCACAGAGATCTACTCTAGGCTGCGTAGGCTGGCCCACCCAATGCTAGACTGTCAGCTATTGTTGTTGTTACTATCATGACTTCTTCTCTGGGACTGGAGCCTGTGTACTGCCAGGGGTAGGATACCACAAGGACCTCCATCGCTCAGAATGTCAGGGGCAGGTCAGTTCAGATTTCAGCCCCGGGGTGGGACTGAGCTCCAAGGACAGCTGACTGTCACCGATCGCCTTGGGCAGCATGCCAGGTTTCCTAGCCTGTCTGTCCTGGAACAAGGTCAAAATGCGCTGAGAAGCCACACAGAGAAGCCACACGCTCCTCCACAGAAAAACCAACGCCAGGGCCACCTCAGCAGACCTCAAGCACACGCAGATTCTTGGCTCGAGAGAGGGAGGCTGGAGGATCAGGACATGCTGCACCCAGTATATTCTTTCCCCCCAGAGTTCCAAGGCTGCATGTTTACTGCAGAGGACTGAAGAGACATTATAAAAAGAACGCAGGCGGTTGAAACCGAGGACACAGGCTCTGAGGTACGGATCTGCATTTCTCAAGAGACAGAAAACTTCTAAAACATTGTAAGAGAAACTCTATCATAGAGCTCAGTGGTTCTCAGGCAGCGTCTGGGGTGGTCCTACTTCCTGCCGGCTGGAGGGAGAGGGGCGGCCTCGGGCTGGCTCACCTGAGGTTTCTGCAGAGAAGAGCCTATTTACCATATTAGGGTCGTGGGTGAAGTTCCAATTGAAAAAAAAATGTAGAAGCTTAAGAATAAAAGCTCCAGAATCATTAAGGAGGATGGCCACTTGGGATTCCAATTCTTTGGTCTGGGAGGAGGGCAGGGTATAGCATCTGTGTACACCTCTGGCAGGACTGGCTGGGCTCTGCTCTCTCACTGTCTCACCTGGGCTGGTGCCATTACTCTGAGCAGCACAATTGCCTTTTAAACAACGGGATTCATAACAGGACACATTTCATAAAGGTGTTTTGAGGATAAAAGGAATGATGCACTTAGCATGGGTGCTTGCTATGCAGTAAACACTTAAATATTAGCTGGGTTAGTAACGTGTGTGAAAGGCTTAGCCCAGTGCCTGGAACATATGAAAATGTTGGATGATCTCATTGCTCTAGTTACTTCTTCCCTCCGAGGAGGGACGGGATGGCTGGTTTTCCGAGGCTGCAACATACAGGCCTGGGGGGCTCCCCAGGGGAAGCTGTGGCCCCGAGGACATCAACAGGGCCCACAAGCCAAGACCAAGCCCTCTCTGGTCAGTTCCCTTGCTGGCCCCAAAGGGCTGAGATTGGCCAAAAGTGGAAACCTGCATACAGAAGCGGGAATCCCC
Organism: Myotis lucifugus; assembly: GCF_000147115.1. Taxonomy (NCBI): domain Eukaryota; kingdom Metazoa; phylum Chordata; class Mammalia; order Chiroptera; family Vespertilionidae; genus Myotis; species Myotis lucifugus. The sequence continues at coordinate 520,150 of NW_005871372.1, read as the reverse complement.
TTTCTTTCCTACTCTATCTTTAGACTCTTTCTTCCCTTTCTCTCTTAAGTAGTTGAATCACCTACATTAAAAAGGCACCATAACACAGACCTGAAAACAGTTGCTCAAACAATAACTTGTGCACGAACATTCATGGAAGCCCCGAAGAGGAAATCACCCAATAGCCGTCGATGGACGAATGGCTGAGCCAAATGCAGGCGGTCTGTACAATGGGACAGCACTCAGCCATAAAATGCAACGAAATGCCGGACACAGGCCACAACATGCCTGCGCCCTGAAAACTGATGCTCCGCGAAAGAAGCCAGGCACCAGAGGTCACCTACTGCACGGCTCCTTTTCTGTGAAATGTCCAGAACAAGCAGATCCAGAGACAGAAGGCAGACTGGCGGTTGCCGGGGACTGGGAGAGTGGGAAGGAGAGAACTGTTTAATGATGACAACGTCTGGAACGAGATGGTGATGATGCCTGCACAACACTGTAAATGTCTCTGATGATAAACTTCATGTTATGTGTATTTTACCATAATAAAAAAGTACCAGTCGAACCTCCAAATCCAACGGATAACAAAGCCACCATAATACAGCTATAATAATAACCACGCTTGGTATCTCACACCTATTTTATAGACACCATGCACTGAATCCTCACAAGCAGCCTAGAAGGTAGAAGGGACATAACCTAATGAGCAAATCGAGCTCCTCAAAGCTTGGGCAACTCGTCTAATACCAGTGATGCTGATCTACGGGGAGTCTAAGTCATGTGTTCTAGGCATTTGATATATAGCGATTCCTTTTGCCTTCCCACCAACCTCATGAAGTAGGTGCTATTATTCTCACCCATTGTGCAGAATAGGAAGAACAGAGGTTGTATTACTTGTGCGGGGCTAGACACACACACAGCAGGAGCAGGGATTTGCAGCCAGGCCACCCGGCCTCAGGGTCCAAAGGCCTTCACCACAGAGGTCTGGAGGTCACGAGGCTTGGCCATGGAAACTGGAGAGAATGTGGGTAGCGGAGGCCCTGCCTCCCAAGGAGTATGGGACAGACTAGACACCCGCCACATGACATCAAGAGATCGTGTGGGATTCAGTCCTTCTCGCAGACTGTGTGAAAGCCAGCATGTGCCCAGACAGGTGTCACATGTCAACATCCCTCAGCTGCTGGGCTCCCAGATGGGTCCCCCCTCTATCTGTGCTGGCAACTCCAGTTGAGTGGAGAAGTGGCTGAGCCAATGGTGGGATTGAGGATAAGCCACCGTGGCTCACTGTTCTTCTGAAATGGACTCTGGCTCTTTGGAACATTTTCCATTCTCATCATGGAAGTATCGGAAAATGCCTCTAGCTGGAAGAAATAAGTGAAGACAAACCCCTCAACTGATCCTCAATCCAGGAATAAGCCCAGAGAAGCTTTGCATGATTGTGGAAGTGAAAATCATGCAATAAAGTGTCAGCGAGGCTTCTGCCACTTAGGAATAAATGACAGCAGACACTGCTGTTGTCACAGTGGTGGCTGTGGATGGCCACCGACCATCCATTTGATCTGGAGGTGACAAAGATTTGTCAGTAAGGACTTACTGTGCTCCTACTGTGTGCCAGGCACTGTACCAGGCACTAGAGAAATAGTGCTAAGCAGAACACACATCATCTCTGCTCTCCTGGAACTGTCACTCTGGGCCACCTTCATTGTCATCATTTGTGGAGAATTTTTTCTCCCCCAGGTAAGGCACCTCGCATTTCACCGATTAATCCTCGCAGCAAAGGCTGAAGTAGGCCACTGCAATGGTTCCCACTTCACAGATGAGAAAACCAAGGTGTGGAGAGGACGAGCAACTTGGCCAAGGTTTCATGGCCAGTGAAAGGGACACCTGGACTCGGACTCTGCCAGCTCCTCCAATGCACACTTCTGATGGCTTTGCTACAATCCTAATGGCCTGAGCTCTGGAAAATTTCTGCCAAACAGAGGGCAGAGAGAGAGTTTAGGGTCCAGCCCCAGGAAACCCAGGGCCTGGAGACCAAGCATATCGTGTGCTGTAGGAAGGCCCAGCAGAAAGGAAATAACAGCAGTGAAACCACAGGGGTGGGGAAGCAGCCTGGTGGAAAGAAATGGCCTGAGCTATAACGTACATATCCACAGCAGAAAATATTACCTATCATATTTCCCCTCCTTCAGCAGTCTGATGAAGTTCTCTACTTCTTTCCCTTTCCTTTTGTTCTCACTGCCAAGTAGTTGATTAGGAACTAACGCTTTCTCATCATGACACAAACCAATAAAATACTTTTCAAAGGTAACCTGTTGCTTTTAGAATAAACTTGGGCTCCTTACCATGGCTCTCAGGCTGCCATACCATCTGGGCTGACCCATCTCTCCAGCCTTATTCTATTGGCACATCCCCTTACCACACCCTGTCCACATAAGCCTCTCTTGACTTGCTACATGGGCCATGTTCCCTCATGCCCCAGGGCCTTTGCACATGCAACTTGCACTGGTTGGAACACTGATCCCCCATTTTTTTCCAGTTAATTCCTCTTCTTCTTTCAACTTTTAGCTCAAGGGCACTTCTCCAGGGAAGCTTTCTCTGACTCCCTAGAAGAGGTTATATGCATGTCTGTTTCATATATATATATATAGACTTCGTTCCTTACAATGTCATAAAGATGTAATAATTTCATGGTCTAATCCATGAGGCCAGAGAGGTTAGCTATCCTACCGGTGGCGGCAAGCCCAGATTCTGGCAAATGTCTGGCACGTAGTAGGTTTCCAATAAACGTGGGTCAACTGACTGAATGAATTAACCAATAATGAGGTTCTAAAGCTATTTCATTAGAGGCAACATGGTCATCACCTTAGCTGAAAAGTGCTCTGTCTTCCCAAGCTGACAGTGCAGCCTGTGGCGGACTCATGAGACGAATTACAAGAGGGGAACCCAGACACATAGAGGCAGAAAGAGGGTGGGGAACCAGACACACAAGATCAGCCAGATTTACAGCAAGCAAAACAGGAGCACAGGTCCAGTCACTCTGGGGAATCTTTGAGACTTAGTTGGCATTAAGGCATTAGTCAGCAACTTGCCTGGCCAGCCCAGAAAGATAAACGAGTCTTGTGCTCTCAGGGGGAGCAGTGAGCTGGGGTAAGTGCTGAAACCAATGAGTCTTGGGATTCAGCATCATTAACCTTTCTGATTCAGATGGAGGAAGGTGGCGTGGGGTGAATTACGGTGCTAATGAGAACCAGGTATTTCTGACGGGTTTATGTAGAGGAGGCTGGGTGGTTAGAACATACAGTTTGCTCTGGCTGACACTTATTACGGGGGCTGGACAGGGCCACAGTCATGGAGGACACCATGAATAAACTGCCTGCCTCCTCTTGGCTGGTCCAGGTCAGGCAACACTGATGGGTGAGCCGTATTTCATGTACTGCTTTCTAGCTCAGGTTTAGGACTGGTAAGTCATGCAGGTTGTGGGAAAATAAAGGAAAAGGAGACTGTTGTTTTATGTTGAGATACCCTGGGATGGGTGAGAGTTCAAGCCAAGGTCCAGGAGAGATTGACCAGAAGGCTTTGGGAATCTACCACTCCTTCTCTCTCCAGGGTCCTGAAATCTGAAGCATCAAAAGCTGGCATCTGGGTTGACAGACTCTCGACAGACAGTTGACAGGGGCCTGCAAACCATAACCCACCACTTCTGTTTGTAAGTCAAGTTTTGTTGGAATGGAGTCATGCCCCCTCGTGTGCATGTTGTCTGTGGCTGCCTCTTCCTCAGGTGGTAGAATTGCACTGTTGTGGTAGAGACCATAAGGCCCACAACACCTAAACTATTTACTATCTGGCCCTTTATAAAAAAGTTTGCCGACCCCTGCCATTATAATGTTTCTCTCTTTTTGGTCATCCATACCCCTTCCTCACAACTTTCCCCAAAACATCTTCCTGGCCTACCCTCCGCCTCCCATGCCGTATTTTTCCTAGAACACATTTCCCCCTGATATATTATTCCATCACTATCTAATGTCCCTTTCCCTTGGTTTTCTGTATCCCAGCATCCAGAAAGCACCTGGCACATAGTAAGCACTTAATGTATACGTATTTGTTGAATGACTGAAGAGCCACAAACGACTTATATTATTGCTTTGTTAACATTTAGATAAACTATTCTTTAAAGAAAACTTCAGCTTCAGAAACCTGGGGTATGTAAATTTTTCCTTTTGTGTTAATATTGATAAACATTGACATTTTCAGGAACTTGTCTGCATACCACTTTAAATCGCTGCCCACTGCAAGTGGTCCGTAGGTCAGACTTGGGAAGCCTGGCTTGTGGTTAAGGACATGGGCGGGGTTGTCTGAGCGCCACCTCTCAGTAGGTGAGCAACTTTGGGCAAATTCCTCATATCCCTTCTCTCCAGACTGGGGGTGATGAAGGTCCTCTCTCACCAGGTTGCTGAGAAATTAAATGAAATTATGGAAGCCATTAGCACAGCACCCTGCACACGCTCAGGGCTGGGTGAAGAGAGGTGGTAGATGCACCCCACTGGGTACTGCGGCCATGGCTCTCAGTGGAGGCCTTGTGGACACTGCCCTGGTTGCCGAATGGTTCCACAGCATCCTGGCAAAGCAATTTGGATTAATGGGACTATTTAGCTGTATGTGTCCAGAGATAGCATTGTTTAAAGTAACCTGTTAGAAACTTCCCCAAGGCAGCAAACTTTTACACAAAGATTGACTCTGTAATCAAAAGCTGCCTGGTCTTAAACCACATTCCAGCATTCCAAAGAGTGCAATTGCGTTGAGAAAGGGGTGGCGATGTTTGTGCCCCTGGGTGTGTCTGCCAACGAATGCAGACTGATGAACACAATGAAACTGCACCCAGGAGAATCCTTCTCTGAAGGAGGAAAGGACACAGGAGGCAGGTGGCAGCTCTGGACACAGCATTCCCATCCTCCTCTACATGAGAGGTGATCATGCTGTGGGTTCCACTGCACGCACCCCCCTCCTCCCCACTCCCCCGGGAAAATTGGCTGGCGCCACCAACAGCTTCCTCTTTGCCATTCTCCACTTTCTGTTTAAGTGGTGTTATGGGCCCTGGGCCAAGGCTAGAGATTGCTGACCCGTCCAGGTGTTCGAGCCAAGTTCTGACACTGCCAGGAGGGCTCAAAGTGGCCACAGGCTGGCTAGAGGCCCATGACTTGAGCTTGGGGATGGGTTAGGGTGGTAAGGTTGATGAGATCTACAGGTAGAACTTTGAAGGAAGTTTCCAACTTGAAACTTTAGGGAGGTTGTGGTAGCACTGATTCAAGAGTAAGTGGATATGAGAAGGACAGTGTTGCTTTAGCCCGCGGTGGTCAAGAAGGCTGATCAACACCAAGGCTGTCTTCAAACAGCCTCGCAACAGGAGGGGAGAGAAGGGCTGGGACAGCTCAACTACAAATGGGTCCAAACTTGGCTCAACTGAAGGCGACTGTCTTCTCGACTCTCATACAACTGAATTTCCTCAAAGGCATGCTCCCTTTCTCTCTCTCTCTGCATTTCAAATTTAGTACAAAGATATAGAGATATAAAATATAGGAGAGAAGAGGTTGAGAATAAACAGTGGCCACAGAGAAGGCCAGACCATGTTTTTATCTATAATGATAATGCAGGATTTTTAGAGACCATAGTAACGTCAACAAGAGAACCATCTCATGAGTACTTATAATAAACTAGAGGCCCGATGCACAAAATTTGTGCATGAGTAGGGTCCCTAGGCCTGGCCGGTGATCAGGGCCAGTCTGTGGGGTGACCGGCGGGGCAATCGTGGGGCCCTCACTGGCACCCGCCTTGGCTGGCCTGGGGCCTGCAGGCTGGGGGCAGCTCCTGCATTACGTGTCTGCTCCCTGGTGGTCAGTGTGCATCATAGCGACTGGTTGTTCCTCCAGTGGTCGATTTGCATATTAGGCTTTTATTATATAGGATGCCCAGCTCTCTATTAGGCCCTGTGTTTCAGTATCTCTCATCTTCATAGTGACCTGATGATGGCCCTGTGTGGAGGGGGCTCGGCCTGGCTTCCCATATCAGGCCTCCACTTTCCTCTCCTGCCTCTTTGGGTTCCTGCAACTGGGTGGATGCAGTAAGCTAAGGTCTCCCTGGCCATCTCCCTCTTCTCTCTGTTCCTCGGCACAGCTCTGCATCCCAGTCCCAATGTCTAGGTGGTGGGAGGGATGAACGTGAGGTCGCATGCAGATGCCAGACCTGAGCCACTGTGCTCTAACCTGACTGTTTATCAGACAGCTCACGGAGCTGGGAGTAAGGCAGAGCTTGGGTTCCCACCTCACTGCTGTTCCCTGCCTGGCTCCCTGACAGGTAACATTATCATCTCCCTCTTACAGGTGAGAAAACCAAGACTCAGAAAGACTGAATTCACTTGTCTTGAGATCATACAGATAGCAGGGGATGGAGACAGGAGTCAAACCCAGGCCAGTTGACATCACACGGCCTTTCACGTGTGCTGGTGGAGTGAGTGATGATGTAGAAAATGCCAGCTGTGGAACAATCGTGCACATTTCGGGGGGCGGGGGGGAACAGCAGCCATTCCTTCCTAATTCTGCTTGCTTGGGGCTAACATTTAAATGAGTGAGAATTTCATCAGGCACCACCCTTCAGCAGTTGGGGTCTGGAAAGTCTCGGGTCAAGAAGAAACAGGATTACAAAGGAATTGGAAGGCCGGGCTCTTCCAGCTAACGCAGGCAGCTGGTTCCTCCTTCCGGGCTTAGAGCAAACGCAATTTGTAAAGCCTCGATCTCTCACCAGCCAGAGAGAGCCCATCTGGTGATGGGACCACGCAGGCTGTGGTGGCCATGTGTGGGGTTTGTGCTCTTGTGTGATTGGTTTTACCCCCTGGGGTCAATTGTTTATGTAACATTTCTGCCCACCTCGCCAGTGAGGCGGCTGGGCAGAGCAGAAATCACACTGTATTTGACAGTCAATTGGGCCTGTGTTCAAATCCTGCCTTGACCTACCCAGCTCTGTGACCTTGGGAGAGTCATTCAAACCCGTGGCATCTCAGTGCCCATCTCCACACCACCCCTGTGGACACTGTGAGGACTGAGCAAGGCAGGACTGAAGCAGAACGTGACAGCAGCTCAGCAGCTGGCCGAGTGCTGGTGACCCTGGATTCCGGTTCTGATGTGCACGCCTGGTTATGGTCATTTCACCCTCCTGGATCCTCATCCAGATGAAGAGAACGAGGACTTCGACCGGAGAAGAATGAGCAGGGGAGCTTCGGTCCAGACCTGCCCAGTGGGAACAGTATGACCTGTGGGTGAGGAACTCAGGCCTCCTTTTGTTTTTCCCAGTGATGAAAAAAGCATGGATTTGAATCCTGGCTCTGATCCCCACCAGCTGTGAGACACTGGGCAAACTCCTGAACGTCCTTCAGCCTCAGTCTCTTCATCTGTAAAATGGGATGTGGCGATAGTATCTACCTTGTGGGGGTGTGGTGACATTTGATGACACATGGAAATCTCTTGGCCAGGACCCCCCAGTGGCAGGTACTCACAAAATGGAGTACTCACTGGTATTAGTTCTTGGAACAGGGAAGATCTTGAAGGGCTTTCCCAGGCATCTACTTGGAGAACCCTCTGCTGGCCACTCTCCATGCTGGGCAATGACTCAGGGTGGCAACAAGGGGGAGGAAGGAAATGAACATAATAATTTAAAAATCTATAGTTCCCATCTACCCACCCCATGACTGGACCTTAACCCTGTCTAGGAGGCCTCGTGCTTATCCAGGTTTCTGCTGTCATCAATGAAAAGGGGTAGAAACACCCCTCCCTTATCCCACTTGACCTTTAAAAGGGTGGGGTCCTTCCAGATTGCCCTTGAGAGCAATCTTCCCATGGAGTGAGATGTGAGATGTGAGGGGGAGGCAGAGGAAGAGTGACAGACTCTACAGTCCCATCACCCACGCTGCGGACCACCCCGGCTCACACCACCCCGGCTCACAGCCAAATTCCCAGGAGGCACTTAGAGCTCCATAAATGAAGCTCCATAAATGAAGCATTTACTCTCCAGAGCACTGGGTAGGAAGATGCCCAGCGTTGGAAATGTTCCATCCACAGACACATAGCTAGCCGCTGCTGAGATGAAGGGAGATGAAGGGGAACTAGGGAGGAGGAAGTTAGGAAAAAACACAATGCATGGCCAGTCTGGGCTCTGGTGAGACCATCCAACTGGCAGAGAATGGAGACCACATTTGTTTCTAAACTGGCAGTATCCATGCTCTCCTATGATCGAAACAGCAATGTAACTCTCTCCAGCGGAAGTATTTCTGCCCCACGACACAAAGGTAAGGCCCATGAGGACAGGAGTTTTCAATCGGTTTTGTTCACTCCTCCATCTTCAGCACCAAGATCTGCGCTGCTCCATATGCTATTTGTTTATGTTTAAATTAAAATCAACTTGACTTTGCCAGGCCACCGTGGCTCAATGGTTGAGCGTCAACCTATGAACCAGGAGGTCACAGTTAAGATTCCAGGTTGGGGCACATGCCTGGATTGCGAGCTTGATCCCCAGTAGGGGGCATGCAGGAGGCAGCTGATCAATGATTCTCTCTCATCATTGATGTTTCTCTCTCTCCCTTCCTCTCTGAAATTAATAAAAACATATTTTTAAAAAATCAAATTGACTTTAAAATGTAGTGCCTCTGTCCCACAAAGCATGTTTCAAGCTCCCCATAGGCACATGGTGCTGGCGGCTCCTGCATTGAATGGCGGATTTGGAACATTCCTGTTGCCATAGTCAGTTCTGTTGGACAGCTATGGTCTGGAGCATCACCCAGCACACAGTAGGCTCTCAAGGTGGTGAATGAATGAATGAATGAATGACCAACACGCTCTACTCTCTGTTGGCCTAAGGATGGACATAGGACTCAAGATAAAAGCATCCAATTCTTTTCCCCAGAACTTCTATTTTTCTTTCAGCAGTGAAAGCATGAAAATGACAGGCAAACAGGCAACTCGGCTGCGATGTATTTAAGCCACACGGTGGCATCTCATGGGTGAAACAGTCACGTCATTCCTGCCTTTTGTTCTGCCACCTTTTGCACTGATTGCGTGAACGCCCCCATCCTTCCAGAAACGTCCTTCCTTATCTCTGTTAGCCAAGACAGTGTTCTAAACCGATAGGGCCGCTCTTGGCTTTCTGAGGTACTGGGTGCTTCTCAACCCAGTCCTGTGAGGATTCCACGAACGCCAGCCCCACTTGGCTTGTCCGAGGACACAGTTTGCAAACAAAACTGTTAATGGAATAATTACTGGCATTTTTTTTCCCCGTTCCTCGTGAACAACAGCCTGAGCAGAAACATCCTCTCGGACTGGAACATTCTCTGGGTGGAGCTTTCCTCCGACCATGTCACACCAGGGTTTTGAGGTCTCGGAAACGAATAAAAGTGGTTGGATGCTGAGAATGTGGCCATCGATGGAGAGAGTCACACCCAAAGATCTGGTGCTGGGGTCACAGCTTTGACTTCTGTGAAGTACTGAAGTGCACTGTCATCGCAGCATTCCCCTTGCGATTTATTACTGTAATTAAAGTGACGAATGTCTGTGTCTCCCCCAGGCCAGTGGTTTTCAACCCCGACTGTATTCCAGTCACCTGGAAAGCTTTAAAAAATACATATAGATTCTTGTCTCCCACAAGGAATTTATATTCAACTGGTCTGCAGTGGAATTCTGATATTTTAAAGGAAGCTTCCAAGAATCAGGTGGAGCCCTGCCTTTCTCAGGGTGCCAGGCTCCCACGGCGGGGACCCTGTCTGCCTGGCTGCCTGCTCTGCCCCTGGAGAGAGCGATGGTAGGTGCTCAGGAAGTGACGGCTGAATGGAGGCACGGGAGAGCGCCAGCTCCACCCCAGCGTGAGGCCAGAGGATGGTGTCTTTGCTAGAACAGCCTTTAGAGGAGGCTCCCGCCCCCTCCAGATGTGGCTGGGGACCTAGGACAGCACCACGCCTCCCAAGTATGTCTTGCACTCAAGGGTGACGGCAGGCTGTAATGGGTTGAAGGGGATCCTCCTCCCAAAATTCACATCCCCCTGGAACCTCAGGAGGCACTTTTTTTTTGGAAACAGGAACTTTGTAGATGCAGTTAAGATGGGGTCCTGCTGGATTAGGGTGAGCCCTAAGTCCAATGACTGCTGTTCTTATGAGCAGGTTGTGTCAGGAGAGGCAGACATAAGAAAGAGGGGCCAAAGGAAGATGGAGGGAGATTGGAGTGATGCATCTACAAGTCAAGGAATGCCAGGATTGAGGGCAACCACCAGAAACTAGGAAGAGGCAAGGAAGGATTCTCTCTAGAACCTTCAGAGGGAGGACGGCCCTGCCAACACCTTGATCTCAGACTTCAGCTTCAGAACTGTAAGAGAATACACTTCTGTGGTTGTAAGCCAGTGGTCGTGTTCTCCTGGAGCCACAGGAAACTAAGGCAGAGGCTAAGGGCACCAAGAGAAGAGTCTGCTGGGCAGAAGATGAGTCGCAGGGCTGGTAAGTTCCCTAATGTCCTTCTCCAGATTCATCTTCCCCACTCCTCGCCTCCACCGCGCTGCCCCACCTGACCTCCTTTCTCTTTAGCCCCTGGAATGTGCTGGGCTCCTCCCTGCCTCAGGGACCTTGCACATGCTGTTCCCCTTTGCCTGGCACCTCCACCCCTTTTTTTCATAGGGAGCCCCATTTCAGGTCTTGGCTTAAACTTCCCTCTCTAAAGGCATCTCCTCTTCCCTGACCACACTCCTTAGGGTAGGACCCCTTCTTATTCTCCACTGGGACACCCTGGCATGATTTTACGAATATGACCTCCATTTCTCCCACAGACAGTGAGCTCCCTCAGTGAATGAGCAGGTCTTTCCCGGCTGCATCTCCCAGCACCCAGCCCAGTGCCTGGCACTCGGCCTGTGCTCCACAAATACTCAGCACACCTGCTTGAGTAAATAAATGATTACGGGCTGCAAGCTGCTCCCAGGAGGGCTGGGGCCAATGCTTTCCCAAATGGCTGGGGAGAAGCTCGAGTCCGTTTTCAGGGTCTGGCTCAGCTATGTCCTCCTGGGGGGCTCTGAGGGCCCCGGGGTGAAGCAATGAGGTCTGGCTTGGGCAGAGATGGAGAGGGTCCCGGGGGGATGTCCATGAGAAAGAAGTCAGGGGTAGAATTAGAAGGCGCAGGCCCTGGCGGGTTGACGAGGTGGGGGGCACACAGGCTTCCAGCCCCAGTGAACAGGCCAACGGATGGTCCTACTCAGCAAAGGGCAATGAGGAGGGGCTGATGTGGGTTGGAGAGAAGTTTAATAGGAATCCTGTGAGAGCCTGGTCCCGTGGGGAGACAATTCCCTGTAGCTAACCTAACGGTTCTGTGGAGAGAAAACTCGTTGTTTCAGGAGTTTATGCTCCTTAAAAAGAACAAGAAGCACCTTACACCCATCAGGAGGGCTACTCAAAAACAGGTGGAAATAACAAGCGCTGGTGAGGGTGTGCGGATGATGGAACCCTGGGCACTGCTGGTGGGAATGTGAAGGGGTGGTGCAGTGCTGTGGAAAACAGTCTGGAGAGTCCACCCCCCTCCCCCCCCAAAAAAAAAGAATTACCGTGTGAGCCAGCAATTCTACTTCTGGGTACACAGCCCAAAGGACTGAGAGCAGAGAGGCGAGGAGATACCTGCACACACATGCTCATAGCAGCATTATCCACCAAGAGGTGGAAGCAACCCAGTATCCACGGATGATGGGTGAACACGGAAGCAAAGCTGGTCTATTCCTACAATGGAATAGTATTTGGGCTTAAAAAGGAAGGAATTTCTGATGTTCTACGACATGGAGGACATCATGCTAAGCGAAACAAGCCAGTCACAAAGAGATAAACACTATGTGATTCCACTTAAATGAGGAACCTAGAGTAGTCAAAGTCAACAAGACAGGAAGTAGAACCGCAGTTGCCAGGGGGCGGGGGAGGGGCATGGGGATTGTTTAATGGGTAGAGTTTCAGTTTTCCAAGATGAAGAGCCCTGGAGATCGGTTACACAACAGTGTGAATGCACTTCGCATTACTGAACTGTACACATAAATAGTTAAGATGCTAAAGTTTATGTTATGTATATTTTACCACAATTAAAAACAAAAGGACAAAGAAGAGTGTGAACGCACAGGCTTTCACAGTCCCTTCCTGAACCCCAGGCTGTCCCCTTCTGCCTCCCTGCTCAGTGCTCCTGACCTGTTCCCCAAACTCTTGCCCAGGTCACTGGGCGGTCTTGGCTCTCTGGGTTCTGTGCATCAGCCCTGCGCTGCCAGCCTCCTGAACGAGGCTGATTCATGCAGGTGTGGGGTCCTGGTCCCCAAGCAGAAGGTGGCTGCCTGGCTCTGTGTGACTGAAAGGCTAACCATCCGCTCTGCTTGGACTCAGGAAGCTCATGGTGGCTCCAGGACACCTGCCTCTGCCAGGAGGCTGGAGAGGAGAGGGGACTCTCTGGGCATAATTCTGGGATCAGCAAGCACCCCCTTCCTCACTGGCCTCCCCACCTGAGACCCCTCCCAACTGTTCTCCCAGGGCAGCCAACGTGATCCCTCCAGACTGCAAATGGGAGTACTGCCCGCTGAAACCACACAGCTCTCGGGCTGTGGCTTCAACCACCAACAGGTAACCCAAAGTCCCCGGGGGGACTGGCCTCAACCTACCTCACTGCTAACCAGGAACCCCTTGCTCTTTGAGTTGCAGCCACATTAGCTTTTTTTCAGCTCCTCATACATGTGAAGGGCTGTCCTGCCACAGGGCCCTTGCCCACACCACCCCTTTTCCTGGAATCCTCTCCTGGGACCCCTCACACTTCTGCTGGCGAACTCCTACCCCTCTTACCCATCTCAGTTCCCGTGCTGTCTCCTACAGGAGGCTGTCCCAGGTCCCAGGCCAAGGTGGTTTCACTTGCAAAGTGCTCTTAGACCCCTCCTTCCTTTCCTTAGACCACTTGCCTCACTTTGTAATGATATGTTTACTCCTGTGACCATTCTGATTCATGTCAGTCTCCCCCCATTAATAACTCGCTGTCACACAGACAGTGCTTACTGAGGGCTGAGCACCTTACATACGTTAACTCATTTCACCCTCGAGCAACCATATGGGTGGTACTGTGCTAGCTCCGTTTTACAGATGAGGGAACTGAGGTATCAATACATTAAGTGATTTTTCTCAAGTCTAAGTTTACACGGCAAGTACCCAGAAGAGCTGGGATTGACCCCAGATGGTCTGGCATGAGTCTGCGTACTTGACCATGATGAGGAGGGCAAGGACTGGCTGTGCTTTCCCTCACTGTTGAATGCCCGGTACCTAGTGAACGAATGGAGTCAGTAGGAGCCCCATCTCCCGAACACCTCTGTGAAAGTAGAGCATGGTCTTCAGCTGGCTCACCAGGGGCCTGAGCTCTTTCCTACCCAACACAGCCCCAGGCTGCACTCAGAGGGGCTTGGATGGTGAAGGAAGAAGGAGGGGGGTAGGGGAAGCTTACACCTCAACCTTATCTTCCATCTTTCCATCTTCAACCCCAAATCTGTCTCAACTAACTGGAATCATGGCAAGAGGTAGGCAGAGGAGGACCAGGCTGAATGGGAAAGGTCACAGCCTCTTGGGGTATGTCACCCCCACCCTGGCCCCAGCATCGTCGGGGCTCAGTCAACCAGAGTCCGAAGCACCACGCTGTATAGAATCCCATGTGATGCAGACACATCTTTAACCAGATGAGGTCCTTGACTCAGGGCACATGGCACCATCCAAGCCAGCCAAGAGACAGAGTGTTTTGGGGGCTCTTAAGAACCCCAGGCCTATCAGTTCATGGGAGGCTACACAAACGGTGGTATATCTACACAATGGAATAGCATTCGGCCATGAAAAGGAATGAAGTACTGATACATGCTACAACGTGAATAACCATGAAAACAGTATACCACGTGAAAGAAGTCTGTCACAAAATGTCACATACGGTATGATTCCATTCATATGAAATAGCCAACATAAGTGAACCCAGAGAGACAGATTAGTGGTTGACAGGGACTGGTGGGGGAGGTGAATGGGGGATGTACATGGCGAGTGACTGCTTCATGGGTACAGGGCTTTCTAGTGGGGAGACGAAGTGATTAGGAACCAGATGGAGGTGATGGTTGTACACCATTGAGCATGTACTAAAAGCCACTGGATCAAACAATTGGTTAATTATATAGTCAGTGAATTTTACCTCAGTTAAAAAAAAAAGATCCTGGTTCTGTCACTTACTGGCTACATCATTGTGGTCAGGTTTCTTAACATCTCTGTGCCTTAGTTTCCCCATCTGAAAAATGGGGATACCAAAAGTATACTTCCTGGGGTTCCTGTGAGGACTATGTAAAATATTTAGAAAAATGCCAGGGAGGAATTAAGTGCGATATATGCACTTGCTATATATGGTTGGCTATTGACGAAGGAATTCTGTGACCCACTCAAAACCCCCTGAGCCAACTAAAGGAATGCAAAGTAAGGGAGAGGCTGACGTCTGAGTATCTGTACCAGGTAACTTAATTTCAAATCCTAGGGTAACATGTTAATTATTATCAAAAATTTGGCTTTCTTGCAAAGTTTCCTGGAAGTTCTGTTTCAACACTAACCTCTTCACACTTTCTCACACAGAAGTTTTGTTTGGGAAATGAAATTTAAGACAAAACTTGAGTTAAAGGCCTCTGTGGCAGGTCTAGTACATAGTAGGTACAAAGCAAATGTTTGCTGGATGCGGGTGAGCCTCGCCTGATCAGTCCCACGCAAATGCTGGTCTCTGGAGCATCGCGGGGAAGCTGGGCCACCTGCTTCCTGTCTATGAGCTGGCGCTTCCTGGCGAGGCTCCACAGAACCACTCTGAGCTCCGGGCCGGGTGGTATCTCAGGACAGTGTTTAGGTCCACAGTCAAGTGTAACGTAAATATCCATATGGTGGGCCCAGGTGGGTTAGATCTTGTTGCCATGGACCCCCATGAGGCAGAATAGTAGGCCCTGGGTTTAGCTGAAAATTTAAATATGATTTCCCCTGACACACACACACACACACACACACACACACACACACACACACATGCACATACACCACAGACAGCATGTGAGCCCTGGAGGGGCCAAGGACACACTGAGCCCTCCTCCCTTTGCACTGGACTTAGCCCCAAGACACGGGGCCTGGAGAAGGTGGACAGTGTTACCACTGGCCCCAACTAAGCAACAGTGCAGACCGCTTCTTGTTTCATGCCGTCCTGTGGCCCATGTAACTAACGCATGCTAGAGCAATTTCCTGCCTTACTGAGTAGAATATATTGAATAAAAGCATGCCCTCTGATGATTCAAGACCTCACAGGGTCTCTGTGTTTGAAAATATCCTGTTTCATCCATGCACCAGATACAGCACCAGCTCCAACCGCAGCCCGTGTGGGCCAGGCAGGCTGGTCAAGCCCAGAGCGGGAGGACCTGAGTTCCTGAACGCACTTAGCTTGCATGTTCCAAATGCAGGACTAGTCTGCACGTTCACAAATGAGTTGCTTCTGTCCTGTTTTCCCTTGAAACAGTGGCCTTTACAGCCTAACACTGCTTTTCCCACTGTTGAAAGAGATGTGAATTCAAGAAATATTTCATCAGTCTTTTCACGATGAATGGAAATCCAAAAGCAATTCAGTTGATGAGTGAGCCCAGCCTGTGGTGCCCACACTATCCCATCATTACACTAGTAACAGCCCGTGTCTACCAAGCACTTTCTATATGTCAGGCACCGTGTTAAGCCCTTGACATGCAACATTTCCTTTCATCGTCCTAACCTCCCTATGAGATAGGCACTGAGATTGTGCCGTTTCTCAGGTGGACAAGCAGAGAGTCAGAAAGCTAAAGCAGCCTTTGCTGAGCCGGTGGTGCATACAGTCTATAGCCAGGCAGAATCCGGGGCCTACACAGGCTGGTGGCCAGCGAGTGTTCACCCCCTAAAAGAAGTCTGGTCCCCCAGGCAGAGCTGGGCAGCGGCATGGGGAGGCTACATCAAATCACAAACAGCTCGGAGTAGCCACAGCGAGCAGGCTCTGCCCTTGGCTACCCCAAGTTTTCAGAGCCATCAGAAGCTTTTGGGGCACTCCCGCCTTTGGAGAAGGCTCCTAAGTTTGCTCACCCTTCCTGGGATGGAAGAAGTCGTGGTTTGGGAAGCTACAGATGGAGTGGCAGATGGGAAGTGAAGGCCCATCAGAGTTGCCCAGGATAAAACCATTCATCTGCAAAATTCATATGTTTTTGTGTGGGGCGACTTCGTGAAAACAACAGCAAGAGGAAGCAGCAGTGCCTGATGCATGACGTGCCTCTGGCCACCAGGCTGGCAAAGCACAGTGGACAGAAGAACCGGGGCGGGGGGTGGGGGGGAGAGGGGTGGGCGGGCACTGAAATGAGAGCAGAGAAAGACAGAGCGACAGAGACGCAGAGACCCAGAGCGTGAAGCTAAAAAGCTAGAAATATGATGACTCTCTTCCCCAAACCCCCAAATAGGTGGGGCATATGGTCCAAGGAAGGATTTCTGGACCCCTCAGATATGAGGCTCAGACTTACAACGAAACTGACTGTGGACATTGACTGGGAACTTTCTAAGTGCCAACACTCTGCTGGTTGCATTGCTACAACCTGATCTCACAAAGACTGAATTTACCTCTGATGGTTTTTGTTCTGCCAGTGAAGTGGCAGAACTCAGACTCAAACCTTGGCCACCTGCTGAGAGTCGGAGCACCCCTCCTCTTGGATGCTGAAATGCTAGAAATTCCGATATCCGGGCAGAGCAGACTTGGTTAAGGGGTCATGGTTGGTTATGGCTTCAACTTGCAAGTCAACACAAAGCCTCTAGGGGGCAGTCTCAAGACCTGGCATGAGTCTCCTGGGAAGGGCCAGGGGCCTGGGCATACCTAACTGATCTCAAGAGGTCTCTGGCCGAGTTCCGCCGCCTGACCTAGGCTGAAATGACCTCTGGGGCCTCCATGGGAGGCCTGGAAGAAAGTGTGGGAATCTTGATCCTAGCTAGTCAGACTCGGGGACAATAGGAGACCTTTACTCATGAGATTTCCTGCTGCCAGGTGGTGCAATCACATCTCTGCCCAGTCTGGAGCTGAGGAGTGGCTGTGCTCTCTAGGCAGCCTGGGGCCATCCCGCCACTCTGGGCCAGCTGACTTCCCCAGGGACCAACTTCAAGCAGAAAGAATAACAACCTTAGAGCCAGACAGAACTGGTTCTAATCCCCAGCCTGCCACGTATTCTTTACATGACCTTGGGCCTCAGCTTGCCCTTCAATAAAACAGGTTCGCTTTGAGGGCTGACAGAAGCACCTCCCACATCAGCTGCTCTATAGCAGCAGGTTAGGGTATTTCTGAACTCAGTCCTTCCTTGGGAGATGGAGGAGAATGTTCTAACTCACCTTGCCCTGTCCCTCTCTAACTCACCTCTCCTCGTTCTTCTATTGCACTCTGTTTAAATTTCTCTAATGCATCTAGTTCACCTCTGACCCAAGTCTTATCCAGGCTGTCCTTTCTCTCAGGAACTGGAGAGTGATTCTGCCCCTGGGGAAACAGCAACTGGAGATGTTTGTGGATGTCACAGTGCCTGGGGGTGGGGAGCACTACCAGCATCTGGTAGGTGGGGCCAGGGATGCTGCTAAACACCCTACAGTGCCCAGGACAGCCCCTCAGCATGGAAGGCTCCAGCCTGTTATGCTAATAGTGCCTAGGTTGGGAAATCCTAGTCTAGAATGATCTTTCCTTCTCATTTGCTTGCCATTTTTTTTTTAATGCTCACCTGAGGATATGTTTATTGATTTTGGAGAGAGAGGAAGGGAGAAAGAGCTCAAGAGAGAAACATCAATGGGTTGCCTCCTGCATTCGCCCCAACCAGGAATCGAACCTGAAGCCCTTTGCTGTACGGGACAATGCTCTAACCAACCACGCCACCTGGTCAGGGCTGACGATCCCTCCTTATCCCCAGGTCTCAACTCAAAACTGCACATTCCGAGGCCTTTCTGACATCCTGATTTTGCCCCTCTTGCACTCAGACCATCTGCTGCTTCCTCTTGATAGCCCTGTCACACCTTGCATGACGCCTCTCTTACATGATTAGCTAATTCCTTCTAGGGTACCACCAGGCAGGGGCTGTGCGGCTTTTATTCACTAAATGCCCAAATAATGCCTAGCACGGTAGTTGCTTAATAAATCTTTGTGGAATGAATGTTTGAATAAATAAGAAATTAGGAAAAACCTGCCAGTGATGTTTTAAAATCACCTTTTTTTTTTTAAATTCTGCTATCCTACAAACAAAAGAAAATAACCCCCATCATTCTTCCTAGGTTCAAGGGTGTCAGGTGCATTTTGCCTAAACTGAGCAAAGACTGTGCCTCCCCCAGATCTCCTTCAGAGTCCAGGGTCCCCTGGCAGACCATGGGATGCCACCAAGCCCAGAACTAAAGGAAGGGCACTTTAAATAGACACTTCCATGCCTGTGTCTCATCTAGATCCTCACTCAAAACCCAAACTCCTGGGCATATGTGGCCTCGATATTTAATGACTTAGGAATGACTGTTTAATATTTTAGATGTGATAATCATATTGATGTTATGTTCAAAGAGAGATGTATACTGAAATATTTACAGATACGATTTGATGATGCCTTGGAAATGGTTCACGGGGGGCGGGGGAGGTGGGGGGAGAGACATGAGCACAGACATTACCAGACTGTCACGAATTGATTATAGTTGAAACTGGGCAACGTATAAGTAGGGGTTCATTATATTAGTCTCGGCACTCTTGTGCACGTTTGAAAATTGCCCTGATAGAAGTGTGTGTGAGTTCTTTAAAGATCCCTTCATTTCTGGGACTGCTGTTCAGTGCCCTCATGGCATCTGAGGGAGGAAGACCCTCTGCTTCACACACTGTCCCCCTCCCTGTCCACTCACTTCTGCCTCTCAGCCTCCTCAATAAATCAGGATGGAAGACACGGCCGAGCAAAGAGCTGCCGTCTGGATAGGAAATAGACCTCATTTTCTTGCCTTTCTCCTTTACAAGCTCTCTGGAGGGGTTTTCTTTGCTTATGGTCTATTTTACGGAGCAGATCACTGTTTGTGCACAGGGGCCTTCCTCGTGGCATCTCCGCTACCTCGGAGCTGCAGACTGTGGGCTGCTCTATCTGCCCCACACGACTGTGGCCAAGCAGGCTGCAGGCTGAGTGGGAAGACCGAGAGAAGCTCAAACTCTGTAGTTTCACGTGAAATTTCCCAATTTAAAAATGTAGACAATCAATTTGTTTGTTAAAATTAGGTAGGAGCCAAAGAATAAAATCCAAGATACCCATGGTCCTTGAATAGCCCAAAGACACCCACACGTCTGTGACTGTGCCTGAACTGTTGCACCAGACCTCCCTTCCTCCTCCCTGCCCCTCCTGGTTTAACCTGGATGTCACACCTTGTCTTCCTCTGCTCAGATCATACCAGTGGGCCCCGTCTTGCTTGAGTGACAGCCAAATTCTAGAATCTCTACAGTCTCGCCCCAAGTTGCTCTCTGATCTTCTGTGTCTTACTACCCTACGCCTCACTTAGTCTGTCCCAGCCACACTGAGCGCCGTTGTTCCTTCCACACACCAGGTGTGTTCCCGCCCCAGGGCTCAGCACTGCTGTTCCCTGTTCCTGGACCACTTTCCCTGACAGAGTGACTCACTCCTCCTTCCTCTTCCATTCTTCTCGGTGAGGACCGTCCTGTCACGCTGGTTAAAATTCCAATTCTCCCCTGCATCCTCTCGGCTTTGTTTTCCCCATGCACCATTTGACTTATTTTGTTTGTTATTTGTCTCCCCGATTGGACTGAAAGCTCCATGTGGGGAAGGGTGACAGTCCCTTTAGTGTTTCCTTAAACAGAGCAGGAAAACTGTGTACTCAACAAATATCTGTTGAATGAATGAATGAACGAACGAGTGAATGTGCAAATGATGCTCAGGCCCAGTGTGGATCCCATGCTGAGGGATCTGTGAAGACAGTGCAGGAGCGTACACGCTGCTCTGCACAGGAGGCAAAACGCTAAGACCAGGGAGGACGGGAGGGAGCAGGACCTCGGCGCAGGCTGCTGGGGCTGAGGGCCGCCTTACCTGATGGGGTAGTCGGCTGCGCTGAGGTTGATGAAGAAGTCCCAGGGCCAGTCGGTCATCTCCAGCAGGTCCCGCATGCTCTGCAGGTACGTGGCCAGGAGGCTGGCGCCGCCCCAGATGGTGGCCATCCGCCAGGGGGTGACGCGGACATTGCTGTACTGCCGGGCGAACTGGAGCACTTGGCGGTGCAGGTAGTTGGAGCGCTTTTTCCCAGGAGAGAAAAGGGTGACATTCAGCAGCCCAGAAAACACCCAGACGTGCCCCTTTGTCCCCTCTCTATCCCTTCCCTTCTAGGTGGCAGGGTTCCTGAACTTTGCCCAGTAGATGGTTCAAGCTGGGGGCATCTTTCTACATGGCTATTCGAACATTTATTATTGTTTAAATTTCACTTTAGCTATTTTAAATGCAGATTACCTGGCCCCATCCTCTGACCTACGGTTCACTAGGAGCCTAGGGCTCTGCATTTATATACAGACGGAGGCATGTGGTCTGAGGATAGCGAGCTGTGAAATACAGCTGTATCGAAGCCTGAGGAGTGTTGTGAGGAGTGGAATGTCTCCATCACCCTCTCACAGGCCTGCTAGAAGCAGATCCTTTGCCTCTTGAGTAAGGACATAATCATGTCACGTTCCAGGCTAAGAGAAAACCCCTGGGACAAGAGAGTTCAAGGGTCAGCAAGCCTGCTGCGGGGTTTTATCAATAAAGTTTTATTGGGACACAGCCACACACATTCATCATTCGTTTATGTATTGTTTATGGCTGCTTTCACACAATGGCAGAGCTGAGTAGCTGCGACAGAGAGGGTATGACCTTCAAGCCTAAAATCTTTATATATGGCCCTTCATAGGGAAAGTGTGCCCACTCCTGGGATAGCTCCCCTCACAGAGCGGCAGGCAGTGTACTGGGCAGTGGGACAGTGAGGAAAAGAGGGAAGAAAACCAGTATTTATAGAGACTGTCTCTCTCTCTCTCTCTCTCACACACACACACACACACACACACACACACACACACACACACTTTAGGAGAGCCTTCCCTGAAAGGGAGGCTGGCTTGAAGAGGGGCAGAGGGACCCACAGAGAAAGGCCAGCAGGAGGCGCCTGGATGGGGGGCTCACCTTGTCCACGTGGATGTAGTAGAAGTGGTCTTTGTGGTAGATGGCCTTGAACATGCGCTGCAGCTGCCGGGAGGCCCGGCCGTGCACCACCAGGACGAAAGCGATCCGGACCGGGTTGGCCAGCATATACTCCACGGAGTCCTCGTCCCACTGGACGTTCTTGTTGGCTTTGCCTGCGGAAAACCCGAAAGATCACAGAGGTGGGTGAGGGTCAGCAGTTCCTGTTGGGGGCAGGTTCTCTGATGCTTCATCTTGGGGACTGTTGGAGGGGCACCGTAGTCACATTGGGCCCTGAAACCTGATTCAGCATAACCAAGCATGTTCTGGACCCTTATGCTCTCCTGGTGCAACAGGAGTGGGGGACCTTGAGGTGCTTAAGTCACAATTTCCATCCCCAAGAAGCTTTAAAGAGCTGATGGAGACACAGGTACACATATTAAACTATCGAACAGGAGGAGATAAGAGGCATAAGAGGTGCATCTCTGAACCACTGAGGAGGAGAAGTTAACTCTGAGCTAGAAAACGTAAGATACCTGTGCTGCTTTTGCCCATTCAAGTCTATTCTCCTGTTTCCTCCTAAAAGCATCCATTCAAAAAAATGGTGGTGAGAACAGATAACAGGAGATCTACCCTCTTATCACAATTTTAAGAGCTCTGTATAGTCTTGTTGATTGCAAGCACGATGCTGTACAGAAGATCTTTAGAACTTATTCCTCTTGCAAAGCAAAAAGTCTCATCCGGTATTTTGAGAGGCCTCACCCCCCTCCTCCATTCTCAGTCCAAGTGGATGGGGAGGACCTCCCTCCATTATCAAGGTCAGGGGCGTTCACAGAGCTTTGGCCTGGCCAGTTTAAACATTGCATCTCCCTGGCCATA
This sequence comes from Myotis lucifugus, assembly GCF_000147115.1. Lineage (NCBI taxonomy): Eukaryota > Metazoa > Chordata > Mammalia > Chiroptera > Vespertilionidae > Myotis > Myotis lucifugus. The sequence goes on along the minus strand of NW_005871372.1, from coordinate 498,016 downwards.
GTCTGTATGATGCAGAGGTGAGCATGTGACCCAACCAAGCTAATTAGCTCCAAACACAGAATTCTACACTTTAGTTGAGACAACTAGATAAGAGATGTTCATTTTTGGGTGTACACACAACTGGGAGATTCTAAGAGCGCTTTTGTCCCCACATGGAGGTTGCCTGAGAGAGACCAACACAGAAGCAGCACTGCCGAGGGAGGGAGAGGGCTAGAGCCTAAGGACCCGCTGGAGCTCCTAGATCAGCCCCGCGGGAGATCAGCCACCGTCAGTCATATCCTAGTTTTCTTTGCAAGCCTGGATCCTACACCAGACCCACCTGGGTAAATGGTTCCAGATATATATATATTTTTTATCCCAGAAGCAGCTCAAAGAGGCTGTTTCCTCCTCCTTTCCTCTGCAAACACACCAGGGGCAAGGGTGCAGGGAGAAACACTGGCTCAGTTCATTACAATTCCAGCTAGAGTTCTCCCGGCTCTCTTCGGCCTGATTTCCTTTGAGTCTAACCTGATTTCTTGTGGGTTCGAGGTTAATGGGACCAGAACATTGTCAGGGTATTAGCTGCATGTGTCCCAGAATGTCAACTGGGAACGCTGAGAACTGGGAGTGTGTAGCCTGGAGGTCAGGAGACTGGGGGCCTGTTCCTGTCGCTGGAAAGCTGAATGGCTGCCAAATGAACAAGGCACCTTCTACCTTGTTCCAGGGGACAGGAAGAGATGGACATGGCTAATGTCCAAGTCGCATGGCCCAGCCTCCACACCTACATGATCTGCCTCCTGCAGGCCTGGTGCCTTGACTGGCCGGTCCTACTACTTACCTCACCTCCGGGCCCCTTTCTATCTTTACTTGAGGTGTCTGCCTCAGCACCTTTTCATGGGCTATTCTTGCTACTGGAACACCCTTCCCTTAGATCTTTATTTATTTATTTTATTTCATTTTTTTAAAGGGGAGAATGATGATTTTTATTTTAATTTTAATATATTTTATTGATTTTTTTTTACAGAGAGGAAGGGAGAGGGATAGAGAGTTAGAAACATCGAAGAGAGAGAAACATCGATCAGCTGCCTCCTGCACACTCCCTACTGGGGATGTGCCTGCAACCAAGGTATATGCCCTTGACCGGAATCGAACCTGGGACCCTTGAGTGCGCAGGCTGACCCTCTATCCACTGAGCCGAACCGGTTAGGGCTCCCGTAGATCTTTACATGGCTGCACCTTCCTGTCCTCAGTTCACCGATCAATAAAGGGCCACCTCACCCCGCCCCCAGCCACATTACTCTCTTTCACTGCTCCCTATTTCAATTTTCTGCATAGCATTTAGCACTGTCTGAAATTGTTTATTCATTTACTTGTTTATTATTTAAATATTCCACTAGAACATGAACTCCAAGAGATGAGGGACTATTTAGTCTTGTTTGTCATTAAATATACAACACTATAGCACACCATGTTCTTGGTGGAAAAAAGAAGTTACAGGAGGGTACATTTGGTTCAGTGCCATAGTAATAGCAATAGAGTTTACTGAGCACCGATCAGCCCTGGTCATTCGTTATTTCATGTAATCCTCATAACAACCCTGCAAGATGATATTATTTCCATTTTGCAAATGTGGAAACCACCGCTTAGAGAGGCCAAGGGATTTATTTGTTCAAGGTCACACTGCTTTAATTAGTTCAGCTGAGATTCAAACCCAGGTCTGTTTTCAAAGCCTATGCCCTTACCCACTAATATACACTACATTACCATACCCAGAATTTGGGAAAGTTTAAAATTCTGCTTGTTAGTTAATGAAAATACCTTTGAGTTACTGCAGGTAAATAGGCATTTGAGGACTATCAGAGGCACTGCAGGGAGGATTGCTGTATCGTGTGAAAAGCTGACTCTAGTCATCATTACGGACACACGTTTTCATCCATCCATCCATCCATCCATCCATCCATCCATCCACCAACCCATCCATCCAGTCACCTATCCATCCATCCAAATCTAACCAATCACCCAGAAACCATTCAACAACCCATCTAGCAAAGCATTCAACAGCTTATTATAAAAAAATGCCAACCATCTATTCATCCATCCATCCAACCACCCATCACCTTTAAAACCAATCATCCATCCAACCATCCATCCATCCATCCACCCACTCATCCAGCATGCTCAAAGCAAATCATCCGTGAATCTACTCTTCAACCATCTAACTATCATCTCGTTGATCCATGCCATTTTAACTTAGCCTATACCACATGCCAAGGTCTGTACTAGGTACTAGAAAAAGAAACTTTTCTTGGGGGGAGGGGAATCCTTGCTTTTGAGGAGCTCTCAGCCAACTTGGGAAAACAGAAGACAATGCTCAATTGTTTTATGATAGAAGTGTGTTCAGGCTGCTCTTAGAGGGAAGAAGTGAACAGTCTGTCTGCAGGGACAGAGGAGACCTCAGAGAGTTTAGTCCAAAGCTTCGGAGCCCATTTCTTCACACTCTCCGGATGAGTCCTAAGGTCTCATGATCCTGAGGATAATTATCCCTGTGGCTCTGGTTGAAGACAGAATGGGCAGCAACCGGGTGGGGGGGGGGTGTCCTCACCACCCTCTAATCTTCTCTCCAAGGCAATCACAAGATGCAGGGCTTTTGTGGTGATCATTGGGGGGAGGGGGGTTGAGGGGGAAAGTCTGCCTGGAGGGATCATGTGCCTTTCCAGCGGTTCTCAACCTGTGGGTCGCGACCCCTTTGGCGGTCGAATGACCCTTTCACAGGGGCCGCCTAAGACCATCCTGCATATGAGATATTTACATTACGATTCATAACAGTAGCAACATTACAGTTATGAAGTAGCAACAAAAATAATTTTATGGTTGGGTCACAACATGAGGAACTGTATTTAAAGGGCTAGAAGGTTGAGAACCACTGCTTTAAACACTCATACAACAATCCATCCATCCATCCATCCATCCAATCAACCATGAAGTATCCTTAAAACCTCCCACCTGCCAGCCCTGGACAAGGCCTGGAGAACAAAGACATGTAGAACACGAGCCTGCTTTCACAGATGTATTATGAATGGATTAAGGAATGTGAGAATCCAAAGTGAAAAGATAACCTATGAGAAAAGCTTATATTCTCTCCCCAAGACCGCAGCCCAAAGGCCGTGTACTGGCCTTGGCCACACTGAGCGTGACCTCTCCTTGCCTCCCTTGGGGACTCTTTATCAAACCAAGGGAGGGACACTTAAAAGCAACAGCTACTTGTGCCACTTTTTTCCACCTGGATTTCACTGGGTGATTTTTCAAAGGTCTCACCATGGTCCACGACACTGTATTTCATAGAAAGTGCACTCTGTAGGGGCTCCTGCTGGACTCAGATGACACTGCTCATCCCTGCCCCAAGGTCTCTGGGTAACAATGAATCTGGAGTTCTTAGCAACTGAGACTCCTAGGGCCTCTGGGATCAGCCTGTGTTCTCTCCAACTACGATGTCTCTTGCCATGACTAGTTTTTTCTTATTTCAGAGAGAGGAAGGGAGAGGGAGAGAGGGATAGAAACATCAGTGATGAGAGAGAATCATTGATCAGCAGCCTCCTGCATGCCCCACACTGGAATCGAGCCTGCAACCCGGGTATGTGCCCTGACCAGGAATTGATCCATGACTTCCTGGTTAATGGGTTGATGCTCAACCACTGAGCCACACTGGCTAGACTCTTGCCATGCTTGTTGAGTGAGCGAATGAACGAGTGGGTAGATGAATACATCCTGGGGAAGAGGGCTGCTCTGGTCCAGAGGGGCTGACCTCGCCTGTGGGCCTGCTGTGCTCCAGCCTGTGCCAGAGGCTCTGCGTCAGTTGCTACTTGGCTTTGGATGGAAGGCACTGCCATGTTCTCAGGCTCAGAGAGGTTGGAGCTTTTGTTCCGGTCACACAGTGAGCGAGGCCAGAGGTGGGAGTGAAAGCTGGGAGTGGCTGAGCCCAGCACTGGCCTTGCTACCTCCAGCCTACCCTCTCCTGAAGCAAAGAGCAGGGAGATGGGAGGACCGGTGTGAAGATTCCGTGCTGGTCTTTAGAGGAACTTGCATGTTGATGTTGAGGGGAGCCTTTTGTACTGTCTCTTTAGGGTTTTAGAATGTGGGGGAGGTGCACAGATGGACAGACACAGACAAGGATGCTTCCCTCTGGAGGGGGAGGGAGCCCTGGGAAATCCAACACTCCCACTCAGCCACCTCCATTTAAATACAGTCCCCGTGGACCAGACGGCTGGCCTGGGGAGCAGCAAAGACAAGGGGGAATAACACCCAGAGTTCTTCTGGAGGAGAGCTATTTTGGGGATTAGGGTAGGTGGGAAGGAGCAAAAATATCCACTATCTCCTTTCTGGAGACACACACACAGAGGGACAGATGGAAATGAGAGAGAGAGAGAGAGAGAGAGAGAGAGAGAGAGAGAGAGAGAGAGAGAGAGAGACAGACCAAGAAACAGAGGAAATAAGACAGATTGATAGAAAAAGAGAGATGATGGATGGATAGAGAGGTGATAGCAGATGAGCAGAAATAGAGAAAGGCCACACACACATTGAGAACAAACCAGAGAGACCTGAGGACAGAAAGCCCTCCCCCTTACTCCCACATATGGAGAGAGAAACATATAGAGACCTAAACAGAAACCCTGAGAAAGGAAGACATATGCAGGTATAAATAGAGACAAACATATAATCAGACACACACACAGAGACAGGAAGAGGCAGAGGGGCAGCCACACTGAGAAAGCTGGATCTATCCAACCTCAAAACATTGCAGCTGTCCTTAAAAGCAAAGGCACACCAGAGTCCCAGGATCTCAGAATTAAACAATGTCCCCAGGCCTAAGCCTGCCTGCCCTGCCCTGTCTGTTCTGTCCTTTACACACCTGCCCCTACCCTCTCACCTGGCCAGCTCCTGTCCTCTCAAGAGGCCAGGGATGGAGGAAGAAGTCAGGGCTCAGAGAGGTGAAGCAACTTGCCCAGGGACCCACCAAACGTGGCGGGACATCCTCAGTTTGGCTCCAGAACTCTAACTTCAATCGCTCCCATACTAGCACACAGTAGGACCTCCACACAGTTTACTGAATAAACAAGGGAGTGAAGGAGTGAGTTTTCTGCCCCACCTTGCAGCAGGGTGTGGGCGGGGTGCCATTTAAGGGGCTGAGGCTCCCACATGGCTCCCTTCGCCAGTTGCCAATAACCAGCTTCCTATTTTTGCTCCACATCCCTGGCTCCTGTAACGACCTTTCCGGCAAGCTGCTCTGACACAGGGGAGCTGGAAGCGACAATAAACCACACCGCAGCCGTGGGCCTCCCCCACACCCTGGCCACCATTTCCGGGACTGTGGCCCTGAAAAGCACGAGGCCTCCTACACGAGGAGTGAGATCGGCAATGGGTTGTGGCAAGATTCCAGCAAGGCGGAAGCCGGGGAAATGGACTCTCGTCCTGCTGGAGGCAGCAGGAGCTGGCACATTGTCAGAGGCGAGGTGGCAACAAGTACCACAATTTTAAATATGCATTCCCCTTGACCCAGTAACTCCACCCCTAAGAATCTAAGAGAAGGGAAGGAGAAGGCATATAAGGAAGTCTCTATGTACAAGACATCATTTTGTTCATCTATTCATTCATTCTGTGTCTTTGTCATATCATAGCAAACACAACAGAGTCCTTTCCCGAACGCTGCTTAGTCTAGTGGGGTAGAAAGCCAATACAAAAGTAAGCAAACAGAGAATACGATTGCAGTTAGTGAAAAAGGCGATGGAGAGAAAGAAACTTAGCATGTAAAGGGATGGGTTCATTTGGTGACGGTGGCCAATGGAGGGTGATGTGAAGTGGAGACACTTGAGCAAGCTCTGAATGAAGTGAGGGCATGAGTCATGTAATTATTAGGGCTGGCGGAGGATTCGGGGAACCTGGCATAGCAAGTACAAAGGTCCTGGGGCTTTGACCTCAATAGTACTTATAATGGTCCCAAAGAGGAATCAACCAAAAGCTCTTATTAATACTTATTGATACAGAACTTGTCTATAACATAGCAAGCAAAAGAGAAGTCCTAAAATGTAATCCGTAACAATTTAAAAGACATGCTCCCAAATTTTAACAGAGGTTCATATAGTGGCAGGACAGTTTTTGTGTCTTCTTTATACTTTTCCTCATTATCTGCATTTTGTAAAATGGATTACTTTTATAATGAGACATAACCATAAAGGTGATGCTTATCGGCAATTCTAATACCAGCTGCTTATTGAGAGCCTACCATGTGCTAAGTAATTTCTGTGCGTGATTGTTTTTGCTTCTATCCAAACCTCTATGAGAAAAGAATTATCATCACCCCATTATGTTAGGGAAGATCTGAAGCTCAGAGAAGTCCCAGCGAGGAGGAGGCTGGGAATGGAGTGAGCCTGTGACGTCGGAGCCCTGTCAATGCCACTGTCAGTGCTGAATGCGACTGTCCCCGTTTCAAAAGGAGAAAACTCTGTCCCTGGGAGAAGCGTGTCAGTTGACTTCCAGCTGCAGGACAAAAAGCAATGACGTGTGGTCAGAGCTATGCGCGCTGTTACAGACTGAAACCCAAACGCTGCCCAGCTCCTAAAAAAACTATGAATTAAAAAATATAATCAGGTTCCTGTGGCTCAAAACAGAAAATAAGTGGAAGAATCGGAGTGATTAGAGGCAGCAGGAGACGCTGACTTCAGATAAATGCGAAAAGCCAGGCTTGTGGGGGAGAGTTTATTTCTGCGAGGGCCAAGGATAGGGAGTCACGGAGAGCTGCGCCAGCGACCAGCTGTGCCACGTTAGGCCTGTGACCCAAGCTCTGTATTCCGCAGCAGTCCTGGGTCCAGCAGGAACCATGTAATTCTTGGGCTCCGAAGTAGTGGTGAAGATGAAGGAGCTTTGCAAGGGTGACTGTGAAGCTGGCAACAGCGGTGCCTATGACACTTTGTAGGAACATGATCCAGGAGGAGAAAGCGGGGTGCAAGGGTTAAGATCATGGCCTCTGGTTAGGCAGATCTGTGTCAGCTTGGGTAGGTTACACAAGCTCTCCAAGCCTCAGTGTTATTATCTGTAAAATCAGTATTATATCATCACAGAATCTGCCTCACACAGACATTTATTCCCTGTAAATGTCATTGCATTTTGGGTCCAGTACTGAGCACAGCACGGCCTGCAGTAAATGCTCAATAATCAAGATCTATCTATCTATCTATCTATCTATCATCTTCAACATCATCATCATCATCATCATCATCGTGAGAGTCATCATTTCTATTTGGCTGTTCATCCTCAGTGATTAGGTCAGGTTTGATTGAAGAACTGAGTCCAGCTACGGGGTTCCACCCCTCGGCTGCCCCAGCTCCCAGGGCCTGCACAGGCTGGGGCTGCCACTTCCAATAAACCCCCACACCGGAATATCCCTCAGACCACAATTAATAACTCATGGGAAGAGAAGGAGCGGCTTGACTGGAATAGTTATTCCACCACCAAAGCCCTTGGTTCTATTTATACTCCAAAGGGCCTCTTGCGGCTGTGGGGAGGGGAGCTTTCTGACCTGGCTCCAGATGAGAGGGCTGGTTGGGTCTTAGGAAGGGAGAGAAGTGGAAACAATATTGTGTGCAAATGGGGCTCGGGTAAGAAGCCCGAGCTGGTGCCACCAGCTCACTGCCCGCAGGGAACACACTGAGCTGGGATTCCAGACGGGTGCCCCGCTCTGGCTTTCCACTGTGGGGACTTTGGAAAGATACTAGGATCGTCGGTTCTTCATCTATAAAGTGGATGATCATGTAGTAATTCTAGTTTTATTTTTTTTTAATTTAATACATTTTTTATTGATTTCAGAAAGGGAGAGGGAGAGAGAGAGAGAGAAACACCAATGATGAGAGAGAATCATTGATCAGCTGCCTCCTACACGCCCCACACTGGGGATAGAGCCTGCAACCTAGGCATGTGCCCTGACCGGGAATGGAACCGTGACCTCCTGGTTCACAGGTCAACACTCAACCACCGAGCCATGCCAGTGGGGCTAGTTTTATTTTTTTTATTTTTAATTTTTTTTTCAAATATATTTTATTGATTTTTTTACAGAGAGGAGGGGAGAGGTATAGAGAGTTAGAAACATCGATGAGAGAGAAACATTGATCAGCTGCCTCTTGCACACCCCCCACTGGGGATGCGCCCGCAACCAAGGTACATGCCCTTGACCGGAATCGAATCTAAGACCCCTCAGTCCACAGGCCGACGCTCTATCCCCTGAGCCAAACCGGTTAGGGCAGGGCTAGTTTTATTTTTAAGGAGCCTCCATACCGATCTCATAGTGGCTGCACCATGTTGATCACTGAGGACAGGGTGCTGAGTGAAATAAACCAGAATGACAAATAATGCATGAATCCACTCAGATGAGAGATCTGAAATGGCGAAAGTAATAGAATCAGAGTGGGATGGTGGTTGCCAGGGGATGAGGGGTAGAGGAAGTGAGGAACTGTGATTACCGGGTGTAAAGTGTCAGGCAAGCAAGACTACGAAGATGGAGGGATCTGCTGCATAGCATCGCCTGAGCCAGCCACACTGAGCACTCAGACTGTGTACAGAGGGTGGATCTCAGGTTAAGTGTCCTAACCAAAGTGCAATGACATTTACAAGGAATAGCGAGAGACGAACCATTCATCCCTGACCTCAGTGGGCTGTGTGGTGAGTCCTGATTGTGAAGGAAACACAGTTTCACATGGGTGGCAGGCACGGTGCAGGGGAGAGGGATTCGTGTCAGGTTCCAGGTTCTCTGTCAGACTTGACTGGAGGTGCCTTTTTCCCATGGGGAAATTTCTTTTTTTGTTGTTTTGTTAATCCTCACCCGAGGATATATATTTTATATATTAGCACATTGTATGCGGGAAACGTATTTATACGTTTTACGTTGACTGCAAGTAGTAGAGCCACCTGTTAGCGCGCAATAAAAACTACCCGCAAACAATGTGTTAGAAGCCTGTTGCACGAAGATTTGTGCAATAGGCCTTCCTTCCCCTGGCTGCTGGCACCGTGTTTTCCTCCGGCACCCAGGACCCAGGCCTTTGGTCCAGCCGCAGCAGAGAAGCCAAGCCTCTTCAGTCTTCAGTCTTCACTCCGGCCGGAGCCTTCAGTCTTCGCTCGGTGCCTGCATATGCAAATTAACCGCCATCTTTGTTGGGTTAATTTGCATACACATCCTGATTGGCTGGTGGGCGTAGCAGAGTGACACCAATTTGCATGTTTCTCTTTTATTAGTGTAGATATATATACTTTCCCTATTGATTTTTTAAGGAAGAGAGGAAGAGAGAGAGAAAGAGAGAGGGAGAGAAACATTGATTTGACAAAGACACATCGATTGGTTGCCTCCTGCACGCACCTCGACCAAGTTGGGGATTGAACTTACAACCCAGGTATGTGCCCTTGACGGGGAATCGAACCCTCAACCCTTCAGTCCATGGGCTAATGCTCTAACCACTGAACAACGTGGGCCAGGGCCCCACTGGGAAATTTCAAGGCAGATTTTTGGTGATTAGAACTTGGGAGATCCCAGTGCCCAGAAAGAAGTCCCTACTCTCCGCGGGTTCATCAAAGGTGGCATAGTATGGCGGGACAGCACAAAAGGTCACAAGTCTGGGTTCAATCCCTGCTCCTGCTGTGAACCAGCCGTGGGACCCTGGGCGAGTCATTTCCTTCCTTGCATACTCTTATAGAGCAATGATGATGTCTAAGGCCAGCCGAGCACTTATTATGCCCTAAGCCAGTGATGGCGAACTTTTTGAGCTCGGCGTGTCAGCATTTTGAAAAACCCTAACTTAACTCTGGTGCCGTGTCACATATAGAAATTTTTTGATATATGCAACCATAGTAAAACAAAGACTTATATTTTTGATATTTATTTTATATATTTAAATGCCATTTAACAAAGAAAAATCAACCAAAAAAATGAGTTTGTGTGTCACCTCTGACACGCGTGTCATAGGTTCGCCATCACTGCCCTAAGCACTATGCATGCAAGGTTTCATTATTTCATTTTCCTAAGTTCTCAGGTGGCAGGTACCATGATGATAAATCCCATCTCACCGTGGCTGGGAGGTGCTGAGTAACTATGAATACCTGCTCTCTCTATAGCGGGCCCGACAGAGATAAACACTTCAGTCAGCTGGACTCTAAGACCCATGTTTTGTCTTATGAGATGAAGGAGTTGAAATTTCCAGTCTGAGATTCTAACGTGACCAAGGAGTTAGCAGCGCTGCACTGAAAACTGTCCTCCCTTTGAGAGAGGGCTGTTTTTCTTCCTTCCCTCCCTGCCTTCCTTCCTTTCTTTTATTCAGCTTTATTGAGGCATCCTATATAATAAAAGCCTAATATGCAAGTTGTCCCCTCGACCAGGGGGCAGGGCCAGCCAGCCAACTGCCTGCAGCCCCTCCCCCCGGCCAGCCCTTGCCGGGCAGGCGGCAGCAGCAGGTGGCTGGGGGAAGGGAGGCCCCGACCAGCATCTGGCAGCCACTAGGAACCCCACCCGTGCACGAATTTCGTGCACTGGGACTCTAGTGATTGACATAAAATCGGAAGATATTTGTTGTGGTGATTTGACAGCTGTGTACATTGTAAAAGGATTCCCCCATTCATCTAATTCATTAGCACATCCAACACCTCTCATATCTACCTTTTTTTGGGGTGGGGGGTTCGGTGAGAACATTTAAGTTCTACACTCTCAGCAAATTTCAATTATACAACACCATGTCATCAACTATAGTCACCATGTTTTACATTAGATCCTCAGACCTTATTCATCTTATAGCTGAGAGTTTGTACTCTTTTACTGACCTCTCCCTATTCCCCCCCCCCCCCCGACCCTGGCAACCACTTTTCTACCCTCTGTTTTATGAGCCTGACTTTCTTTCTTTTTAAATCCCATATATAAGTGAAAACTATGCAGTTTTGTCTTTCCCTGACTTATCTCTCATAGCATAGTGCCCCCAGGCCCAGCCATGTTGTCACGAGTGGCAGGATGTCCTTCCTCAGGGCTGAATATACTCCCCTGCTTGTATGAACCACATCAGGCTGCGTCCCTTGATGTCTGCGGTTCCCCACGAGCCAAGGTTTTATCTCTCCCAGGAAGCCATCCTGGCCCCCAGCCTGGCACAGAGCTGAGCTCAGAGGACAGGCCTCAGTGAGTGAATGATTTCTCACTGACAGATTAAGTCAGAGAGCTTGGTCCAAGTTCAGGCCCTGGAGGCTGAGCGGAAGATTCAGGCCCCAGCTGTTTAACTTGATGGTCTCCACTCAACCAACGAACCAGATGGGGGGCTGGGTCCCACTTTTCCTTGAGGCCTCGGGGGCAGCTTGAGGACCCCGCTCAGAAGCACCCACCCTCCCCGGGAGGAGCCTGGCGGGTGCCCAGCCGTCCTCCAGCATCAGGGCTGCTGCTAACTCAGGGCCTTCCCGTCACCTCCAGCCCAACTTAATGAGAAGTGAGAAGATGATCAAGTAGAGATGGTGGAGTTGGGAGAGGAAGCGATGAGAGCACACAGTTCCAAGGACAGAGCTGGCCAGGCCGCCACCCTCTGGGTCTCAGGGGAAACGACTACCTTTGGTGAAGACCTCCCTGACCCCCTTCCCCATTCCTTCTTGTGGTCCTGCCCCTTCATCCCCCATGGGCCTTCCAAGCATCCTGCACTTCTTTTTGTAAAAAATGCTGGTCAAATACACAGACCAAAAAATGTACCCTCTTCTCTATTTTCAAGTGTACAGTTCCATAATGTTAAGTAAATTCACATGCTCTGCAACCATCCACCACCATCCATTTCCAGAATGTTTTCATCTGGAAGCATTAAACAGCACCTTCCCATTCTCCCTCCTCCCAGCCCCTGGCAACTACCACTGTACCTCCTATCTCTATGAACCTGGCCACTCTAGAGACCTCAAAGAAGTGGGATCGTGTAATATTTGTTCTTTTGTGACTGGTTTCTTTCTCAGCACAATGCTTTCAGGGCTCATCCATGTTGCAGTAGGTGGCAGGATTTCCTTTCATTTTAAGGCTAAATAATATTCCCCTGTATGTCCACCCTACCTTTCCTCTGCCCATTCATCTGTTGGTGGATAGCGGGTTGCTTCCACTTTTTGGCTCTTGCGAAGAATGCTGCTATGAACATGTGTGCAAATATCTCCTTGAGGCCCTGCTTTCAAATCTTTGGGGTGTGGACCCAGAAGTGGAATTGCTGGATCCTAACTATGTTTCATTTAATAATTCATCTTGAGAAACCCATCCTACACTTCTTAACTCAGCCATTCCATGTGGGGGCTCAGCCTGGGTCTGCATCCTGGACCTACTTTTGGCTCACAGGTCACTTGGCTAATCTGTGCCTCAGTTTCCTCATGTAAAAGAGAGCTATTCTCCGAGGGATGCTGTAAGGACCAAAAGCTATAACTTAGTCAACATATGGCGATTCAGCTCCACAGAGTGGAGGAGTCAGTTATTGAGCCGACGCGGTGTGACTCTGAGCCTCACTCACTGCACTGCAACCTGTTCACTGTTCCCACGGCTGAGGAGGGTGGCCCTGACCTTGAGAATTCCAGAGCTGGGGTGCACACACATGATGTCGGAGCTCCCCAGTGGAAGGTTCCTGTGGCCCACAGACAGCAACTGGCATTGAGTCAGAGTGGGACAACGATTCCCTTTTCAGCTCTCATCCAGTCCTTGTGGCTCAGCCCACCCAGCAAGTCTCCAATCAGTGCACACAAACATGTCCTCAATAGTGCTTGCTCACTGGACTTCTTTTTCCAACAGAGATCTGCCCACAAAACTGGCACCTTTGGCAGGCAACAGGAGAACCCGCCAGCAGTGAACACCGCTGTTTTGATTTCGCTGATTCATTCGCATAGTTGCTGTCTCTTTAGGGCAAGTGACAGGAAGATTTCCACATACGGTAGTATTGCGGAATTACTTTAAAAATAAAACTGACTTAAGTAAAAATGCAAGTGAGTAGATTACAATGAAAACGTGAGAATAATAGGGCAGGTGGAATGCGGATATTGCAAAATCGTGAAGATGGGAGAAGTGCAAGGGCAGCTCGGAGAATATTAATTAGACGCCACAAGCTTGCTTCCCAACTGGGATGTGCTGAGTCTGTTAAACAAACGAGGGCAGGTGAAGGCCAGGTTCAGAGGGATGCCTACGCAGCCCCGTATGCCTTGGGAGAACTCGTGGGTACAATGTCTGCTTTCCTGATTTCGGGGGTCTTTGCTGCAGAGTGTTTTGTTGGGAATTTTCTGGGGTAGGCTCTGGGGGGCCTGCTGGAGAGAGAGCTCGAGCTAGGGTTCTACTGAGAAAAACTGCTTTTCATTTTTCACTCCAATTTGTCCATCACATAACATTTAAGATGTTCTTCCACAGGCTCTTTACCTCTCATATCAACACTATACAAGGAAGTTACCTCCATTTCAGAGTAAATGTTCCAGGCTCAGAGAGGGAAAGGAACTTACCCAAGGTCACAGAGTCAGGAGGAGTGGAAGAGATTAGGGTACAAACAGACCTCATTTAAATGCCATGCTCCATGAGGAGACCTCCCTGTCTCCACTCAGGCTCCTGCTGCCACGCTCACTTCTAGCCAAAGCATCACATTCCCCAAGTGGCTTCTAAACCACTGTCTACTCCAGATGGGGGTTTTCAATCTCAGCACCATCGCTGTCTGGGGCCAGATAATTCTTTGTTGTGGGAAGTGAGGGCTGCCTTGCACACTGTAGGAGGTTTAGTCGCATCCCTGGCCCCTACCCTCAACACCCTCCCCGAAATATCTGCATTCACTGACAAACAGGCCCTGGGAAGAGGGGCAAAACCACTCTGAGTTGAGAAGCACTGCTCTAGAACAGGAGTTCTCAAAATGTGGTCTCTGACCGGCAACATGAGTCACACCCATGTCAGACATGCAAATTTCAGTTCCTCACCAGACCTTCTCAATCAGAAACGTTGGGGCTGGGGGATGGGCACTCTGTGGTTTAACAAGCCCTCCAGTGATTCTGATGCTAGCTAATATTTGAATACTGCTGGCCTAGGCCAGTAATTCTTAACCCTAGCTGCACATCAGAATCACCTGAGCATCTTTAAAAAACAAAAAACAAACAAACAAACAAAAAACCCCCCACAAGCCCGGATGGTGTGGTTCAGTGGTTGAGCATCGGCCCATGAACCAAAGGGGTCACCAGTTCGATTCCCAGTCAGGGCACAGGCCAGGTTGCAGGCTCAATTCCCAGCAGGAGGTGGCCAATAGATGTTTCTTTCTCATCGATGTTTCTATCTCTCTCTCCCTCTCCCTTCCTCTCTCTAAAAATCAATAAAAATATATTAAACAAAACCATGCCTTGGCTCCACCCCAAGAAATTCTAATTTAATTATTTGGGTGGGTGCCGGTCTTGGCAATTTTTTAAAGCTCCCCAAGCGATCCAGTGTGCAGTCAGGGCTGAGAACCACATTCTGGATGCCTTCTTTTCTTTCCAGCCACCACTTTAAAAAATGCATCTCTCAAGGTGGAGTTTTACCCAAATCCATCTCTGGGTGCCGCGTTAAGTCCTCACCGCCTCCTGCTCTGCCAGAGACCGAAGGCTAGCTCACTGGTTATTTTTCTCCCACTCTTGAGAAAATGTCTCCCTCCACCCCCGACCAAGCACTCAGGAAATTTTCCTGCTCACTGATTTTTCTCCCCTCATTCAAGTCTGGAGTTATTAAACCACAGCCCATGGCTGAAGCGTCTTATTGATTTTATTGTCGAAAGCCCTGGGATATTCTAATGATGTACTGCTCAATAAATGGAAACTGGTGGGATAGATATTGATGGCGTATGGTACATCTCGCCGCAATTCACTGGGTCCCAGTCACTTTGCCTGTTACACATCATCTGTGGAAATGCTGTGCTTTGGCCTGCAAGCTCTTGTCCTCCTGCTGCCGTTACCTTTCCCGGGCATCAAGGGCGAAAGCGCTACTTCTGTGTGCCAGGCCCCGGGTGAGGGTTTTCAAACGGACATTGTGTCACTTAGTTCTTACAGCTGACCTTTGAGGGAGCTATGGTGATCATTCCCATTTTACAGACAAGGAAGTTAAGACGCAGATCTGACCAGCAAATACACCCCAGAACTGGGATTCAAATCTTCCTTCCTCATAAATTAACCCCCACTGTGGTATGAATTTCTGTGTCTCTCCCCACATTCATATGTTGAAAACCTAATTCCCAAGGCAATGCTATTAGGAGGTGGGACCTCTGGGAGGTGATTAGGTCATGAGGATGGAGCCCTCATGAATGGAATTAGTGCCCTTACAAAAGAGGCCTCAGAGCGCTCCCTTCCTCTTCCGTCAAGCAGGATACAGGGAGAAGGTACCAGCAGATCCAGTGTCTGGTGAGGGCCTGCTTCCTGGTTCCGATGAGGTCCAGCAGACACTGATATGCTGGTGCCTTGCTCTTGGACTTCCAGCCTCCAGAACTGAGAGAACTGAATTTCTGTTCTTTATAAGCTACCCAGTCTGTGGCATTTTGTCATAGCAGCCTGGACAAACCGAGACAACCCCTAAGCTAACCCGTGCAGGGGAGCAACAGCTCCTATTGTACCTGAGCAACCTTTCCAATGCTTTCAGTACAGATTAATATTGCACACATTTCTCCCCTGGCAGACGGCCACCTTGTGTTTCTCTCGCGGCGTTTCTCTTCAGGGACTACTGGCACTTGGGGAGAGAAAATTCCTCATTGGGTGGGGCTGTCCCATGCATTCAGGACATTTAATATCTCTAGTCCCCAAAATAGGCCTTTCCCCTGCCGGAAGCCAATTCCAGCATGTCAGCAAGGGCTGACTCATCTGGAGTGGCTGAAGGGCATTTCCCCAAATCTGAAAAGATGCTTTAAATTGATCTTGCTGCCAGACAGCTCAGGGCATCTTAATCTCCATATTATTGCCCCCTACTGGCCAAACACCTAAACAGCCAGAGGTATTTCCTCAAATCTGACAATGGACTGTGTATATACAAAACCTGACCCTTTGATGTGTATATCTCTGCCTCACCTCAGGACAATTTGTGTTAATAAAAAGCATGAGGTCCTGAGATGAGCAGAACTTAGTTTCTTTAGCGAGGCTCCTCTGACCCCCAATGCCTTTCAAAATTATGTTAGCACTCTGGACTCTTTCTTAAGTTACACACAGCCTTCTCCAGATTGCTGAACCCTTCTAGATGCTGGAACAAGAACCCCGGCATTCCCCTTTACATTTCCCAATGCCCCTGAGGGGATCAATATGGCTGTTGCTTGAGAGGTACTCATCTCACTGGGAGGCAGGAGGTTTCCTGCCAAGATGGCCTACTTCATTTTTTTGCAACATGGGTAGTCACCCATGGAAAGGCAGTATGGCAAGTGGAGAGAAGACTGGCTTTGAAATACAAGATCTGTGTTTAAACCATAGCTCCTCCTCCTCACTCACTAACTGTGAGTTTGGACAAGCTATATCACCTCTCTAAGATCCAAGTTCCTCATCAGTAAAATGAGGGCAATTATTGGCCCCTAACTCATAGGGAAGAATCCATGGAATCAGTTGCTCAGAAAAGTCCCGAGCACAGAGAGTGGCTCCGAACCTGGGGCGATCTTGTCCCTCCTGCCACCCATCGATGGTGGAGATGTGCTCTTTCCAAATTCCTGATCCACAGAATCCATGAGCATCACACCATGTCGTGTTCTATGCCACTACGTTTGGAGGGGCTTGTGACTCAGGAGTAGTAACTGGAATGGGCACTACGCCAGGCAGGCACCATCAGGGAGTGGGTAACAAACTAATGTACATGCCACAGACAGCCTTGGCTTACGAGGCACAGACTCTCTGGACGGGGAAGACAAGCCATAAACACATGAACATTTCTAAGACGATTTCCATGACATGGAGAAAATGCAATGGTGGCCATCATTACTAGTCCCTTAAATAATGACAGGCGAGTGACTCATTTTCTCTCTTCTCCCCTTTCCAGCCTTATTTCTCACTGCGGAACGCTAGTTAACCTTTCCATGAAGCTATGATGAGGCTTAATGTCATCAAACCCCTGCTTCTGTCCCTGACTATGCTGGGGTAGCCTTTCCTTTTTCAAAGATACTAATTGCTACCAACTGGATTGTGCCCTGACTACATTGGAGATGGGCCTTTAGGGAGGCGATTAGGTTAGATGAGGTCATAAGGGTAGAGACCTAGTCTGATGGGGTTGACGCCCTTAGAAGAAGAGATACCAGAGAGCCTTCTCTCTCTGCCATGTGAGGACACGGCGACAAGGTGGACACGGCGACAAGGTGGCCATCTGCAAGCAGGATGAGAACTCCTACCAGAACCCAACCAGATAGGCTCCAAAACTGTGAAAAAATAAATTATTGTTGTGGAACACACCCAAACTGTAGTAGTTTGTTATGACAGCCTGAGCTGACTAATACACTACAACTACTCTAGTTGGTTAAGAGATACATTCCTGCCCTAACCGTTTGGCTCAGTGGATAGAGCGTCGGCCTGCGGACTCAAGGGTCCCAGGTTCGATTCCGGCCAAGGGCATGTATCTTGGTTGCAGGCACATACCCAGTAGGGAGTGTGCAGGAGGCAGCTGATCGATGTTTCTCTCTCATCGATGTTTCCAACTCTCTATCCCTCTCCCTTCCTCTCTGTAAAAAATCAATAAAATATATATTTTTTAAAAAGAGATACATTCCTTGAGGTAAGCTCTACAGGCTGAGAGATGAAACAGGGGCAGTAAATGAGGGGACATACAGGAGGGCCAGTGTGGATGAAGCACAGAAACCAAGAAGCAGCATTGGGGGATATGGGGATAGAAAAACAGCCACAGGGGCCCCACGCAGGGTCTTGGGCACATTGTAAAGAACTGCAATGGAAGGGAACGACCAGCTGTCACCCGAGAACTGTTGCTGAGCGTTGAGGGGTGGATTGCAGGCAGGAAACATTTTGAAAGTGGCAGGTGGAAGGGTGTGAGAGGCCTGGCTCCACAGTGCAGAGTGGAGGTCGGGTAGGAAGCAAGGAGCCCCCTGCACCCTCCAGTCTGTGGCTTGGGGTGTTGACACCTGCTCCATGCTCCACCTTTTGACCCTGAGGCTGCTGTTTGCAAGTCCTCCTAAGAGTCTTCCCGTCACTTGGACATTTTCATCTCTGTCCTCCTTTCTCCTCTTCTGAAGGTACTCGCGGGCTCAATAAATACTGCCGTGGAAAAGCGCAGACTCATCTATTCCTATTACAAATGGAGCCGCCTGAGGAGCAAACAACTCTTATTTACTTCTCAGGGTAGGCTTTTGACAACAGGTTTATTTTCCCCAACTCTCCAAGGACTAGGAGAGTAACACTCTAAAGTTAACAGTACATTAATTAGCGCCGAATTGGTTGGAATTTTCCTAATAAAAGTCCTCATCGTAATCACATTATGGGCCATTAACGCTGTCTCTTGATCATAAACCATAAATATGTTCTGCAGGTGCCTTCTTTTTAAAAACGGACATTTCCGCAAATTGTTAGCCATTTGTCACGTTAATGCTGTCACGTCACAAACGCAGGCAGGAGTAATTACAAAGGCTCGCATTTCTGCCAGTGTACTCTGCACTGGTCACTGGCCAAGCCCTGTCCACGCATCATCTCATTTTGTTCTTGTGGCAAACGTATGAGGTGAGTGCTGCTATCAACCCCCATTTTACAGTGGGGAAACTGAGCCACAGAGGGAGGGGTAGTTTTCCCAGTGCCAAGCTCCTAGGAAGTAATGGAGCTGAAATTTGAGTGCAGGCAACCCGATTCCAGAACACTGCCACCCTGCCTCCTGAGAAGTCAGCACCTTCTGGGTTTCTAAGCAGAGTGGTTCTCTTGGCCGACCCATTGCTAACGAGCTGTCCAGTTTATTTCAACAGCAACGACAGCAACTGCCAATCCAATACAACAATCGGGTTTGCTCCTAGAGGGCAGGACTTATGGTTTTCTTTACTTCTCCCTACCCAGGGCCTAGCCAAATGCCCAGTGACAATGCCAGGAGCACTGGGTCACCCTAAAAGACAGCGACAGGGGCCCCATGCAGGGTCTTGGGCACATTCCTGTTGAAGGAGGAAACAGATATGGAAACACACAGGCAAGAGGGCTCATGGCCATGGGTAACAGGGAGTGTCTCAGGTGTCCTTGGACTCATGCTGGATCCATGCCCTGCAACGGTGAGACCTGGCCAGGGGGCTACGATACCAGACAGCAGATCGCAGCGCAGGGGCTGCGATTTCTAGGACGAAACCAAGGAGAAGCTCACGTTTAATTACGTTTAGCTTCACTTCTGTGCCTGCTCTGGGAGTTTGAGTTTTCTGTCTACATGGATAAGATGAACTCATTGTAGAAAATTCAACGTACAGAACAATATAAAAAAGGTAGAAAAAAGAGAAAAACCCCTTGAATATTATAGTATCTAGATATCACTATCATTAAAATTTATAGTGAACATTTCCCAAA
The DNA here is from genome assembly GCF_000147115.1 of Myotis lucifugus. Classification (NCBI taxonomy): domain Eukaryota; kingdom Metazoa; phylum Chordata; class Mammalia; order Chiroptera; family Vespertilionidae; genus Myotis; species Myotis lucifugus. The sequence continues at coordinate 478,525 of NW_005871372.1, read as the reverse complement.
TGTTTTTATAGGCACATATAATATAGAATCATATACATTCTGCTGCCACATGCATTCATTTTCAGCAATATACCCATGACGTCTTTTCCATGTCAATGAATACAGGTATTCTTTCTTTCCTTCACAGATATTCACTGAACTTCCATTACGAGCAGATAACCTGCTAGATGCTGGGGATGCATAGAACAAGGTGTATTGAATTTGTCTTCAGGGAGCTTGTAGTCTGATGGGAGGAGGGTGGGGAGAACAGACAAACATCTATACTAATAAAAGGGTAATATGCTAAGTAGGCCGATATCTTCCGGACGTCATTCCGGACGTCTTTCCTGACAAAGCCAAGGCTGGGGGGAAGCAGGCCGGGGTCCCGGGTGCCTGCAGGCAGCAGGAGGAGGGAAGCCCGGGTCCTCGGTGCTGGAGGAAAGCCGGTGCCAGTAGCCCGGGTCCCAGGTGCCAGAGGGAAGCCGGTGCCGGCAGCCAGGGGAAAGAAGGGCTACTCTTGCACGAATTTTCATGCATTGGGCCTCTAGTCTATACTAATAAAAGGATAATATGCAAATTGGTCGGGACACCCTCACACAATGACCAAACAGCAGGCTGTGTGGGGCGACCAGGCCGGCAGGCAGAGGCAGTTAGAGGTGATCAGGTCAGCAGGGGGGGCAGTTAGGGGTGACCAGGGCGGCAGGGGGGGCAGTTATGGGCGATCAGGACAGCAGGCAGAGGCGATGAGGGGTGATCAGGCTGGTGGGGTGGGGAGATGGCAGTTAGGGGTGATCAGGCAGGCAGGCAGAGGCTGTTAGGGGCAATCAGGCAGGCAGGCAGTTGAGTGGTTAGGAGCCAGTGGTCCGGGATTGTGAGAGGGATGTCTGACTGCCGGTTTAGGCCCAAACCCAGGGATCGGGCCTAAACTGGCAGTCGGACATCCCCGGACATCCCCTGAGAGGTTCTGGATTGGAGAGGGTGCAAGCTGGGCTGTGGGGACCCCCCCGCCCACCATGCACGGATTTTGTACACCGGGCGTCTAGTATTTTTATAACAGGTGTTTAATGCAATGAAGGAAATGAACAAGTGCTAACTAGGAGGAGGAAGATGGGGCCAGGACATCTAATGTAAATAGATCTTTAGACTTTTCAGAAGCAACAGTGAAGCCAAAATCTTTAACCATGAGAAAGAGGGAGCCAGGTAAAGAGGATGCCATTTCAGGCAAAAGGAAGGCCAAGTGTCAAGGTCTTGACAGGTAAAACTCTTACCTTGAAGAATAACAAAAAAAGGAGGGGAAGGGCCTGTTAGGTTTTACACTTCCTTTTTCTGTATTTTTGAAATGTCTATAATGTAATGACAAAAACATATTGAATACATACTTAAAGGTCATTCCGTTATTTTTTGAATGCCTCCAAGGACAGGGACCTCAGTGCCTTACACAGTAGCCAGCTGCACTTGTGGACAGTGCTGATCAGGAGCTGTCTTTTCCCAAAATATGCCTGTCAGAAGGTGTTAGCATAGGCGGGTAGATACTAATAGGGAAGGAAGCAAAAAGAATCCGACATTGTTGAGCCTAATGGGCTGGGGAGCATGAGCCTACTTAATTTTCCAAGAAGGTACAGCTTCAACACATTCCAGGGGATCACAGCACTGCCCCCAAGGACTAACACCCTCCTTTCACCACTCCGGTATCTGACTATGTTAGGTAAGTACATGCACAGCAGAAGTCAAAATGGCGCAGGGGGGCGGTGCTTGACCATAGAGGCCTGTCAGTCTAACCTGGAAAAGGGAGCAATTGGCTAGGGGGTGGACCCAGCCCAAGACCAAGAAATCTTGGGAAACCGATGGGTTATTTTGAAAAAGCTCCTGGTTCTTCCCAAGCCCGAGGTGATATAAGCCCAGGGGAACAAAGAGGAGCTCTGTCTTAGGCTCAGTGACCTGCACTCACGCCGTCCATTCACGTGTTCTCTCTCCATAACCTTGTGGCCCTAGCAGCCACAAAGCCGATGGCCACGCAGACCCCAGATGCAGGCTTCAGGTGGGAGCCTGGGTACAGCACAGTAAACAGATCGCAGCCAGAACACAAGCTAAGCTAGCCGCATGGTGAGGGAGGCCAGACTGGCCTGAGCTTTAATATGGCACAGAATCTTTGGACACTGGTCCGATTGCTGGCCCTGATTTTCCATGGTGGGAGGGATGTAGATGGGACATTGGGGACCCCCAGGATGCCTTCTATTTTCACCCTAATAAATCTTACCCCCAGACCTCAGCCTCCCTTGTGGGTCCCCGAAAATGCTTTTTCTCATAACACCCAAGAACCCCACTTCCATCAGCAACAAAGGTTTCATCCATAGGGCTGAATTCTGCCTTCCAAGACAGCACCACTACTTCTGCTGCCAGCCAACCTCTCACATATGTGGAAAGTGATATTATGCAATTACCCTACCCCCCGCATCCTCCAAGTCTAGGCCAAGTGTGCACCCCCAGCTCATTTCAGTTGGCTCCTACTCCTTCTAGGGTGCCTGCTCCCTTTGTCATGGTCCTTCCTGAGAGTGACTCAAGTCAACAGCCTACAGCTGACATCTCTCTTGATTAACACCCTGCACCAGCACAGCCTGAGATCATTTATAAAGAATTTTTAAGCCTTGTGAGCATGTGACGGCACAAATTCATTCATTCATTTGATAAATAATTATAAATGCCAGCAAGAGTGCTACACCCTGGGGTAGGAGGGGAGTACAGTGCTCATGACGGTAAATATGTCACTTATTTGAGAAATCATTATCCAATGCTTACTCCTGGGGGGCACACTGAGGTGTCCGGCACTAGACCTGATGGACACAATCCCTCTCCCAGCAAGTCTCTAAATGAATGTGGAATGAATGAATGGGATGCTTCATAACCATCATTTGCCAAAGTCCCCTCACCTGTCCGTTGGACAGTTTTTGTCTCAGTTCACCTTCTACCACCCCTTGATTAACCTGGAAGAGCAAAGAGACCCTGATTTCTCAACTATGGCTTGGAAGCCTCATTTAAGCCAGCGGGCTTCTGAGAACACCCCTTCCTAAATAAGAACCCCTATAAATGAAATAGCAGATGAAGCTCATCTTAAACATGGACTTGATGCTTAGACTAGTGAGCTCCAGGGACACAGGGAGCTGTAGCTTTTCAGACAGGATGGGGTTAAGATAAGCCTTTGACGAGCCGGACCCGCACCACTGCAGCTATGGAAGGCCATTGACAGCGACAACAATTTAAATGAAATCAAATGCAGTCGGCTCCAAAAGGAAACACGTGTAGTGTTAATTTCATGGGTGTACCAAAGTGTAAACCTAACAGATGATACTTAAATGAGAAAAGCAGAGAGATGACATTTGGTTAAATAATGCATCAGTGGGTAGAATTTGTTGAAACTGCCATTTAAAAAACACACACACAAACGACACAATTGAAAGTTGGGCAAGCTGTCACCTGGGCCAGGCCACGTGAGCGTTGTCAGTGCGGTGTGCGTGAGAGCAGCAGTGGCGGCATGGGGTGCAGGCAGTCCGGGTGAATTTAGGGGACTCGGGCCACTGTCCCTGCTGACTTGGATGCCCTCCCGTTTGCTGGGCAGACACAGTCATCTGCTTATTTTTCCAACTACGACTGAAATCTTGCCCAGGGCAGGAAAGATGTCTGTGCTTGATGAGTTCCTTTTGTTTCTTAAAAGCAACAGATGACCAAAGATTTAAGGCATGTGAATAAAAAAGAGAGACTTTCCATCTCTGTCTCCCGGCACATAGTAGGCAATCAGGCAATACATGTGAAATACACAAATAATACTGACATGCCTCTGTCTTGTCTTATACTGTTACAGCGTCACGGTGGGCATAGTCATTACTCTACTGTGGTATTAGCAATAACCTCCAATCCACACTATTCCTGACACATTGGTTTGGGGGGTCCTTGTCCCTGACCACTTGCCGCCACTCCTTTTCAATGTTAACAGAAACTAGTCCTTTGGTCAATAAAGCTACAGGAAGCTGATCGACTGGAAAGAAACAGGGCTCTGCTAAAGATGCTGACCCAAGAAACAATGTGTACCATGAGCCTGCCGGGAACACAACATTGATAACAATGAACATTTTGTTGAGCACTTACAATATGCGGGCATGGTGTTAAGTGCCTTTTCGCTTGTTTATGCTGTTGCTTTGTTGCATTGGTTTCATTTACAAGCAAAGCGCTGTGAAGCAAGTATGATCACTCTCCTAATTTTCTAGAGGAGGAAAGACTGAGACTGAGAGAGGTCAGGTAACATAATGAGGATCACACAGCCAGGGGCGGAGCTGGGATTTGAACCAAGGCTCATCTGATTTCATAGCTGCTGCCCAGTTCTGCCTTCAGATGTACTATGAACCTGTTCCAGATGGCAGATAAGGAGGGCAACGTAACTGCTTCTCACGGAAAAACCTCAGAGCACCAGAACCTGTTAGTCAGGGCCACGCTAAGCTCTGCGGCAGTAACATACTCCTTCAAACACAGGGGGTGATGCTCTAAACCCACGCTTCTCGACCGGGGGCAACTCTGCCTCCCCAGGGGACATTTGGCCATGTCAGGAGACAGGTATAGGTGTCACAACTGGGGGAGAGCCTGCTAGTGGCATCAAATGGGTAGAGGCCAGGGATGCTGCTAAACATCCTACTATGCACTGGATAGTCCCACAGTAAGGGATCTATCCAATTCAAAGTATCAAGTGCCAAGGTTACGAAGCTCTGCTCGAAACTAGTGACTCTCAAAAAGATTCTCCGGGGAGCTTACTAACGTGCAGATTCCTGGGCTCCTCTCAAGATCACCCTTCTCACAGCGGTTTCCACCCCTGGGCCCCCCGGTGATCGTGATGCCCACTACCAGTGGGCCACACCCAGGGACACCCCGCTGGGGAGGAGAAATGAGAACACCAAGGGTGAGTGGGAATCATGCCGAGGCACTCCCCACGTGTGTCAGGGTCAGCATCAGGCAGTGTGTCAGGAAGGGAAAAAAAAGCTGACACTTGTTAAGTGCCTCTTGCTGTCTCTCTCTCTCTCACAAGCCTTGAGTTGCAGGGAACATTCTAAGACGAACCTGTCAGCCAATGACAACTAAATTACTAACCTTGCCTTCCTCCGTGCCCTGGATCCCTGTCAAATACGCAGCCACAGTCTGGGAAGGATGCTTCCCAGAGATGTGTTCCCAGCATCAGGGAAGGTGACCCTTTTGTTGGGAAAAGAGCCTTGTGTCACGTGTATTCCAGAGGTGCCGGAGGCTTCAGGCCTAGCTAGAAATAAGCCACAGCAGAGGCAACCAAGACTAGGGTAAGCACTAGGGCAAGCAAAGTGGTGGAACCCAGTTCTGCTTTTTCCTGGACACCTATTGGGACCTTCTTCCCAGCATCCCTTGCAGTTACAGCTGGCCAAATGGCTACGCTTGAGCCAATAAAATGTAAGTGTAAGTGACAAGCACAAGTTCTAGGCTTGACCCCTTGGATACCCCCTGCTCATGCTCCCCCAGGGCTTTTCTCCCCCCACCATCTGGATGCAGAAGAGCAGGTGACTTTGGGTGCCATGTGCTGGGGATGGTGGAGCACAAGATGCAAGGGGTCTTGGGTCCCTGAATCACTACTTGGAGGAGAGCCAATCAGGAACATCCACTTTGGATGGTGTAGGATGAAGAAATAAGCCTCCTTTGTGTTGGAAGCCTTATACGGGGTCTGTTTGTTATAGCAGCTAATGTCGCCATAACTAATACACTGATTGCACATTGGGCTCTGAAGGCAGAAAGGTCTAGGGCCAGAACCTGCTAACTGTGTGATATGGAGAAGTTATAAGAACCTCTGTGAGCCTAATTTCCTCAAATGGAAAATGGAAATAAAATACTTGGGAGGATTAACCTACATATTATAATTAATGCATGTGGCATAGAGTAACCATCTAGCAACTGTTAGCTATTACACATGCTGTCATTGTTGGCCACATCCTGTCAGCAGCCAGACAGAGGATAAAGGAAAGGCAAGGTAGAGGTGCAATTGTTTAGTCATTAGCTTAAACTTTCGATAGATTTCTTAAATGAACACAAAGATAAACAAACAGCTTTAGCAGCATCTCCTTCTAGGAGGATCATGCATATGTAAGTTTAATCTCCCCTCAGGGACAAGACCCATTTGTGACTCAGCTGTTTTCCTTCCCTGTCTTAGAAGAGTGCCCTGTGCAAAACATTACTCACCTACTTGTTGCCTGATTCAGGGAAGTGACTAACATGCAGTTTATCTGAATGAATGAATGGATTTTAAATACCTGGAAAATTGATTCAATACTACATCCCAAGTACCTAGCCCAGACTGTATATTGACTCAGTATTTACAGAATAAATGTATAATATCTTTTTTTTTAAATACAAGCAGACTTCATTTATTATTCTACTTCACTCAAAAACCCTGGTGCCAGTTCCTGGAACAAGACTGACAAAGGGAGACGGTACATATTTACTCATCGAAGAGAGAGAAAAGATGCCGGGAAGTGACAAATACACGTCAGCTGTGAAAAATGCACTTTGTACTTTCATCAAGCCAAGTGCGCCTCTATCACTTATTCTGTGCACTTGAGCAAATGGCTTAATCTCTTTGAAGTCTCCTAGACTTCCAAATCTGTAAAATGGGTGGAGCACAGACAGCTAACCATCCATCAAAATCCATTCTCCCTTCTCTTCTATACAATTATACAGGAGAAAGCAGCCACCGGCTGGGATAGCACTTCTCTTGGCCCCTCCTGCAGCCAGGTGGCTGAAGCTCCCATAAGGCTGAGGAGATTTTCAGCCTCCCAAATATAGTCTCTACTTTCCAGAAAGTACTATCTGATTAGACATTCTGCCCTGCATGTGCCACCTACTTGCCACCAATTCTTATGACTCACACATATGTATATGTATTTCTTTAATTTATATATATTATAAATATGTCCATATATAATTTTCTATAATTTATAACTGTTCTGTGTCCTTCAAATTCTCACTATATCCTCTCACATCATCTCTTTCCTGACCGTTAACCACGCCCCCATGGGCTATGTCACTCACTGTTCTTTCCTCTTTAGCAGGGCTGCCTCCATAATTTGCATTGCCCAGGACAAATGAAAATTTGGGGCCCCTTATCCAAAAATTATTGAGTTTCAAGGGAGTGAAAGCAGAGCATTAAATCAAACATAGCCTTGTGGGTGTGGGCTGGGAGCGACTGCCCGGGCTGCGCACCCGTCCAGGAAGGCAGCCCTGCTCGCTGGTGTTATCAGCCAGCCCAGAAAGTTTTGATTAACCTCTGGACAAGTCCAGAAACTTGCCACCTGCTTGCTGCCTGAAGGGTTGCGGTAATGGTTTTACACATCACAAGAAGGAGGAGAAGAAGGAAAAAAAGAAACCCAATTTTCCTTTAGTATATTACTTGTCAGACGGTGAAATGGGATATAATTATGGTGTGACATTTCCAACAGCAAATACGTTCCAGTGTAAGCAATTAACACCGGTTCCTTTGGCAGCTTAAGAAGATTACTCAGAGACTGCGGTAAGTTACAATGCCCCATGAATAATAAATAATGTGAGAATCACAACTAAGTTGCACACGAGGACCAAATTTCTGGATGAAAATGGACTGGGTGCTGTTAACCCTCTGCCGACTCCGTGTGGCTTAAGCAGATTTGGATCATGGGCTCTTTGGATGGATCTAAATTACTTATTTACCTTGTTCTAAGAGCATCTGCCTTCTCCCCTACTCCCTGCCCCCAACACCTGCAGGCATTCATTTAAGCTGTTGGAAATCCCTCTAAGGCAGTGGGATGGAGGGGACCCTCAGGGATGGACAGATTGGGGAGATGGCTTGTCCTGAGACCTATCATCTTTGGGGGTTATCATGGTTTGATGTCTTTGCTGAAGCCCCGGGATTTAGAAGTGCGTACACCTCTGTGTCCCCATCCCCTCACCCAGAGTTGATGTAATCAAAGCTTCTTCCAATTGCCATTTTGCAGCTCCTAAGTCTCAGCAACCAAAACTGATGGAGACACCAACAGTTAGAGGTACACGGACTGTAGGGAGGCGCTCAAGGCCAGGACCGTGTGCAAAGGCTTAGGGGTAGGGTTTCTCCCTCTTGGGACTATTGACATGGTGGGCTGGGGAAGTCTCTGTTGGGGGTAGAGGTTGTCCTGTGCACTGCTGGAAGTTCAGCTGCATCTCTGGACTCGCCCCACTAGATGCCAGGGACACCCCTGACTCAGCTGTGACAACTGAAAACGTCTCCACACATTGCCAAGTGTCGCCTGGGAGAACGCTAGCTTAGACCTGCGTCCTCCATTGTGTGGCCTGGAGCACATGGATGACTTCATCTCTCTGGACCTCCGTTTCCTCACATGTAAAATGGGGAAAAAGCATGACTACCTTTTGGAGATATTATAAGGATGGAGTATGATGATGCATGTAGAGTGTTGAGCTCAATGTCTGGCATAAAATAAATGTTCAATTTAAGTTCGTTCAGTCACTTACTTGATAGATAGCGGATCACAGTAAAGCCACAACAGGTGCTGGGGATGCAACGATGCCTAAGCCACTGTCCCTGACCCACTATGGGCCCTAGAAAAACTCTGGGGCAGTCAGACATGCAGACCAGCGTCAGAGCAATGAAACACTTGCTACACCATGGAGGCACAGGGAAACGAGGCTGAGAGAAAAGTGCCCAAATCTTGGGGATTCCTAGTGATGACACTTGAGTGATGTCAGAATTTTCCAGACAGACACACGTGAGGAAGGGCATTCCAGGCAGAGGGAACTGCATGTGTAGAGGCATGGCAGTGTATTTGAATTCCATAGGAGAGGTGGAGAAAGAAAGGGAGCAGCAAGGGACAAGCCAGGTAGCCAGGAGGCAGGTGATGAAGGACTATCAAATGTGAATGCCAATGAACTCATAGCAAAGCTCAGCCCAAATCTTGCTCAGTAGGAAACAGTGCAGTGATTGATTAGTAATGTCTGCTTGGGCGTTGGAAGGAGGAAGAGACCCAAGCATGCAATGTATTTCACTGGTTTTGTGAAGGATTTTCCTCAGGGGAGTGATATAAGCAGAAAAACGTTTTTTAAAAAAACTCACTCTGGAACTGGGGCTTTTTTCTTCTTCTTTTTAAAGTAAAAATTGAAGAGTGGAGAAGTGACTGTAATGCCATAAGACAGAGATGATAAAGGCCTAATAGGCAGAGCAGGATGGTTGGGGAGAAGGTGATAGACATAAGAGATGTCCAGGAGTTAGAACTGAGAATGGCCTCATGGCTTTTAGGGGGTAGAAATAATATAGAGACTCCTGGGTTTCGGCTTGGGCAACTGGGAGGTTGGTGGTGTCATTTATTAAGGATGAAAGTTGAGGATAACTTGGGGACAGAAAGACGATGGGTTCTTTATAGGATCCTGAGATGTCTGTGAGACCCCAGGGTAGAAATGTGACTGACCGTTGGGTATTTGGATCAGGAATCCAGATGACTGTTAAGAACCAGAGTCATTAGCTTACGCATAGCAGCCGTCATCACAGGCCAATCAATTATCTACAATGCCCTCCCCAGCCCCACAATGCCCAGGGAGACCCAACTGTGAATGAGAAAGACAGCCTCTTCTACTGGGATTCTCTCCCAATCTAGAGCTCTTCCAATTGGTAGGCTTAGTGAAGGAGAACAGAAGAAAGTCATTACTGAATAATCCCTTGCACATTTCTAGTCAACCTCGCCTTCACATGATGCTTCCAATCCAATTAGGCAATGTGGGAAGCTATGTCTTAATTTCTGACTTCATTGTGACTTGCGGGGTCACAGGCAAACCTTGTTTAATAAGGTGTCACCTAAACACTGGATGATGCATACAAAATAGCACAGAACAGGAGCGGGGGGATAAGGGGTGGGTGGTTGCTGCTCAGAAGATTTCCTGTTTCAAACAGCCAGTGGGTGACTTAGAACGCTGATGCCCTCCTTCCTGCGGCTTCTGACTGGGGGAGACTTCATCTTCCCTCCTCTCCACCCACTTTGTTCTGCCCCGACCTATGAACACTGTATACCATCTATCTGGTGTCTGGAAGTCATCTCACAATGGGACTGGTAGTACTTTTCACAATTATTACAATTTTGCATTTACTGAGTGCCCAATTCATAGCGGGCATGGTCTGTGGCATTATTTGTCATTCTTACAAAATCCTTGGGTTGAGTAGATGGTATTCTCATTCGAAGGCCATACAGCTTGGTGGGGCTGTGGCTGGGATTCAAAGCCAAATCTGCTGGATTTCTAAAGCTGGTGTCCTTCACCTACAGCATCATGCTCTTCCCAGGTGAGACTCCAGACTACCAAGCAAACAATGGGCAATAACACGTTCTGAGCTCCAGCTAGAAAAATACTAGCAGACCCAGCCAATCCTTGCCTAGGAGGGCCAATTATTGGCCTGCTTGTGCTTTGACCTGGACTGGTTAAACAGGATTGTGGTTGAAGCCAGGATCAGAACACATCAGGGAAGGGGTGATACCTCCGATCTCCATCAGGAATGTAGAGAATGTGGGCTTTGTTCCTAGGACTGAGCTGGGCCTCAGAGAGGAACGGCTTTACACATATGTAATACCTTAATCAAAAAAGAAGAGAGAGAGAGAGAGAGAGAGAGAGAGAGAGAGAGAGAGAGAGACAGAGAAAGGGCTTATGCCAGGCATCTCAAACTCCAGCCCCCAGAGGGGCCCCCATTGTAAGGTCAATGAGAAAGGAAGGCTGGTGGGAGCTGTGGCAAATTAGAATGAGCGGTCATCCTAACAGGTATGGTCCCTTCTCAGTGGGATTCTGCTGAGTCTTCTCGTTTTCCAAAAGGCTCCAGAAATAATGATTCTTATGTTCAATATTCCATTAAAAAAATGGATACTAAGTCAAATTTATATAAAAAAGAAGCTGTTTGAGAGTGTACTGGTTTGAACAGCGTCTCCTCAAAATTCATGTCTACTTGGAAGCTATGACCTTATTTGGAAATGGGGTCTTTGCAGATATCATTCGTTAAATTAAGATGAGGTCAGATTACATTGGGGTGGGCCCAAAAACCAATGACTGGTTTCCCCAGAAGAAGGCCATGTGAAGACACACAGGGAAGAAGGCCATGTGACAATGGAGGCAGCAATGGGAGTGATGCATCTATAAGCAAAGGAATGGTGAAGAGTGCCAGTAACCTGCAGACACCCCAGGGAGAGGCATGGACTCTCCTTCATACCCGCCAGGAGGAACCAGCCCTGCAGACCACCTGACTCCCCACTTCTGTTCTGCAGAACTCTCATTCCCCATAATGAGAAAATAAATCCGTGTTGCCTTAAGCCCCCTCGTGTGTGGACACTTGCTATGGCAGCCCCAGGAAACTAACTCAGTGAGCCATACCACATGCATCTGTCAGAGGCAGGAGCCCACTGCCCTTCACTGGGTTAGAGCACCACGTCCTCAATCCTTTCTCTGCCCACCTGCTCTTCCAGGTCTTGAGCAACTCGCTTCCTCCTCGACTTCCTCCCCACCGTGCTTTCCTCCTTCCTTCTCTGGACCAGGTCAGATTTTCCCATCTTAACACCATTTCCTGCTATTGGCCACTTCTTCCATGAACAGT